>NC_053435.1:48253649-48853649 GCF_007990345.1 Gossypium hirsutum | reverse complement strand
TTCGACAAGTCTCCTGAAAATAAACAATATGTACAATTAAGTGTAAAAAATATGCAAGAAATAGGACTTACGCCTAATGGTTAACACATTAGTATCCTACCTTGTGCACCCAAGTTTGGTTCCCTTCCTTCTCTTTTTATTTCATAATTTCGCCAAAAATGCTTCAAAACGCATCTATATGATTAAGCGTAAAAAATAAACAAGAAATGGATAGTATCCCAATGATTAAGGTGTTAGTTCCCCTTTCGAGAACTCGAGTTCAAGCCTCTTCCTCCTCCCCTTTCATTTTAATTTCAAATTGGACAAAAATTTGGGGAAATTGCAAGTGACGTCTCTATGGTTTACAAACCTTAGGAATTTACCCAATTCTTTCCTAGTTAGAATTCACAACTTGCTCATTCCTTAAAATTCCAATAGAACTAGAATTCCACCATCTTTTTATCTTCTTTTCCTAATTAGAATTTCAATTTTCCCTTTTTCAAATCCTAAATAGAATCTTCTTTTCATCTTTCTAGTTATTCTCTTTTTCTTTTCTTTCTCTTCCTTTACATCATATTTTCATCTTTTACTATTGAATATTTTTTTCTCATACCGAATCAACCTCGTTCTTGATTTCTTAGTGGTATCGTCAAATAACATCTTTAATCTTTGCCAACGAATCGGTAAGTACATCTCAATTCCAGTGTTTAATCTCAAATTTCTATAGAATTTCTATCCACGCTAATCTTGCGATCAATTAACAAATATTTTAAAAATCTTGGCAAAATCCCTAGTAATCTTGATAAATCTTGAAATCAACCATTAATCCATGTATAAATGTCGTTTGAGCGACTTGTTTTAGGTGCAACAGACCAAATTTGATTTCGAGGAATGACGTTCAAGAACTCGATGACAAGTGTTTATTATTTTACAAGCAAATCGGGGAAAACCGTGCCTCGGAATAGGGCCACACGTGCATGTGGACCACACAGCCTCTCACATGGCCATGTCCACTTGAAACCCTAGGATTTTCGTTTCTCACATGGCTTAGAACTCTCCACATGGCCTACCACATGGCCGTGTCTCCCCTGAAGCCTAATTTTGCATGTTCCACATGGTCACAATCTGTCACACGACTTGGCCACACGATCATGTGCCCCTATTTTACAATTTTATCTAAAATTTCATGATTTGTTCTGTATAGTCCCTGAATGGTTTATTTTTAGTGTTTTACAATTTTTATTCCCTGAATGATTTGTTTAGTTTAGCCCCTGTTATTTTAGTGTTTTATTTTTATTCAATTAAGTCCTTGATAATAAGAATAATGTTAGAATCCATGACTTGATTGGCTTAATTAATGTTATATCTATTTGCATGAATTGTGAATGATATATATGTATATTGTATCTATATTTGTAATGGTACATACAACCTACCTTATGTTACGGTTTGAACAACTTTATCTTCACCATTTGATTGGTTTATCCACACCATATTAGCAGCTTTTATCTGCAATAATGAGTGTGTAATGACCCATTTTCAGTGAAATCGAAATAGGGGTTTCGTGACCACAAATCCGAGCTAGAAAGAAAATTTATTTTAATATTGTGGTATGGTCTATATTATAATAGGAAGGTTGCATGAAAATTTTGATAAATTTTTTTGATTATATGGTTAAATTGATTTAAAAGGATCAAATTAAAAAAATGCATTCCCGGGGCTCCGTTCTGGTAAATCGAATTTGTAAATATTTATTATAAATATTTACAAAGTAGTTGTGTGTCTAATTAGGTTTTGATTAGGTGAATTTGACTTAATTAGAAGTAATTAGGAAAAATGATTAGATTGAAATAAGTGTGAAAGTTTAATTATAGATTAAGGAAAGTAAAAAGGACTAAACAGGTAAATATGTCATTATTATAAATTGAGGCAATTTAACATTGAAAAATCTAAGATATTTTTAATTTAAAATATATATTATATTATTTTTACTTAATTAATAAGTATGCTATTATATTATATTATTATATTATTAAAACAAAAGAAAGAACAGAAATAAGAAAGAAACAGAATCGAAATAGAGAGTTACACGGGCTGAGGACATAGATGTGTCTCAAGCCACACAGGCATGTGTGACCACACGGCCTACCCACATGGGCGTGTAACCTCCAAAACAAGAAAATTTTCTAAGTGTTGTATAAGTTTTGAAAGTTCCTGGTTTAGTCTCGAACCACTCCTAATGTATGTTTTGGGCCTCGTAAGGTCATCTAAGGGACGATATGAATACATGTGAAAAATTTTAAATTTGAATGGAAATTCATGTCTTAGTTTTGAATGTTTGTTTAAGTTTAAGTTCGGTAATGCCTCATGCCCTATTCCAGCGTCGAATACGGGTAAGGGGTGTTATAGAGTGGTTTAACTACACCGTTCTAGTAGCTCTAATCTACAAACATGTCGTACGTCCACAACGTTCTGGCTTGTCTGCAAAATTTTTTATTAAAAACCCCAGTGGTTCATCCACTCTTTTTATTACTAGTGGTTTATGCACAATGATGAGTGGTTTATCCATAATGTGGTGTAAGGTAAAGGAGTTTTAGGGAACTCCTATTGTGGTGTGTAGCGGTAAGGGAAGACCCTTTTCTGATAATTGAAATTGCATTGCATTCATAAATATATGCATATGCATAGTAGTGGACATTGAAATTTTGTGACGATAAGATGAACTGAATTACTGTTATTATGTATCACTAATGAATTGTGATTTATTCTATGGATTGATTATTATACTTGATTGACCTATTGTTTGCTTTGGCTTTCTTGTGACTGAACTCACATTGAGCTTCGTAGCTCACTCCCTTTTTATTTTTCATCTTTACAGATAACCCACTAGATTAGGACACAGACCCGACTCATGGAGGGTTTGGCTTAGATCAATTTTTATTAAGAAGTTATTTAGATTTTCTATTTGAAATTTCAGTTATTTTGATAACTGTATTACTTAATTTGAATTGTGGCACGAGACTTCTATTTTGGGTTTGGTTAAGCATGCATAATATTCAATTTGGACTTAGGATAATGAAACATGGATTTAGAATTAATTTAGCTTAAACCTATACTGATTTTACTTATTTAAAACTAAGTCGAATATCACTTTTTCGCTGCTAAATTATAATTAAAATTTTGAGTAATAAAGAAAGTGGTAATTAACTAAGTTTTCAAAAGGAATCACTATTACATAGATTAATTAATCTAAAAATGGTTTTGATAACTCGTAAGTTTTTCTGAAAATAGGCTAAGTTTTCTTCAAAAAAAATAAACAAATGTTTTAAAATGACTTTTTTATAAACCCCAAAAGCTTACTGGCCATTTCGGTGGCTAATGTAATCACCCAAATTCGGACTTAACGTCTAGGTTGGGTTTGGAAGATTACATACTAAGTGGTTAAGAGAGTAGGTAGCGAGAATTACATTTAGATGTGAAAAAGTGAGGTTGCAAGTTGAGAATTAAAGAGGTTGAGCTTAAATCATTGTTCTTTTTTTGTACTGTGTTGATATTAGTGAATTGATTCTCTCAGTAAGACACCACAGGCATAGGTTAAGTCCAAACCACGTTAACAATCTTTTTGTGCAAAATTTTCATGTTGTTGTTTCAATTGTTATGGCCACAAGTTCCACCACAACATAGTCGGATGTTCTTTCAAAATAGCTACATCAATTGAATATTAGTGACATGATAATGAAGGGACCAACATAAGTGATGTCACAAATATTAGTGACCAGTTTTAAAGATTTTATACTTGAGTGACCAAAATAAAAAATCCCATAATAATTGGGTGACTATTGAAGTAGTTTATCATAATAATATTTTGTAACAAATTAATAACATATATAAATGTAGTAAAAATAGTTTATAATGCAAGAATAAAAAAAATATTATGAATAAAATAATAAATAATATATAGCATAAAAAGAAATAATTGATAATAGAGTAAAATAGTGTTTTTTATAATTATAATTATAAAAATTATATAGCTTATTAAGTAAAATATATATATTAATAGATAAAATTATCTAATATCTAATTCAGTGTGTGTATATATAAACACAAAAAACTATAGTTTTAAAAAGGATTAATATATACGGAGATACCTAAGACACATTATAGATATTTTTTTTACCAGTGTTACTTTTTATCAAATCAGCTTGAGTCATGTGTCATTTTTGGGTGTAAGATTATTAATTTATTAAGAATATATTTGGAATTAGGTAAACTACATTTAAGGTCACTCTAAAATAGTGTTTGTCCTATTTTGACTATTCTATTTTTTTTCTCAAACTAGTCACTCCAAATAAAATAATTATTCAAACTCATCACTTCCATTAAAATCTTTCATTTGTCACTAACGAATTGTTTATATAATACATTAGCTAATTAAATGATAAGAGGTGACCTTGGATGCAGGAATAATAATAATAATAAAGTCTAGTTTCCCGAATATCAGCTCTTGAGCGTGCTCGGGAATTATCTTCATTTGTCTTTCCACCCAGAAGCTATAGGTTTCTCAACCAAAAAGTGCTTTCCACCAAGAAAATCAAGGCAATTTGTTTGCAGCAGAAAATTTCAACTCCACAACTCTGCCATGCTTGAGGTTTGAACTTGTTGCAAGATTTGGAACAAGGAAGTAGCCAGCTTTTGAAATAGAAAAGTATTTTTGAGTAATTATAAAAAAGTCCCTAAATTTTAATTAAATGTAAAAAAAGTCACATGTCATCATTCAATTGGTTATTATATCATGTTAGTAATTCCTTAATAAAAAATAAAAAAATTTAATCGAATTAACTAATTTGAACAATTATTTTATTTAGAGCCACCACCTTAGTATAATTTACCTTTAAAACTTTTTAACTCTAAACCCTTGATACTCTCTTCTCTTTGCTCTGTCTTCATCCTGTACTCATATCACTTCCATGATCTCTGCATAACACCACAAAATAAATGGTACTTTTCATATTATCTCCTCTTTTCATATCACTTCCTCTTTGGTCTTTACACTAGACCCATAGGATTTTTTTTTGTCACTCTCTTGAATGCTAGTTATTCTTCAAACTCACAAAACCTCTAATTTTTTCCAAAGAAATTTCATCTGAAAAAATTACAACTAAACCCACTCAACATCTGAATTTTTTTTCCAAAAAGCCCTTGCCTCTAAAACATTTGTTATAAAAATGGAAGGCATGCTAATGGATTTCAATACAATCGTTTCTACTCTTATGAAAAAGAAAGATTTTGGGTGTAATGAGAACACTAGAGATACTGAAAGATAGTTGTATTTTATTTACTTGAATGAGAACATACAAGCCTTATTGTATTTATAACACTAAGTATTAACAACTAACTATTACCAAAATAACAGCTTAAACTGCGACTGCAACTACTAACTACCACAACTGTTTTCATTCCTTATCATGCTCCTGTCGTTCTGACTTTTGCTAAGCAAACTTTCGCAGCCACCTTAAGATATGATTTAAACTTTGTAAACAAGGGTACTGTCAAAGGCTTTGTAAACACATCCGCAACTTGCTCCTGAGCTGGAACATGTCCCACACTCAGCTTTCCTGCAGCAACCTTTTCTCTAACAAAATATAAGTCCAATTCAACATGCTTAAACCTCGAATGCATTACTGGATTGGCAGAAACCGCAACAGCTCCAGAATTATCACACCATATGGTAGTCTGCCATGAAGGTGAAACATGGAGTTCAGACAATAGAGACTCAAGCCAGATCACATCAGTTACTGCATGAGCCAACCCCTTATATTCAGCTTCTGAGGTTGACCGAGAGACCACTTGTTGCTTCTTTGATCCCCAGGCTATAGGATTCCCTCCAAGAAACACACAAAAACCTGAAGGTGACCTTCGATCATCAACATCAGTTCCCCAATTTGCATCTGAGTAGCCAACTATATCCAAAGTGGCAGTAGGAGTAAACTGAATGCCATAGTCCAAAGTACCTTGCAGGTACCTAAGAATTCGTTTAACAGCTTTAAAATGTTGATCAAGGGGTCGATGCATGAACTGATAAACTTTATTTATAGCAAAGGTAATATCTGGTCTGGTGATGACCATATACTACTGGGCGCCCACAATGCTGTGATACTCAGAAGCATTCTCAATCGCACAGCTAGTATGCTGAGACAAAATGGAAGAGGTGACCGTGGGTGTAGGAGAGCTATTAGCCTGATCCATCTTAGCCTTGCGAAGAAGGTCAAGCACATACTTACGTTGACTGAGAAATAAGTCAGCAGATATGGAAGACACCTCAATTCCAAGAAAATAACTGAGAGGTCCCAAATTTTTCAAAGAAAATTGAGTATCTAGTGATACGAGTCACAAAAGCCCAAATTCTTGAAGGCGAGGCCCAATAAGCAAATTCCCAGCCCAATCAAGAAATCCATCCATACTTGGTTGAAAATCATGCCAAATTGTCAAAGTGGCCCAAGTTGTAAAGTTTTATTTTATTTATTTATTTATTTATTTTACTTAGTTTAAATTTTTATATTCAGTTCAAGAGTCCCAAATAAAAGACCCTTGGCCGAATTTCCATATTAAAATAATTAGGAGTTTTTTTTTTAGTTTTAGTTTTAGTGTTCTAATTAAATTAGGAAAACATTTGAAAGGCCTATTTATATGGCTTGGCCAGCCACCCTACATTACATTACAATTACATTGAAAATTTCAGATTTGATTTGAGTGAAAATTCTCTTTGAGTTCTTCAAGGATTTTCTCTTGAGTTTTCTTTAGAAGTTGTTTTAACAATCTTTTTGATTGTGGGAGCCATCTTCAACCTTCTCCTTGCCATTGATATTCTTTGGAGGGGAGATTAGAGCCGTTTGAAGGGAGTTGTGAGATCTTTCGAGATTTCAAGGCTTCTTAGGACTTATCTTTTAATTTCTTACTGTCAATTCTTTCTTTATTTCTACTTGTGCTGAATCATTATCTAATCTATTTTCTGTTCTTATTGTGTTTTCAGCCTTTTTCTATCTTAAGGAATCAGCCCAAAAATCCCCAATTTCTAGGGTTTTTCCATACTCTTTTTCGGTGAAATTAGATTGTCGAAATTTGGGGAAAACTATCTTGGTGTTCAATTGGGCAGAATCACAATCTCCTTGAGGGTTTCAAGAACCCTAACACTTATTTCTATTCTCAATTTGATTCTTTGCTGATTTGGAGATTTTATTTCAGATCTGAAAATTCAAAAATCTAATCTTTTAATTTTCTGTTTCGTTTCAGATCTAATTGTTTAGGGTTTTCGTAGGAGTTTCTCGTGACTTGGCAACTCGATCTTGGTCCGCGCGCAACCCCGTATCATTTGGTATCAGATTTTGGGCGTTTTGGGTGTTCTTGGTTGATTTCTAAACTGATCTCAATATTTTAAAGCAAAAATAGCAGTTTTACCCAGAAAAATCTTTCAAAAAAATTTTATTTGAGTGGGTAAACGTTGTCAAATTGATCTAAAATTTTACATACATACTTGTGGCACTGTGATTGAATATAAAAAATTTATTCCTACAAAAAAATCAGTCAAAAAAGTCAAAAAATCGAAAAAAGACGAAATCCAATAAAAATTTAAAAAAAATTCAGCGGGTTGAGTTTGGTGCCCAAACTTTCCAGATCAAAAATTAAATATTTAAGGACATTCGAGATTTAATTTTGTGATTTTTTGAGATCGGGAACACCTCGAACGAAGTTGTCAAGTTACTCCACAGTTTTTCGGGTTTTCTGTTTTCAGCAATTTTTATTGATTCTTAGCTGTAGGTTTTCATTTGTTTGCTTTTTATTATCCTTTTAAAATATCTAACACCTTCTTGTTTCTTGTGTTAGTAGGATTTAAACGTGTGCACAATCCTTCCTCGGTGCAACACGAATCACTTGGTGTCTCGTCAGTTTTTGGCATCCTAGTGCAAATTAGGATTCTTTGGTAGTTTGGTTCACACTCTCTAATTGGTTGATATAAACTCTGATAAAGAACTCACAAGATTGAATTCGACCTCATTGAGAATTTGATTTTTCTTTTTGAGTGATTAATGGTGAGGTTTGCTAACTTTTATTTTTGAGTGTTGAGTGTTTATTTTTTACAGGTTTTGAAGATGTCTAAAGGTGATAATAATGATGCACTTATGAAAGTCCAACAACAGTTAGACAAACATACTGCTGCAATCACACAAATAAATGCTACACTTCAAGCATTGAATACTACTTTGAATGAGGTACGAGTGAATCAAAAACATCAATATCGAGATCCAATTAAGGAAGATAGGGATAACCAGCCCCATAGGTGCAACCCTCAACGTGTCCCTAGAATGGATGATGATTGTCATGATCATGGACAATCATCTTTGGCAAAACCAAAGAGCGAGCAGCAACGAGAACATCTCTTTCATACTCACTGCCACGTACAAGGTAAGCTTTGTAGAGTTATTATTGATGGTGAAAGTTGCTCGAACATAGCCAGCACGACGATGGTGGAAAAGCTTTGCTTAACCACTACCAAGCATCCACAACCTTATCAACTACAAGGGCTTAGCAACGAAGGCCAATTTAGGGTCACTCAACAAGTGCGCATCGCCTTTTCTATCGGTAAGTATCAAGACGAAGTTGTGTGCGACGTAATGCCTATTCAAGCCTGCCATTTGTTGCTAGGAGAACCGTGGCAACTGGATTGAAAAGTCACTCACGATGGTCGTACCAATAGGTATTCTTTCAAGCATCAAGGAAAGAAACTCACCTTAGTGCCGCTCACTCTGGAACAAGTCCATGAGGACCAAATCAAACTGAAAAATTCTGTTAAAACAAGTGAGGAAAAAGAAAAAGAGAATGAAAAAGAGCAAAAAGAGATTGAGAGTGAAAAGGAATGTGAAACAGAAAAGAAAATTGAAAAAGAAGTTGAAGAAAGAAGAGAAAATGAGTTAGAAAAAGAAACAAAAGAAAAAGACGAGGAAAGGCTAGTGAGGAATGTTTCCACTAACCAAGATATGAATTTTTCTTGTGTTGCTACTTTTCAGGTTCCCGAAAGATCGAAAGATAACTTTCAACTTCAATACCTCTCAAATGAAAGACGCTTTCATACGATCAACTTAGGCAAAGATGAAATCACACTACATGATCCCGAAGGTAAGCGAGGTAAGGAAATTTTAGAAACTGAGTCCAGTGCAGATTTGAAAATTATTAATAAAACTTTTGGTGACTTAGTTCTTAAAAGATCCCCTCATTTTGATCCGATTAATTGTTACTCTTCGATTGTGGTTGATAAAGTCATTACGAAAAGAAGCGTGATTTGTTATTCTCTTGATTTACCTTGTGTAAAATCCTCGAATTTGTCCAAATCTATTTTGGAGAATAAGGTAACGAAATTTTCCAAATTTGTTTTCAATTTATATTCGTGCCTTAAACAGTTTATGTGGTTGTACATGAAGTTTGAGTTCCATTTGACAAAGGTTAACTCAACAACGGAGATTCGACTACACTATGCCCCCGATGAGCGAAGGTTTGTTTTAAATGAAAAAGGTAAAATCGACCCTTATTCTTCTGCTTATCGAGGTAAGATGCTTGAAACCTTTGAAACACTTTTGTACTCCTCGGATAGTGATAAAGATCGTGTTGATGAACACTTAGATCGAAACGTGCTTGACTGTCCTATTTTATTTATTGATGATCTATCTGTTTTGATGGTTGATAAAAAGATTCTTGTTTTTGATAATGCATGTGTGAGTGAATCTATAGACCGTCGATTAATGCATGGTATGATTATGCAACTCTGTGAACCATGTGAATCTTTTCAAATACCTACTTGTGACGATTATGTTTACCATTTGATTTATTACTCGCAATTTATTCATGGTTTGTGGGAACAATGTGAGACGACTGAATGCCTTAAAACATGTCCATCTTTGTTTCAAATATTTGACGAGGCAGTGGTGAGTAAATTAGATTGTTTGCATGGTAATCTGAATCTGTCCATTCACATGCGTTATACCTGTTCTATTATGCTTATAATTGGACTACAAGCCTGTTTGTGTTGCTATTTACTATTTCATGGCTATTCTTTTCAGTGGACTCAATTGCCATTACTCCCGTTCGATAGAGGAAAGTCGAGTTCATTTGATTTTTCAGATTCGAGGACGAATCTTTTTGAGGAAGGGGGGAATGATACGAGTCACAAAAGCCCAAATTCTTGAAGGCGAGGCCCAATAAGCAAATTCCCAGCCCAATCAAGAAATCCATCCATACTTAGTTGAAAATCATGCCAAATTGTCAAAGTGGCCCAAGTTGTAAAGTTTTATTTTTATTTATTTATTTATTTATTTTACTTAGTTTAAATTTTTATATTCAGTCCAAGAGTCCCAAATAAAAGACCCTTGGCCGAATTTCCATATTAAAATAATTAGGAGTTTTTTTTTAGTTTTAGTTTTAGTGTTCTAATTAAATTAGGAAAACATTTGAAATGCCTATTTATATGGCTTGGCCAGCCACCCTACATTACATTACAATTACTTTGAAAATTTCAGATTTGATTTGAGTGAAAATTCTCTTTGAGTTCTTCAAGGATTTTCTCTTGAGTTTTCTTTAGAAGTTGTTTTAACAATCTTTTTGATTGTGGGAGCCATCTTCAACCTTCTTCTTGCCATTGATATTCTTTGGAGGGGAGATTAGAGCCGTTTGAAGGGAGTTGTGAGGTCTTTCGAAATTTCAAGGCTTCTTAGGACTTATCTTTTAATTTCTTACTGTCAATTCTTTCTTTATTTCTACTTGTGCTGAATCATTATCTAATCTATTTTCTGTTCTTATTGTGTTTTCAGCCTTTTTCTATCTTAAGGAATCAGCCCAAAAATCCCCAATTTCTAGGGTTTTTTCATACTCTTTTTCGGTGAAATTAGATTGTCGAAATTTGGGGAAAACTATCTTGGTGTTCAATTGGGCAGAATCACAATCTCCTTGAGGGTTTCAAGAACCCTAACACTTATTTCTATTCTCAATTTGATTCTTTGCTGATTTGGAGATTTTATTTCAGATCTGAAAATTCAAAAATCTAATCTTTTAATTTTCTGTTTCATTTCAGATCTAATTGTTTAGGGTTTTCGTAGGAGTTTCTCGTGACTTGGCAACTCGATCTTGGTCCGCGCGCAACCCCATATCATCCAGGCTCGTAACAAACTAATCAATACTGGTCTGATGATTGCCAGTAATAATTATGTCATCGACATACACCAAGATGTATAGGATCACAGTAGCAGTCTTCTTGGCAAAGAGGGAACCATCAGATTTAGCCAAAGAAAACTGTGAGGACAGTAAAAAATCTCGAAGCTTAGAAAACTAGGCCTTAGGAGCCTGTTTGAGGCCATATGGAGCCTTTTTTAACTTGCACACCAGTGGTTTGTCACCATGGTTCTGCTCGAAACCAGGTGGTTGGAGCATATAAATTTCTTCAGAGAGATCACCGTTGAGGAATGCATTGTTGATGTCCACCTGTTGAAATTGCCACCCGAACTAAACAGCCAATGCCAAGACAACTCTAATAGTTGTTGGCTTAACAATAGGGCTAAAAGTGTCTTGAAAATCGACATCAGCCTCCTGAAGATAGCCTTTAACCACCAGGCGACCCTTGCAGCGAGCAATAGTGCCGTCTGAATGCCGTTTGAGCTTGAAAACCCATTTACACCGCACTGCTCGTCGGTTTCCAAGTAAGGGAACCAAATCCCAAGTGTCATTTCGCAGTAGAGCCTCATACTCTTGTTGAGCTGCAAGTGCCCATTTCTTACTTGCAAGAGCCTCATAATTGTAGCAGGTTCAGTCTCACTAAGCTCAGCAGAGAACACCCTGGGCTTAAAAATACCATTCTTAGATCTGGTTGTCATGGGATGAACATTAACAAGCGAGCTGACAGGAGGATTCTGATCAACCAAAACAGGAAGGGGAACTGAGGTAGAAACAGAAGCATTATCAAAGGAAGCAGCACCTGGAGAAGTAATAGCATCAGACTGAATTGGAACACTAGTGGACTCCAAAGAAACAGGAGCAAGATGAGAAGGAATAGGCCCGGACACAGACCTCGGAACCTGCTGAGTTGAGGATATAGTGACATCTGGAGAACCACCTTGAGAATGACCCTTAATAGGCACCAAAATCGGGACCGAAGATCTGTGATGTTGCAAAACAGGCTGTGAGTGTAAACTGGCACCAGTAGAGTGAGCAGAATTGGAAAAAGAAAAACAATCCTCATCGAAAACCACGTGCCTAGATATAAACACCCTTTTGTCATCATCAAGGCACTTATACCCCTTGTAAACAGGACTGTAACCAAGGAATACACACGGTTTGGACTGAAATTAAAGTTTATGAGTATTAAACGGTCTAAGATAAGGGTAGCACCTACAACCAAACACCCTTAGATGCTTGTAACTTGGCACAGTTCTATGTAGCACTTCAAAAGGTGGCTTGCCAGCAAGAACTGAAGTTGGAAGTCTGCTAATAAGATAGGTAACACTAATGAAGGCATGAGCCCAAAAATGCATAGGCATGCCAGCCTGAGCTAGCAAAGTCAGTCCAGTGTCAACCACGTGCCTATGCTTCCTTTCCACCAAGCCATTCTGTTCAGATGTATAAGGACAAGAGAGTCTGTGATGAATACCCAGCTGAGAAAGGACCTTTGGAAAAGAACGAAACTTTCCTCCCCAATCTGTTTGAAGAGCTTTAATTTTGCAACTAAATTGAACCTCCACCAATTTCTGCAAATGAAGAAACTTATCCAAAGCCTCAAACTTTCGATTAATAAGGTAGATCTAGGTGTATCTTGGGTATGCGTCAACAAAGGAAATACAATAAAAATGTCTTTCAGATGCCATGGGAGTAGAACCCCACAAATCAGACGTAAGAAGCTCAAAAGGAGCTGTATATACAGTTGTGGAAGGAGAAAATGGTAACTTATGAAATTGGCCAAGCTGACATGCAGAACAAATTGAATTCACCTTTGAAATTTTTGAAACAAGACTACATTTTTGAAGAACTGACATAACAGTCTTATTACAAGGGTGACCAAGGCGTTTGTGCCATAGGTCAAAAACCGAAACATTAGAACCAAGTGGTGCTAGAGAGGTGGTGTGAACAGTAGCAGAAGAAAATGATGCAGCATTGCAGCTTTGAGTGTCAGACAAATCGAACTGATACAAGCCATTATGAATGTGGCCTACCAGCAGTATGTTCCCTGTCTTGATATCGTTCACAAAGCAATGGAAGGGATGAAATTCAAAGAAAACTTGATTATAATTAGCAAACTGAGTAACAGATAATAAGTTCTTGCAGATTTGAGGAACATGCAACACACGTTTCAGATGAAAAATTTTGTTTGAACTTGTAAAAGAAGATGAACCAATGTGAGATACTGGCACAGACATACCATTCCCGACGAAGAGCTTGTTATGACCTGTGTATGGGGTAGCCTCATGCAAATTTTCCAGATCAGTAGTGACATGACCGGAAGCCCCAGAATTAAGATACCAGACCTTTGCGTTTAAAAAACTTGTGGGAAATTGGCTATTGGAAGAAGCGGTATTAGCTTGCAGACCAAAATGATGCACAGAAGGCTGCTGAGAACAGCAAGAAGGACCTTCACATGATGTGTTTGAAACATCTTGGAACAGATGACAGTGAGCTTGCATAGATTGATTTGATACACCATCAAAGGACTCATCAAACCTATAGTAGCATTTCTGAACTGTATGACCAATGCGACCACACAACTGACATTGAGGCTTATTGTGAGCAAAATGCCTTCCTCGACCTCTACGTCGAAACGATCGAGAACCACCACCTCTGTAAGGTGGTCGAGAACCACTGTCAAACTGGTCAGTATGTTTTGCATTAGAACCACTTTGTTGAGCCATATTAACCTGCAAAGGCATGCTCAAAACTAGATCTTGCTGTCGAGCCTCACAATCAACCAACATTTCAGCAAGAAGATAAATAGAAACAGGCATTGCAGAGGCGACAACGCTGATTGGCTCATACTCAATTGGCAAGCCAGCAAGAATAGTGCTATTATGTTCTTGTGCTGATATGCGATAACCAGCAGACGCTAATTTGTCACACAAATTTTTTATCTTGGCCAAGTATTCTTTAATGGAAAGCTGCCCTTTCTTTTGAGAATATAAAGAAAGACGTAAAGTAGAAATGGACATAGTAGATTTAGTAGCAAACCTCTGAAGAACTGTACTTCAAACATCAAAGCTCGAACGAGCATCAGTAAGATGCACTAGAATATCATCACCAATCGTGGACAACAGCCAAGAAGCCAACAACTTATCTTGTTGTTTGTGGACTAGGAAGTCAGGATTAGCCATAAGATTGCCATCACCATCGACGAGAGACTGGAGGAACACTAACAGTACCAAGAACGAACTCATGCAGCCCGTATCCTTCAAGAACCAACAAGACTTTTGTTTCCACAACAGAAAGTTGTGCTCCCCTAGTTTTACCGTATCATGCTTGGGAAACTGCTGGACCTTCCTCAAGAAGCCATTCCCAGGATCAGAAGAAGAAATATGAACGGAAGGATTATTACCCGAAACTGCTGCTGTCGCCATTAAAAAAACTTTAAGGCTTAGATACCATAATGAGAACACTAGAGATATTGAAAGATAGTTGTATTTTATTTACTTGAATGAGAACGTACAAGCCTTATTGTATTTATAACACTAAGCATTAACAGCTAACTATTACCAGAATAACAGCTTAAACTGCAACTGCAACTACTAACTACCACAACTATTTTCATTCCTTATCAGGGTGAAAGAATGGTTTTATTTTTCCTAACATAATCGGGAAATGAAAAAGTTGGTTCTTGACAAAGCTGTTTCGATCAAATTTTTATGAAGATTAAAAATTGTAATTAATGAAATACAGCTCATCTGAATAATTTTGCAAATTCTGAAGCATTTTTTTAATTAAAAAGTTAAATATTAACTATTCTTTTTTATTTGTTCAATTTCTTGAATATATACGTTAACTTTATGTATTAATTAGGTTTAAAAAATAATTTAAGTATCAAGTACGGATAATGTGTTAAATTTAAGTATCCTTTTAAAAATTAAGTTGCAATTAACTTGTCAATTATATGATTTTAAAATTATTATATCAAATTAATTCATAAAACTTTATTATAAAATATTATAATATTTATATTTTAAATAATTTAAGTGTAAATGCAACTATACAAATTAAAATAGAGAAGGATTATATATGTGTTTCACATTGATATTATGCTTTAAATTATCTTCTTATATTTATTTATATTATTTAGTTTAAATTTAAAATTTATATTAATGTAATAGAATGAAAGTTATTTTAATTATACTTTAAAAATCATTAAATTAATTTACTATATTATATATTTTAATAATATCATCAATATTCATAACGCATGTTATTGCGCATATATATATAACCAGCCCATAATATATATAATTGGTAAGGTTATGCGAATGCTGACCTTTTAGTATTTCAAAGTTTAAATAAGAGGTGTTCGTAAGTTGAATTGGATTAGATTAAATTTAGGTCAGATTTAAATATGATATTAATATATTTTATGTTTTTTTAAGTTCATTCAATTCAAAATATGAGTTTAAAATTTTATCTAAATATGTCAATATTTACAAAATACTAACCCAAACTCATTTTAGAGCCACCCATATTATTTCTTAATAAATTTTTTATATAGTCATCTTAACATTAAAAAATGTTTACATTAGAGTTTTATTATATATTTAGTATCGATTTATTTTTTTAATGTGTTATAAATTATATAATATATAAAAATAACATAACATAAAGTATTATAAACTTAAAAATGGATTAAGCCAAGTCGGGCTCAGGTCTTGAATGTTCAAGCCTGAGCCTGACCCATATTTTAAACGAGTCTATTTTTTTGTCCAAATTCAATTTTCGGGTCTATTATTTTTGATAAACTATCACAAATTTTGAGCAAACCTTCAAATCAATTAGAAATAACATTAATTTTTAAATTTAAACATAATAGAGAGACTAAAATTAATAATATAGAGACTAAATTATGTTAGAAATTAAAGTATAAAAATTAATTTTTAAATTTAAACATGTAGAGAGACTAAAATTAAAATAAATCATTTTTATAATGCCGAGAAAAAAAAACCTGAAGGAAGTTGAAAATCAGTAGAACTCTGAAGCTAATGGGCAGTTAGAGTGTTTGAAGGTTGAGGGGAGTGCGTGGCCGAATTTTAGGAGGATTTTGGGGGATATTTAGATAGTGGTCGGTGGGAGTGATTTGGGGAGGGATTTTAGGAGAGAATTGAGGGAGGTTGAGGTGTGTGGGAGTAGTTTGTCGAATGTGGGAACTCCACTATGCCAATTCGGTCATAGGCTCTTAGTGCTGAAATTGTGTGGTTGTGCTCCCCATTTTCGGTAGTTATTGCTTCTTTTGCTCATTTTATTTCTTTGGTTTGTGCTTTTGTTTGGTAGCCGAATACTAAGTGTGCCCATTTAGGAACTTATCGTTTTGGTTTTGCTCTTCAACAGTGCCTTATAGACCGACCTCCTCTGTTCTCTTTGCACCCTTAATAATTATTCTTCCCCTTGTTCTTTTTGTTTAGCCGAACCTCATTTTCCTCTTTCTCAAACTTGTTCGGGTTTTAGTTTTGGTTTTGTTTGATTCTTCCTCTCTTCTCCCTTTCTCTCAATCGACTTTCTCTGTAACTGATTACACCTTCTTCCCTCTCCTTTCATTTGGACACTAGGGCTGACTTCTGCCTAGCTCTCTCTCCAATTGTTTCAGTTTTGCAGTTCTTCTTTGAACAATCGGTAGGTGTCTGGTTCTTTTCTGTTCTTTTCTGCACGTAACCAAGAGGACGGAGATGCCCCAGATGTTATTACAGGTACGTTCTTTATCCATAATGTACCTTATACTGCATTGATTGATGTTGGGTCTATGTATTCTTCTATAGCATGCACAGTGTCTGAGACTTTGGGTATAATGGTTGAAAACACTACAAGTGATGTTACTGTGTTGAGTCTATTAGGGCAGTTAGTGAGGGTGTAATGGAACTCCCTTTTGGAAAATTCAACTTAATACTAGGCATAGATTGGCTGGTTAAACATTAAGTGAATTTGGATTGTGCTGCTAAACGGGTGGTACTGAAAACTGTGGAGGGTGATGAAGTAGTGGTAATCGGAGAACGTTAGAATTATTTGTCAAATGTGATTTTGGCACTTAGGGCCGAGAAATTGGTTCTTAAGGGTTGTGAGGCATATCTAGCCTACGTTGGTGTTACTAATTTTAGGGTTTCTTTTGTTAAAGATATCAAAACGGTCAAGGATTTTTTGGATGTTTTTCCTAACGAACTACTTGGGTTACCTCCAAACCGTGAAGTGGAGTTTGGGATTGAGCTCTTGCCTGATACAGCTTCGGTGTCCATAGCCCTTTATCAAATGGCACCGAAGGAGGTTATGGAGCTTAAAGCTCAAATTCAAGAGTTACTGGATCGAGGGTTCATCCACCCTAGTGTGTCTCCATGGGGAGCACCGGTCTTATTTGTGAAAAAAAAGGATGGAACCATGCGTATGCACATCGATTATCGACAACTGAATAAATTGACTATAAAGAATAAGTACCCCCTACTGAGGATTGATGATCTATTCGACCAGTTTCGAGGAGCTTCGATCTTTTCTAAGACTGATCTCAGATCGGGGTACCATCAACTGAGAGTCAAAGAGGCTGATATTTACAAATAGCATTTAAGACTCGTTATGGTCATTACGAGTTCCTAGTGATGCCGTTTGAACTGACAAATGCACCAGTAGCTTTTATGGATCTAATGAACCGAGTGTTCCAGCCCTATCTGGATCAGTTCGTAGTGGTTTTTATAGATGACATCTTGGTGTATTCGAGAACTAAAGATGATCATGATGCACATCTTCGAGTTATTATGTAGATTCTGAAGGAGAAACAACTGTATGCCAAGTTCAGTAAATGCGAGTTTTGGTTATGAAAGATAACTTTTCTAGGCCATGTGGTACTGAAGGGATTAGGGTTGATCTTCAAAAAATTGAAGGTATTTTGGATTGGAAGCTGCAAAGACGGTATATGAGATTTGAAGTTTTTTGGGTCTGGCAGGGTATTATAAACGGTTTACTGAAGGGTTTTCATTGATTACTGCACCTCTGACTAAGTTGTTGCATAAGGGTGTGCCGTTTAACTAGACTGATGCTCAGCAAAGAAGTTTTGAGAAACTTAAGAAAGTTCTGACTAAGGGCCCTGTCTTGATACAGCCAGAGCCTGGGAAAGAATTGACAGTCTACAGCGATGCATCACATGTTAGTTTAGGTTGTGTGTTAATGCAAGAGGGTAAGGTGGTGACATATGCATCTCGCTAGCTTAAGACTCATGAAGCGAATTATCTAACGCATGACTTGGAGTTGTCTGCGGTGGTATTCTCACTGAAAATTTGGAGGCATTACCTGTGCGGTGAGAAATGTATCATTTACACGGATCACAAGAGCCTCAAGTATCTCCTCACTCAAAAGGAGCTAAATCTTAGGCATGTAGATGAATTGAGCTGCTTAAGAATTATGACTGTTCCATTGAATATCGTCCTAGTAAAGCTAATGTGGTAGCCGATGCACTGAGCTGTAGGGCTATGGCTAATCTGAGGGCTATGTTTGCTCGTCTCAGTTTATTCGATGATGGTAGTCTGTTGGCCGAACTTCAGGTTAAATCGACGTGGATTGAGTAGATTAGAGATAAACAGTTAGAGGATGAATCACTGGGTCTTCGATTCCAATAGATTGAGGTGGTAGCATATTAGATTTTGGACTGAATAACGAAAGGGTACTGTGTTTCGTGGGAGAATCTGTATACCGAAGGATACTGATCTGAGGCAGTCTATACTGCAAAAGGCATATACCCTTACGCTATGCATCCTAGAGGGAATAAGATGTATCAAGACCTTCGTGAGTTATATTGGTGGCCAAGTGAAGTTACCGACTTCGTGGGTAAATGCCTTATTTGTTAGCAGGTTATAGCTGAACACCAGTTACCTTCAGGGTTGCTTCAGCCAGTTAAGATTCTGCTGTGGAAGTGGAAGAGGGTGACTATGGACTTCGTTAGTGGGCTGCCCTTAACGCCTACTAAGAAGGATTCAGTGTGGGTCATCGTGGATCGATTGACCAAATATGCCTATTTCATACCTGTTCGTACTGATTACTCGTTGCAGAAGCTAGCTAAACTGTACGTGTTTGAGATAGTGCGAATGCATGGGGTACCAGATTCTATAATATCTGATAGAGATCCTTGCTTCACGTCTCGATTCTGGAAAAAGTTACACGAGGCTTTAAGTACAAGGTTGGACTTCAGTTCTGCATTCTATCCTTAGACAGATGGTCAGTCAGAGAGGGTGATTCAGATACTGGAGGACATGTTAAGGAGTTGTGTGATTGACTTCTGATGTAGTTGGGAAGACTATTTTCCTTTAGCAGAGTTCACGTATAATAATAGCTACCAATCTAGCATACAGATGGAACCTTATGAGGCACTATATGGTCGTAGGTGTCGTACTCCTTCGTGTTGGAATGAGTTGGGTGAGCGGCGTGTTCTGGGTCCTAAATTGATTTCGGATACCGAGGATAAAGTTAGGTTGATTCGGGATCAACTGAAGGTGGCATTTGACAGACAGAAGTCATATGTTGATCTGAAGTGTAAAGATTTTGAGTTTTCTGTGGGGGACTTAGTATTTTTCAAGGACTTGTCGTGGAAGAAGGTACTGGGGTTTGAACGGAAGGGCAAGCTAAGGACTAGATTCATTGGGCCTTACCGTATGCTTTAGCGTGTGGGACCAGTTGCCTATCAACTTGAGTTACCTACAGAGTTGGATCGGATTCACGATGTGTTCCACGTATCCATGCTGAGACGTTATCCCTCTGATCCCACGCATATTATCTCAACGGAGGAGATTGAGGTTAGGCCAGATTTAACTTTCGAGGAGGAACTGGTTCAGATTCTAGAGTAAGATGTAAAAGTGTTAAGGAAGAAGTCCATCCCACTGGTTAAGGTACTATGGCATAATCACAACTCAGAGGAAGCCACGTGGGAACCCGAGGAGGCAATGCGACAACAATACCCTCATCTGTTTTGACCAGGTAAATTTTGAGGCCAAAATTTTGTTTTAGGAAGGTAGAGTTGTAACACCCTAAAGTATAGGTACTTATTTTTTTTGGGTTGTGTCACACAAATGCATGCTTGCTTCAATGGTTAAGTGTCCTGGGAAGTGTCTGAAGAGTCTTGAGTTCAAGTCTTGTCTTGTGCAGAAAATTTGTTCTTACTTGAAGTAACCATTGCCTTTAGTTGGTAGACTTTTAAATTAATGTGAGTAGAGCATGACAGAAATGGCTTGCTGGTCAAGGGGTAAGTGGCGTGTCATTGCTGCTAAAGGTCTTGAGTTCAAGTCCTATGTCATGCATGGAATGTTTTATTTTGTTGTTGTGCCGTGTAGGAAGTTGAAAATCAGTAGAACTCTGAAGCTAATGGGCGGTTGGAGTGTTTGAGGGGTGAGGGGAGTGTGTGGTAGAGTTTTATGAGGATTTTGGGGAGATTTGGATAGTGATCGGTGGGAGTGATTTGGGGAGGGATTTTAGGAGAGAATTGAGGGAGGTTGAGGTGTATGGGAGTAGTTTACCGAATATGGGAACTCCACTATGCCAATTCAGTTATAGCCTCTTAGTGCCAAAATTGTGTGGTTATGCTTCCTATTTTCGGTAGTTATTGCTTCTTTTGCTCTTTTTCTTTCTTTGGTTTGTGCTGTTTGGTAGCCGAATACTAAGTGTGACCATTTGGGAACTTGTCGTTTGGGTTTTGCTCTTCAACAGTGCCTTACAGATCAACCTCCTCTGTTCTCTCTGTACCCTTAACAGTCATTCTTCCCCTTTTTCTTTTTGTTTGGCCGAACCTCCCTTTCCACTTTATCAAACTTGTTCAGGTTTTAGTTTTGGTTTTGTTTAATTCTTCCTTTCTTCTCCCTTTCTCTCAATCGACTTTCCCTATAACAATCGGTAGGTGCCTAGTTTTTCTCTGTTCTCTCGCTCGTTTTCTTTGTGTAGTGATATTACTTGTAACTTCTTCCTTTTCTGTCGTTTATGGCTAGAGGCGTGTTGGTGCTAGCCTTACCTCGGTGGTGTGGGTTTTCTTTTTGAGATAGAAGGCAGATTGCCTTCCTTCCCTAAAATCGATTTTACGATTTTGGTAAGTGCTATATGTTGGTTCAAACTATTTCTGCGAGCATTTCTAATAAAGGTTAATAGGTTTCAGTTTGAGTGCAGATGACCTATAAGAGCCTATATTCAATCTTCGGTATCAATTGAGGTGTGAAGAGTCATAATCGTTCGATCAAGGCAAGTGTTAAGTTATAGTTTGGTTAAGTGTTATTTAAGGGATTGTTAACCTCATAGATTAAAGGACTGATAGTGTATCGTGTTGATATAGGTTGGGGAACTCTTAAGCTAGACGCGCATTTTCGAAAACAGGTGTGTAACCACACTATTATAATCATAAATCGCAAACAGGAAAATATTACTATTGACGCTACAGAGCGAGCGCTCGCTCGTGTGGTAATCCAAACGTAGAAAACATGGGCGTTTGATCACAGAGGCCACCATGAGCGATTTCATTGGCTTAGGCCATTTTTGGCCGAAATGGGTCGTGTGGGCCCCACGAGCTCATGTGCCCACATGGGTAAACCACACGAAAGTATGGAGATTATTGGGCCAGGCTATGTAGTTTACAGGGCCAAGGCCATTTTTGGGCTTTGTGGACCACACGGGCGTGTGGGCCCACATGGGCCGTGTTATGGGCTTTAGGCCCATTTTCACTGTTTGACCGTTAAGGTTGCACGGGTCACCTGAGACGACTGTGGACCTACTGTTAGGTCAGTAAGTATACTTAGACCTCATACTGATGAAATGACTGTTATACCCCTATGAGGTAAAATGACTGATATGCCCCTTTGATATGTATGACTGTATTCGAGCATGACATTTTTGCATTCACGTATGATATTATGACATGACCTAGTGCATGGGGGTGGGTTTAATATATTTGAAGGAAGTGTACTGTACTGGCAGCTCTACTGCAAATACTGTTTAGAGCCACAACCGGTGCTATATATATTTTAGAGTGTAGGGATGGGTGGGTCAATTTTATCCCCACATGGAGTGTAGGGCTGGATGGAGTGGAATGTAGAGGATGGATGGGTAGGATTTTTTATTGCATTTCTGTTATTGTTACTGAAATAGGCTAAGGCCTACACTAATACTGAGATTGTAGTGGGCTAAGGCCCTAACTGTTGCTGACTGTTACTGAAATGGGCTTAAGCCCAGACTGTATTTGCCTACTGTATGACTGACTATTGTTAAGGGATTACACATTGAGTTTTCATAAACTCAACCTTCTGCTTTTCTGCGCAGGTAATCCTTAGGCGTATCGGTGCTGCGAGGGACTCGATGGTGGCCACACAACCACTTTTGTTCTCATTTTTAATTTCTAAGTAATTTAATCTAGGTATTTGTTTTGTAATAAGGACTCCTTAAGTTTTTAATTTGGATTTGGGATTTATATACCTTGAATCATATCTATTAGTAGTAGGCGGTGGGTTTTCAAAGAGTTAAATGCGTTTCAAAACTCCATGCTAGTGCAACCATTTTGAAAAGCTTCCACAACAAACATTGTTTTTAAAGTGCAATAACAATCTAATATGATTAACACTTTGCTAAATCAACTTGATTTTTAGTATAGAACGATCTAATATTCAAAATTTTCGTAAGAGATCACAACGAGGTTTTAGTATAGAACGGATTTTTCAACGAAATTATGTGTTTCGAAAAACACTTCAATGTGACATCGCAGATTCAACCATAACGTATAGGCCAGGTTTGGGGTGTTACATGAAAAAATATGAGGGACCAAACTTAGAATTATCGATGCTTAAGGCAATTTCTCCTAAGACAAGTGTCACCATGGACACTCTTTTAATATATAGATTATAGATTGGATCAGTTCTAGCCTGAAGTTGAATGCTTTTAATGATCATAACATAACATGTTAGAGGATTTAACATTTTCTACTTTCGATTACTAGGTTGAAATCTCGGTCAATGTGTGAAAAAGGACTGGAATTGAAATTGGATTCAAATTATACATGCCAACTCAAAATAAAAAATGTGACTTTAAAATTTCATAGATGTCATTATATTAAGAGTTAAATTGTATTTTGATACATTTATTTAAAAAAAAAGAGAAAATTAGTCTCTGTACATTAAATCAAAGAGCAAATTGATCCTTTCTATTTAAAATTTCATCCATTGATGTGGTTGACGAAATAACCAGATAGTAGTAACATGTGTGGTGCAACGTGCACCTTAGCTAACGTATAGAGACCAATTTTCAATAGTAGAAATGGATGAAAATTTTAACAAAATGGTCAGTTTCCTCTTTTATCTAACATATAAGGAGTAATTTGTCCATTTTTTTAGTGTAGAAGACAAAATGCAATCCAACTCCTAATATAAAGGGCCTTTATGGTACTTTTACCAAAATGTGTCCATTTATCCAAGGAATCCAATACCTCATTTCATAAAAAAAGTAGTTCTCTACTTACCAATAAGTGGTTGAAAGGATGGGAAGTATACTTTTTCTTTTCAAATATTTGGAGTAAGTTCCAATCCTAGAGTCGATATTGTTAAAAGGGCTTTACTTGAATACTCACCTTTAACTCAAACTTCATAGAGTAAAAAAAAAATTAAAATGAATATTGTTGAAATTGACTTTAACTGTAACATCCCGATTTTGGGCCTAGTCGAAATAGTGGTTTCGGGACCACAAATTCGATGAGGAAATTTTTATTTTTATTATATTTTTATGCTCTACAATTTTATAGAATGATTTCGTGAAAATTTCTTTCAAAAATTTTGACGTTTGGGCATTCAATTTAGTCAAAATGACTAATCGTAAAAGGTGTAAAAGTTGAGTTCTACATGCTAGAGGTGTCCAATTGTTATGAAATTTTAAATTAGAGGTCCTTATATGGTAATTAGACCATTGGTTAAGTTGGTGGATAAAAATGGACATGGTTAGACATGTTTCCAAAGTTTTTCATTAAGGGCATTTTGGTTATTTAGTTATTAAAATGAGTTAAAAACAAAATTAAAAGCCAATTTTTGTCCATCTTCAACCTCTTGGCTGAAACTTGCATGGAGAAACCACGGATAGGGTTTTTCAAGCTTTCAAGCTCGATTGTAAGTCCGTTCTAGCCTCGTTTTTAATGATTTTTACATTTTTTCAATCCGCGTAACAAGATCTATCTATTTGTACAATTAATTTGAGTTAAGGTTCATGTTCAAAAATTGAACCATGCGTGAAATGCATGCATTTTGATGTCTAATGGTAGAAAATAAGTGTTGGGTGTTAAATAAACGACTTTTACTAAGCGATTTTCGATGAAAACGTCCGAAATGACCATTTTGTAAAAGTTGTAAAAATGGAATAAAAGTGTGTTTTGATGAGAACTGTGGTTTGATATAGTTATGAAAATGGTTCGGATAGGCTTAAAGAGTGAAGAAATTGAATAAAAATTATTTTACAAGCCTAGGGGCAAAAGTGTAATTTTGACAAAGTTTAGGGGAAAAATGTAATTTTTCCAAAATATGATTTTTGATTCACATTAAATAATTTGAGTAATAATTAGACTAAATGTGATATTATAGATCAAGGAAAACGAGGATTGGACCTAGATCGGGTGAAAAATAGAAAATCGACGGTTAGGTTCCTTTTTGCTATTTTGGTGCCGAGGTAAGTTCGTGTGTCAATAATATTGCAATGCTATATTTGAATTGAAAATTCTATATTATTATTGCACGAATGGCATGGTTTAGTATATTCAAAAGTGATGAAAGAATGGTATATAAAATTTGTGAGAACAATGGTATATAGTAGCACATGAAATGTTTGATGGTTCAATCGTTGATGGCTTGCTATATAATAGCTGAATATATTGAGAATTTGATATAACATGATGTTTTATTAAGTTGGATAACTTTTGAAAGAGTGAAAAGGAAGGTAAGTCCATTTGCAAGTAAATACGATGTGTGAGGTATGTTAATTACTTAAATGACGATTATATGATAAATGTATGCTCTTGATAAGAATATGATTTGAGTGCTCAATGTATGAAAATTTATGAAACTTTGACATGATTGATAATAAGAGGAAGAAAAAATTCGGTTGAGTGAAATAGGATATTCGATGGATTCTGGAAAAGGAATTGATGGTAAAAAGAATCTAGCCCGGATGGGTGATCCAGTCCCTATATAGCCCTCCTGAAGAATATGTGTAAACGGATTTAGCCCGGACTGGTAATCCGGTTAGGATTTGAATTTAGCTTGGACTGGTAATTTAGATCCGAGCTTATTAGGGTATATGTCATTGTAGGGGATTTAGCCTGGACTAGTAATCCCGACAATACCCTATGAGTTTATGTTACAGGAGATTTAGCCTGGACTGGTAATCCCGCTATAAGAAAGGAGGTTCGCGGGAGTGTGCTCCTTAGAAAGGGAATATACAAATTGACGGACATGAACTTGTAAAGTGATCTAGCCTCCTAAAGAATATGTATGCTGAAATGGATTGAGCCCAGATGGGTAATCCGATTATGATCTGAATTTAGCCTAGACTGGTAATTCAGATCCGAGCTCATTAGAGTATATGTCGTTGCAGGGGATTTAGCCTGGACTGGTAATCCTTACAATACTCTATGATTTTATATTACGAGGGATTTAGCCTGGACTAGTAATCCTGTCGTAAAAGCAAGGTTTGCGGGAGTGCGTACTTGAAATGATCACTTGTATGAATTGATGGTGAATGGGATATCCATCGAGATTCCCAGAAATTCAATGACATTAATATGAGAAATGAAATAAAAGGGTTCTTGCCATGATAAACTCATTTGTGTTATATGATACTATTATGATGCATATAAATTGTCATGTTTGGACGAGTGTTGTGCTAAGTGATAGCACAAGTAAGTACACGAAACCCATGGACTTGTGATAAGAATGAAAATGAATGAGTGATACTTATGAGAGCAATTTCACGAAAATCTTGTGATGGTATCATTATATTGTACTAAAACAGTTTAGACAGTCGTAGTAGTCTTAATTTGAAAATCCACAAAAAATTGTGAAAATCGAATTAGAGACTAAATAAGATATGAAATTAAATCTTTTGAATCTAGTTTTACATAGAGGAAACGGTGTAAGTAAAAGAATTTCGAGTCCCCTGTCTTAGATTTGGAAAATCATTAAAAATTGTATGAAAATAATCATAGGTTATAAATTACATGCTTAAAATCCTAAGTGAGTCTATTTTCAAGGGAAATGGATGGGACCATCATCCGAGTCCCATACTATGAAATAAATAAATTTTAGTGAAGAAAGGTCAAAGCTGTCAAACAGAAAAAAAGGGAGATTTTGAATATTAAACTGTACTTATTGGCTTGACAAAAAATTATGATTATTTTATGGTAAGAAGATATATGAGTCTAGTTTTTGGGAAAATTAACAGTTCTCAGTTTGGAGTCTCGTAGCTCCGGATATAAATAATTTAGTGACCGTGACTCGAGAAAATAACTTAACTGGACTTTGAATAAATAGAGAGGAATTAAAAAATAGCATATTAATACATTGCTTATTATTTTTCATGCAAGCTTACTAAGCGTAAAGCTTACTCCCTCTTTTCCATTTCTTTGAGTGTCGTCAGGTCGGCTAGGGGTTGGAGATCGTCAGAGGCAGCATCATACTATCAAGCCAACACCTTGGAATATTGTTACATATGTTAGAATTATCAAGTGAGTGGCATGTATAGGGACCTAGTTCTATGACATGTGTTATTATGATTTGGCCAAATGTATTGGCCCATTTTGAGCTATTGTATATGGCCATGAGATGTGGCTCATATTGATTATGGCTTGTAAGTCTAGCTAGTCATGTTATGATTTATTGCTTATGCTGTGAAGATATGATTATGTTTGTTTGTCATGCATGGTTGGCAATATGTCATGTGTGTTGAATACATTTTTATGACCATGAATTAAATGTGTAATATGGAGATAAAATAATAATGCTTTGAACATGGAAGTTTGATGATAATTTGAAATAAATTGGCACAAAGATAACTATGGTATGACTAGTCTTGGTTTAAAGTGGGAATGTGTAACACATGCATGTTGATAGGTAAATGATAGGTTTGTATCATAATTGAGGATGTTGAATGCCATTGGATCCATTTATATGCGTGTGTATGTAAGGGTAACAAAAAGGCTTGGAAAATAGCCTAAGGGTTAACTACACGGGATGAGACACGGCCGTGTGTCTGCACCGTATGAGGGACACAGCCTGGGGACACGAGAGTGTAGCCTGGCTGTGTGGTTCAATTTATTTGCTGACATCATAAACAGAGAGTTACACGGCTTGAGGACACGGGCGTATGACCCTGTTTCATGAGAAAATTTCTAAGTTTTTCCTAAGGCTTTCCAAAGTTCTCAGTTTGGTCCTGAACCCTTTCTAAAGTATGTTTTGGGCTTCCTAAACCCAAATAAGGGACTATGTGCATGTGATAGAATAATTTAAAATATGAATGAAATTTTATGGCCCGATTTGCATGATTGTTTGTGTTTAAGTTCGGTAATACCTCGTACCCTATCCCGGCGTAGGACACGGGTAAGGGGTGTTACATTAACAACTCAAAGAGCAAAATTAAAGATGGATATGGAAGTTGGTCAGGTAGTTGGAAAAACTTTTTACGCATGTGAAGCCTTACTTAGAAAGTAATTCTACTATAAGTTTATAGAACAAGATGTGATTTAAGTTCAGCTTACTCACCAAATTGCAATATCACTCCTATATATCAACTAGATCACTCTCGCCACTAACACTGTCCTCTTAAAAACTTAGTTACAAACTAAAAATAAAGAATAATTTGTTTATAACAATTTTGCACTAAAATAAGTTTCTTACAATAAACAAAGTAAGTTCTCTCAATCTCACATGCTTAGTAAAATAAACAAGCATTCTTTTAAATAGACTGTTGTTGGCTTTCAAAACTTCAATAAATGTAAACTTCAATGCCCTTAAATTGTGCTTGAGTATGTTATCAATAAAAATTTAAATTTTAGAGATCTTCTAGAAATAAACTTTAAGAAACATGATCTCCAAGGAAATTCAATTATACCAAAAGTCCTCAAAATAATCCTTACCAAATTGATATTCAACGTGATCCAATCTGATAAATTGTTGCTTAAAATCCCTAAAAGTGATGTAAAAAAATATAAAAGTTTTAGATAAAAATATGCTAAAAAATATGATTAATTACACAATAACTTATTTACAAAGTAAGTTGCAATTGATATTACATCTAAAACGCACAACTAATATTAATAATTCTATCTATGAAAAAAAGTTGTTGAGCTGCAATCAAAGTAACATAGATTAGAACAAAAACTAATACTTAAAAGGGTTTTTTTTTGGTAAAAATACTTTAGAGTAAATTTGTTGCTCAAGTAGATAAACATAACTTGCATTAATCATATAGGCATCGAAAATGTCACACCCGGCTTCCCTTGAAACCCAAAAATTAGGAACATTAGGAGTTAAATTGAAAAAACTGTAACCTGACAATCTATATTGGAAAAACATGAAAAGTTAGAAATGATATTGGACGAGGTTGAAATCCAATTGTGATTCAATTGGATTAGAACCAGTCGGCCTTTTAATGGCAGACAAAATGATTGAAAGTGGGTGGATTTTACACGATTGAAGACTGTGTGGGAAGAGATATAAATAGTTGGAGAGTGACTTATCGATAGGGACTTCTTCTTCAACCTGTTTCATTACATCTCATTCCTTGGTTGTTCTAAAGGAAAGATAGCAGTGGAAACTCTACATGGGACGATAATTATGTGATTTGAGTAGGAAATATAGAAAATCCAGTAAGTTGGTAAGGTTCTGAATCCTTTAGTATACTTAAGATTTAGGAACCAAAGTTAAGGGCTTCTAAAAACTATTGTAAGGATTCTGCATGTTTCTAGAAAACTAAGGCTTAGTTTGGATGGGCGTTGTGTTTACCTCCGGTGAGGTTAAAAACAGCGGTGGCGGTGAAATTATTTACTGTAACGGTGAGATTGGATACTATAGCAGTGAAATTAGAAACAATGGTGGAGTGTGTATTTGGATTCAAACGCAACTGTAGCAGTGAGGTAAGAATAGAAAATGACTATTAAGGACATTACATTAGAATTGATATATAATAGAAGTTTTTAAAATTATTTTACTTTTATAATATTATTAAAATATGTGAATTTATAAATTCATTTAATAAAATATTAAAATGTATCTTCCAATATTTTATTATAAATATTTTTATGAATTATATAATCAATTTAAATTATTTATTAGATAAAATAATAATTATTTTTAATTTTTTTATAGTTAAATATTCTTTTATAACAATGATAAATATTATTTTCACAAATAGTAACATTATACTTGGATCAAATTTTGAAGTATCTAATTGAATTGTTTTTAATACAAAAAATATATAATAACATAAGATATAACAAGTTTCATTATTATTAGAAATTAGGTTATGATACAAAATGTCTTTACAAATATGAATTCACTAAACTAGTTGCAATGATTTCCCTTAACATCATGATTTCAAAGTCACTTTCATTGCTAAAAGAACTCAATTCACCTCAATCAAAATGGCCTAAAGAGACTGGCATGTCGGGTATATTCTCAAATTATCGAAAATCCTCATCATTTGATCAAGCATGTCTTCAAATGTAATTATGCAAAACCATTGTTACAATAACCATTAAAACTTGCTTGTTGAATGAATAACTTGGAATATCTCTTAATATTGGTCATTTTATTTTCCACACTCCAAATGTTCGTTCAATCACAGAGTGTAACGAATAATGGGCATGATTAAAGATTTCTTTTTTTTTCCAAATACTTGACAATTACATCGACGAAAATCAGGTAAATGATATCGTTCCCCCTATATAGACCTATAAAACCTGTCATTTGTGGATATCCTGAATCCACAAGTTAATATTTTCCTACAAAAAAAGTAAAACATAATATCAAGTTTAAAAATAAATTAAAATTTTTAATTTTTTATGTAAAGATTAATTAAAAAATTTAAACTTCAACCTCGTGGAGGGTGTGGAAACTTTAACTCTTGTTTTCTAAGTGTTTGCAAAAAAATTCTAGTGTCATGTGTTGTTCCTTCCCAACCAAGAAATGCCAAAATAAAGCACATATTGAAGTCACAAACTGCCATAATATTTTGAGTTGGTTCACCTTTCCGTCGATATAAGGTATTTGGCAAGAAGGTGAAATGCATGCTTTTATGTGTGTTCCATCTATGGCCCCGATACAATCCTTTAAAATAAATATAAGTAATGAGATAAAAGTTAAAAATAATTTATATTTAAAAATATAAAGACTATGTAAATTTTATCTTAAAGTGAGGCCAATATCTTGTATCATGTCGAATATGATTTGGTACTTCCTCGAATTGACCTTTAGTGGGTTTAATCGTGTCTATTCCTATTCGAGCAAATATATGCAACATATTAGTAAAAAATCAACTAATAGTTTTCCCAAATTTTTGAAATCTCTATTTCATTTGAATTTGATTCTTTATTTCCAAGAATGTACAATGATAATGCTAACTTTTCCATCGTCGATACTTTCCCATGCTTTAAGCCATAATTTGTTTGTAAATCATGCAACAAGCTGTGAAATATATTTTTTGGCATCCTAAAACTATTCATTCAATGATTATCATGCTCATTTAGTACTTCGTCCACCCATATTTGACTTGTATAAATTGAATCCATACACGGTTGCATAGTGAAACAAGTTTCATGGTGTACCAATACACTACTTGTAACACCCTAAAACCCGGCTTAGAAGTTTAGACCAGATCTTGGAGGTTACATTGGCCACCCAAAATGGCGAAAATTAAAACTCTATTATAAACATAGAAAATTATGTGCTAAACCATTATGCTTCCTAATTTTAGTGAATTAGATGAAACTTAGTTATATTTTGAAACAATATTTAATAAGCGTTTAAATCAAATAGAAATAATTCTAATTGACGCTTTTGAGCAGTTTCAAAATACCTCAAAATTTTGCCAATTGTAACTCAAAATTTCAAGAAAGGAAAATAGCGGAAGATATGTCATTTTCTTAAATGTGTATGAATTTTGAAACAACAACAGAACCTAATTAAAAACCGTGCGTGAAACTTTCAAAATGTTGTCCAAACCAAAAACCTGTAATTTAATGAAAAGTCTAAACCCTAACACATACCATAGTTTGCATAATCGCCTTACAAATAATTTTAAAACCAACCATATTAAATTATTAGAAACTTAATAAAACCGCTCAACACCAAAACTTCCTGAGACCCCCGAAATGCCGAATCCAGAGCTTAACCACGCGAGTTACCTGAAAGGGAAAAAACTAAAGGGAGCTAAGCTACACGATCTCAGTGTGCGTCTTAAAACTAAGTAGTTAGATCATGTTGGATTAAAAAATTAACAAAAGTAAATAGAGTAATAGAACCATTCGTAAAGTTGGAACCTCTACTAAATTAACTTACTCGCAATGCCAACATTCAACCAAGATAGGCAAACCAGAAGTACACGACTACGTAAATTCATAACATGCATAACACTATAGCAAAATAACTTAATCACTCATTTACAAATAATCTAGCATTCATATTCAAATTTAACATAATGCAACATGCTCAGATGAGTAGCAATGAACATCAAAATCCCACCCAACCAATCGAACACCACTTCGTCCACCCTACACACCACATAAGGGCTACAGTAGGCCCGGCCACCCTGCAGACCACGTAGGACCTTAATAGGACCATCCACCCTACACACCACAAATGTGGAACTAAGCCACTCGAATAACAATATGCAACTAAGTTGACATATGTACAATATAATGTGGTAAACCGTAGTAAAGAAATATTGCAGTTATACTGCCTAAAACAGTCTTCTTCTCTTTGCAACCAAAACCCCAAATTTTAATGCAAATGCAAATGAATGCACGACCATCATGCATATGGACATACTCGTATTCAGAGCAACAGAACCAGAATTCAACATACCTGATTTCAACCAAACGTAATAGAACACCTATATCACAAAGACTTAAAATCACACCTAAACTTGTACGAATAATAGAGCTAGAAGCACCTAATAAATACATAATTTTGATTCAATATTACATCTAATAGTTGCAGATTTACAATCAAGTTCAACAAAATTAAAATTTCATTTACTCCTACCGAACTTAAATTAGCATGGAATTAATTAGGGTCTAAAACACATTGATTTGCCAAAAAGGGGTGCAAAAACTATAAAATAAGGCCACATGCCAGTGTGGAAGATGGACACGGCAGTATGGAGGTGGTGTAACACCCCAAACCCAGCCCAGACGTTATTGTAACGCCCCAATTTTCAGGAATTTTGTGAATGTTGGCATAGGTTTAATTATGTTAGTGGGCCTCTAGAAGGCCCAAGCTTAAGATAGAACCCGACAATTTTAGTTAATTTTTGTTCCATAAGAAAAAGGGGGGTGAAATTATGAAATAGAACCTATATGAAAATGTTTGAAAATGCTATAGGCTAAATTGAAGTGGCCAAATAAATAGGAGTGCAAAATAGGAGGATTTGCATGACAAACCTCCCATTTTACATGAAGTGGCTAGCCATCATGTTGTTGTAGACAATATGAGCACTTGATATCCATAATTCATGGTACAAATTGATAATGGGTTAGGTAAATGTTCCATGATAATGGATTAGGTAAATATTCCATGATAATGGGTTAGGTAAATGTTCCATGATAATGGGTTAGGTAAATGTTCCATGATGGGCATTTCATGTCTTTTGTATTAAAGAATTAAATGGATGAAATATGAAATTTTATTAAAAAAAAGGGGTGAAAAGAACAAAGTTTTTTCCATCTTTGTTCATCATAGCCTAAAGTTAGAGAAGAGAAAGGAGAGGAGAAAGCTCTTGAATGTTCGGTCACTTGGGGAAGAAAATTGAAGGTAAGTTTTTGGTACCTTGCTTCTATTTTGAGGTTCATGAGTTCTTCTTGATTCTACCTTAACTCTTGAAGCATATTTTGGTTTTTAGTTGTGCTGTGAGCATTTAGTCATGAATTAAAATGAAGAAAATGGTTGTTGTTTCATGTTCTTTTGATGAAAAATGGAAGATAGGTGAAGTTGAGCCAAACAAATGAGCATGCATGTGCCTTAGATGCTAAGGGGAAAAATCGGCTAACATGTTGTGCTTTAAAATGATTAAATGGAGATTATACTTAAGTAAAATCATAGATATGTGATGATTGATTGGTGATATACATGTTTAAATAACAAGCATGCAAGTTAGGTGTGAAAGAGTGATTTGGTAATAAATCTGCTTGGGACAGTAGCAGTAACTTGACTTTGGAAAATCACCATAAATTGCGGGAGATGAGTTAGAAGCTGTATAAATTATGTAATTAAAGCTTAATGAGTCTAGTTTCAAATGGAATAAATGAGAACATATTTTGAATTCTGTACAATGAGAATTTTGATTCATAATGAAGAGTGGTCAGATTAGTCAAACAGTGAAACATGAGAAACTTTGAGAAAAATATGGTATTGATTGGATAAACCAAAAATTCTGAAAATTTTATGGATAGAAGATATATGAGTCTATTTTCAAGGAAAAGTAACGAAACTTGATTTGGAGTTTTTTAGCTCCAATTATAAATGATTTAGTGACTGTTGCTCAGGAAGACAGCTTGCAGTGAAATTATGATTATGTGGTAAACATTGACAAAAATTTGTTAATGAGTTGCTTATTGTTTTCTTATAAGCTTACTATGATCTGTAGGTGTGGTTGGCCAAATATTGTAAGGGGTTAATACGTATTTTGTATTTGAATAGTTAGATTAACGTGTTAGTAATCCAATTGTAGGCAGTTCGTGTGTGGATTTCGTCAGCATATCGTCGCAAACAGGTGTGTAACTAACACCCTCTTTCTTAGTCTGGATCAGCAAAAGTCAAAAAGCCGAAATGCCGAAAACCGGTATTTTGTAGATTTGCGAGTGTGAGAATGCTCGTGAGGTAAATCGATTAATGTTTTTGGTAAGCTGCAAAATTTAGACTGCAAAGTGCATGATTTCTGTGCCCTCGATATTTTTGGGCTTAATGGGCCAAAATTGGAATGATGGGCCAACGAGCCCAATTCAGTAAGAGCCCTCGGTATGTGATTCTGTCAGTACGTGAAAAGTAGGAATATGCATGAAAAACCCTAAAATAGATAAATTACTGAAATACCTTTAAAAGTGGAAAATTTACAGTTTTACCCCTAGGAGATAAATTACCGAAATACCCCTAGGGTTAAAATGACCTAAATGCATGTATGACTGTTGTTATTTACTGCATGCCATGTTGTTATTATTTGATGCATGGGATTGGGATATTGACGGAGGAAGTACTGAAAGTGGCTTGTCCACGTACTGGAGGCTTTGCCTCAATTTAATGTTAACTGAGTAGCAAGGCTGCAACTGTGGAGTGTTGGGCTGGATGGGTTGAGCTATTCCCCACATGGAGTGTAGGGCTGGTACGGGTGGAGTGTAGTGGTTGGTGGGTTGAGTAGTCTCCCCAAATGGGCTTGCATATGTTATTGATGTTGCATATATTTTGAAATGGGCCTATGGGCCATACTGTTATCTGAACGAAGGGCTAAGGCCCAGTTTATTGTAATATGAAAAGGGCTCTGGTCCAGTACCACTGTTACCTGAATGGGCTTAGGCCCAATAGGCTTGAGATGACTTGGGCTTTGAATGGGTTTTCCTTACATACTGAGTTTCCCCAAACTCACCCCTTTCATTTTCATCCACGCAGGAAATCCCTAACCATAGTGGGCTTGGAGTTGTGAGGGAATTCGGAGTGGCTACCCGTTCTGAAAGTTTGATTTTCTTCTGGTGAACTGGACATCCTTTTATTTATGTTTGAACTTTTGGGTTTTTAAATGTAATAAGGCTGCTTAATTATTTTTGATGGTTTTAATATGTATTACTAAGATAGGTATTACTTATTTTAACTGTTGAAATTGGATAGCTTTAGGGTGCATTTTCAAAAACAACAATTGATTTCAAAATAACACGACAACAAATAAAGCTTCCACAATGAAAGTATTTTCCAAAATTAATCACTTTTCCTAAAAATGACTTAATCAAATCGGTTTCCTAGAAATATCCATGACGTTAAGGTGTGGCAATGGCGGTATGCATGTCTAGGATTGGATCCGAAGGGAGCTTGGTACTTAAGCAGTCTGATGGACTCACCACCTCTTTTTCGGTTTCCTACCTAGTGCACAGCTTCCATTCACTTTAACCTATAATGAAATTATCTTTTAAAACACTAAGTAAGTTTTTCTGGACCAATAATATAAAATGTTTTGAACGCATGTCGGATCCAGTCATAACGTCTGTACCGGGTTTGGGGTGTTACATTTAGTGGTATCAGAGCCTAGGTTGAAACAACTCGGCTGTGGAATGGATTTACAAAAACAAAGATTTTTGAAAGTAAAAATTTTATAAAGAATACGAAAAACTCGATTTTCAAAATTTAGATCTTTAGAAGGTGGCATTCCGAATCTCCGGCTCAAGTCTGTAAGTATTACTCTAAACTCTGAACTACTATCTGATTCATAAAACATCTGTAATAAACACTGGAATATTAATTGATGCATAAAAATTTGTAATCAAGATAATACGATATGAGTACAAGAGCCGTTCATGGAAGAGGCCGTGGATGGGGCCAAGGAAGTGCTCGAGCGAGATCTTCGTCTTCGGGACATATACCGGCGGTGGATGCACCAGTACCACCGAAAACAGAGGTAGAGTCTCATGACCGCGGTGCCGAGGATAATGCCCTGTCACAGGCAATGTTTCGTGTTCTGGAAAGGGTTACCGGGGCAAGTACGGGAAATAGAGTTCGGGGATCTATTTCTGAACGACTTCAGGCTAACGGAGCGAATATCTTTAGGGGCGTATCTGGTATAGCCCCGAATGTGGCGGAATATTGGTTGGAGGCCACAGAACAGATTATGGACAACTTGGACTGCTCTGAGGAGATTGTGAGTCGGGTATTTGTACTAAGTCCTTTGGATCACTTGGTTAGGGTAGACAAACTGTATAGGGATGTACCCTTAGAAACTAAAGGTAGGATTTTCCCTGGAGATCTGATGGAGTTATCGTTCGGAGAGTTTGATCTCATTTTGGGAATGGACTGGCTTGTTAAGCATAAGGTGACCCTGGATTGTGCTGCTAAACGAATGGTGTTAAGGACCACAAAGGATGAGGAGGTTATGGTGATAGGTGAGCGAAGGGATTATTTGTCTAATGTGGTGTTGGCATTAAGAGCCGAGAAGTGGATTCGGAAAGGTTGTAAGGCCTATTTGGCATTTGTAAGTCAGTCGGAAGAGGAGGGACTGACAGTGGATAAGGTTAGGACCGTAAAAGAGTTCAAAGGTGTTTTTCTAGAGGAGCTTCCAAGATTGCCTCCGAACCGAGAAGTTGAGTTTGGAATAGATTTGTTGCCTGGAACGGCGCCCGTGTCCATCGTACCACATAGGATGGCACCGAAAGAGTTAGCAGAGTTAAAGGCTCAAATTTAAGAGTTGTTGGATAGGGGCTTCATTAGGCCAAGCGTGTCTCCATGGGGAGCACCGGTGCTATTCGTGAAAAAAAAGGATGGTACGATGCGGATGTGCATTGATTATCGCCAGTTGAACAAACTGACGATTAAGAATAAGTATCCACTGCCAATGATTGATGATCTGTTCGACCAGCTTAGAGGAGCTTCTGTATTTTCTAAGATCGACCTCTAATCTGGATATCATCAATTAAGGGTCAAGGAGGCGGATATCCATAAGACGGCATTCAGGACTCGGTATGGTCATTACGAGTTTTTGGTTATGCCATTTGGACTGACGAACGCTCCTACAGCATTTATGGATTTGATGAATTGGGTGTTCCAACCATTCTTGGATCGATTCGTAGTCGTCTTCATTGATGATATCTTGGTATATTCTGAAATTGAAGCGAAACATGATGAGCATCTCCGTATAGTGCTGCGAGTGTTAAGGGAGAAGGAACTCTTTGTGAAGTTCAGCAAGTGTGAATTTTGGTTGAGGGAGGTAACCTTCTTAGGACATGTGGTCTCTGCTGAAGGAAGGTGGACCCTCGAAAGATTGAAACAATTTTGGAGTGGAAGCCACCTAGGACGGTGTCAGAAATTCGAAGTTTCCTAGGGTTGGCAGGATACTACAGAAGGTTTGTGGAAGGTTTTTCTGTGATGGCAGCACCTTTGACAAAACTCATAAGGAAAGGAGTACCGTTTGTATGGACTGAGAAGCAGCAGGAAGCTTTTGAGAAGTTGAAGAAAGTTCTGACTGAAGCACCTTTGTTGATTCAGCCGGAGTCTGGGAAGGATTTTACTGTGTACAGTGACGCATCACACGTGGGTTTGGGCTGTGTGTTAATACAGGAGGGTAAGGTGGTTGCATATGCATCACGACAGCGTAAACCTCACGAAGGGAACTATCCGACTCATGATTTAGAGTTGGCAGCAGTGATATTTGCACTTAAGATTTGGAGACATTACTTGTACGGAGAAATGTGTATTATATACACAGACCACAAGAGTCTTAAGTATTTGTTGACTCAGAAGGAGCTGAACCTTAAGCAAAGGAGATAGATTGAGTTGCTTAAGGATTATGACTGTTCGATCGAGTATCACCCAGGCAAGGCTAATGTGGTAGTCGATGCTTTAAGTCGTAGAACCGTATATGATCTGAGAACAATGTTTGCTCGTTTAAGTCTGTATGATGATGGCAGTTTGTTGGCTGAATTGCAAGTAAGGCCAACCTGGGTGGATCAGATTAAGGAAAAGCAGTTGAACAATGAGTCTTTGGTCGCTCGTTTTCAACAAGTTAAGGAAGGGGAAACTTCTGAGTTTGGATTAAATGGCGAAGGAGTTCTGTGTTTCTGAGGAAGAATTTGTGTTTCGAAGGACTCTGATTTGAGGTAGACAATATTGAAGGAAGCTCATGGAGGACTTTGTGCCATGCACCCTGGAGGGAACAAGTTGTATCACGACTTACGAGAATTGTACTGGTGGCCTGGACTTAAACGAGAAGTAACGGAGTTTGTAGGGAAATGTCTGACATGCTAGCAAGTGAAAGCTGAGCATCAATTACCCTCTAGACTGTTACAGTCAGTGAAGATACCACTTTGGAAGTGGGAGAGGGTAACCATGGACTTTGTGAGTGGGCTGCCTTTGACACCATCAAAGAAAGACTCGGTGTGGGTGATTGTGGATAGGTTGACCAAATTAGCCCATTTCATACCTGTTCGTACTGACTTTTCACTTCAAAAGCTAGCCAAGTTGTATGTGGCAGAGATTGTGCGACTTCATGGAGTCCTAGTTTCAATTATTTCTAATCTGGATCCCAGATTTACATCTCGGTTTTGGCAAAGGTTGCATGAGACGTTGGGGACGCGATTGAATTTTAGTACGGCTTTCCATCCCCAGACTGATGGTCAATCGGAAAGGGTTATTCAGATTCTGGAGGACATGTTGAAGGGATGCGTGATTGACTTTCGAGATAGTTGGGAGGATTACTTGCCGTTGGCAGAATTTGCATACAATAACAATTACCAGGCGAGTATTCGAATGGCACCGTATGAAGTACTGTGACATCCCAAAATTGACCCTAGTCGGGAAGTGGTTTCGGGACCACAAAACCGAGTCATACTAATAATTAGCCATCATATTTGATGCTTATTATATGTATATATGCATGTGTGAAAATTTCATGTTTGAATTTTGTTAATTGTAAGTGAATTTTATTAAATAGGACTTATGTGAGAAAATTTATAAATGTGCTAGGCAAATGTGAAGTGGCCTATTAATGCATGTTATGAAAATGATGGGTTTGCATGTCAAATTACCCAAAATTTGAGCTAGTGGCCGGCCATGCTATGGGTGGAAACATGTTGGGAACATGTTGGCTTAGTGTGTTATGTTAGAAAGAATAAATAAAGGGTTAGTAATTAAGTAATGAAAAGGGAGGGGTGATGAAAACAAAGTTGTCTCATCCATCCCCCCCCCATTTGCCGTAACTAGACAAAGAAAAGAAAAAAAAAAGAAAGGGTGTTCATCCTTTAACACCTTGGCCGAAAATTTGAAGGAGGAATGAAGAAGAAAGGTTGAAGAGATTCGGCCATGCATGTAACTAGGCTAAGGTATGTTTGATGATGTTCCATGAGATGCATGCATGTTTTAGTTGTTAGTTTGAGTTCTACCTAGCCCATGGTCTAAATCTTGCTATGTGATGGAGATGATATTCGGCCATGGGTGTTGTCTTTCTTGGTTGGTGTTTTGATGTTGTGGTGATGAGGCATGAAGATGATTGAGCTTGAGTGTTTAATAAAACAAAAGGTTCTTGGATATTCGGCCTTGGTGTTTCTAATTGGAGGTATGTTGTTTTTATTTCTTGATAATTTATGTGAATTTGAGTTAATTGTTAAGCTCCTTTCATAGCCCATGAATTAATATTTGTTATTGGTTGGAAATGATGCATTCGGTTATGGGTTGATTGGGTGTCTTTCAAAGTGTTAAATGTGTTGGAAATGGTTTGATAATGATGATAGTTATGAGGTATAATCGGTCATGTAATTAGCTCAATTTGAAAATTTTGTTTGTTGTGTAAGTGCATGAGATACTTGGGTAAATGAACCGGTTTGAGTAATGCTTTAGTTGGGAATGTGTTTTTGCTAAAATGCAAAAATATATATATATTCGAGTGGGTACTAATTATTATGAAATGGATGCAATGACAATGTATGTGATTGTATCTTACATTGAAATGATTAGTTTGTGCCTTAATTGTGGCTCGACAAGAAAGTATATTAGGTCATTATGGGTTTATTTATATGATGATGCTATAATTGTAGTATTGAATAATTGTAGCCTAATAATGTGTTCGGTTTTGCATGAGTAGGGAATATATATATGGTGTTTAAATAACTAGTTATTAAGGTCATTTGTAGCTTAACTATATGATATACATGTATTAAATTAAATTGCCTATTTGATAAGTGATTAAATAGTAAATGATATTGGTTAAGTAATTAAATAAATCTATTTGTTTTATATTAAGCTCAAGAGCAAAGAGGGTCGAAGTTGGATAGGGGAAAAGAGAAAGTAATTGAGTAGCCTTTCCGCAACCGTTCAAGTATATCCGAGGTAAGTTTTAAGTGTTTAAACATTGAGTAAATCCAATTATAATAGGACATGATGAGTTGATTTAATAAGATATGATGTGGCCATGATATGTTCTAAGCTCAAATGGTAAGTTCTTATGTGTTTGAGCTTGGGAATTTAAGGGTAATTTGAAATAGTCTGCTTCGGACAGCAGCAGTAACGTGACTTTAGAAAATCACCATAAATTTATGGACTTGAATTAGAGGCTGAATGAGACATGAAATTAAATCTTAATGAGTCTAGTTTCTTATAAAAGAAACCGTGTAAGCAAAGGAATTTCCGATAATGAGATATTTAAAGTTGTGTGAGACGGTGTCAGAATGACTCCGAAATCCCCTGTTCTGTTTTTAGAAAATCATTATAAATTGTAAAAAATGGTTATAAGATAAAATTTATATGCTTAGACTCCTTAATGAGTCTAGTTTCAAATGAAATCAAATACAACACATTTTGAATTCTGTAAAATGAGAAATTTGATTCGTAGTGAAGAGTGGTCAGATTAGTGAAACAGTGAAACAGGGGAAACTTTAAGAAAAATCTGGTATTGATTGGCCAAACATAAAATTCTGGAAATTTTATGGATGGAAGATATACGAGTCTATATTCAGGAAAAATTAACGGAAAGTGATTTGGAGTTTTGTAGCTCCAGTTATAAATAATTTAGTGACTATTGCTCAGGAAAAACAGCTTGTGCTGAATTTGAGATTATGTTGTGAACCTTGATAAACTTGTTTTAGTTGCTCATAAGCTATTGATTAAACCCATACTTGAATTCTAAATCGTGATATTGTAAGTTTATGAGTATTCGAATATGAAATGATAGTAAGGCCTAATGGCCGATGTGATGAATGTGAAAGTGTATATATATGTGATAAGGCCTAATGGCCGATGTGATGAATGTGAAAGTGTATATATGTGATAAGGCCTAATGGCCGATGTGATGAATGTGAAAGTGTATATATATGTGATAGGGCCTAATGGCCGATGTGATGAATGTGAAAGTGTACATATGTGATAAGGCCTAATGGCCGATGTGATGAATGTGGAAGTGTATATATATGTGACAGGGCCGAGTGGCCAACGTGATGAATGTGAAAGTGTATATATGTGATAAGGCCTAATGGCCGATGTGATGAATGTGGAAGTGTATATATATGTGACAGGGCCGAGTGGCCAACGTGATGGATGTGAAAGTGTATAAATGTGATAAGTCCCGAAGGGCATTTGTGTCAGTACTATATCCGGGTTAAAACCCCGCAGGCTTTATGCGAGAATATTATCACTGATTAATGTCCTTAAGCTTCGTGCTTGTACTATATCCGAGCTCTAAAGACCCGATAACTTCGTGTGGAGATTATGTCCGGGTAAGACTTCGTAATAAGAATTGCTTATAAATATATTCAATGCGAAAGGTTAAACAGGTATGTACTCCAAGTTTATATGTGAGCTTGATTTGCACTAAATCATAAGGTAGTTATGTGATGCATACGAGAGCAATCTATGAGACTATTCCTATGATTATGTGACACCGGATCAGTGTGAGAGGTGATGTGAAATCATACGATATATCTATGTCACATGAGCTCACTTTTATGTGAAAGTTTATCTGCCTATTGTATATGATGAGATGTGCAGATTCGGTAAAGGGATGGTATGCCCGAAGGAAGAGTGAAATAAAAATACGAACAACTATGTTATAATTTGATTGTTATCTGTTGACACTGCTTAAAACTTACTAAGCATTGTAATGCTTACTCCGTTTACTCTGTTTCCTCTGTTTTATAGATCTCATTGCGAAGCTACAGGCTCGGGGATCGTCAGCAACTAGTCACACTATCACTATCCACTGTTTGGTACTGCTATGTTTCGGATTGTCTTATGGCATGTATAAAATAGACTAGTGGCGGAAGAATATTTTGGTTAATGTATATAGCCATGCGAAAATGGCTTATATATGTTTGAGCATAATGTTATAATCATTTGGTATGGAATGGTTAATCGCTATCATGATTTGTGCTATTTATGCTAAAAGGGCTAGTTGAATCATGGAAACTATGAAATAGGTAATGTCTACCTTAAAGGCAGATGCTGGCAGCAGCAGTGATGTAGATTTGGAAAATCACTAAAAATAGTAGGATTGGAATTAAATAGTTAATAAATTATGTAAACAAACCTTGATGAATCTATTTTCATAGGAAAGTAACGAAATGATCATATGGACAGTATGTTAAGAGATATTCAGGTTCTTGTGAGACAGGGCCAGAACGGTTTCTGGATTCCCTGTTCAGACTTTGGAGATTCATTATAAATTAACCAGAGATAATTAGGAGTCATGCCATATATGTATGGATTCCTCTCTGAGTCTAGTTTCTATAGAAACAAACGGCATCAGTATTGAAGCCCTGTGCAGGGAGATATCCAAGTTGTAATGCGCAAAGGTCAGTGTAGTCGATCCCTGTAACATGGGAGACTTTGACTAATAAACTGTACTAATTAGCCTGACCAAAAATTCTAGAAAAAAATATGTAGATGGGCATATGAGTCTAGTTTCAGGGAAAAATTACGAAACTGATTTTTGAGTTGTGAAACTCAAGATATGATTTTTAAGGTGACAGTATCGCAGTTAGCCAACTGCCTGGAAAATTTTAAAATGGACTGCGATAGTAAGCGAATTTAGTCTGTGAACCCCTCGTGTCCGACTCCGGCAATGGTCTTGGGTACGGGGTGTTACAAGTACTGTATGGACGAAGGTGTCGTACACCTAGTTGTTGGATCGAACTAGGAGAGCGACAAGTTCTTGGACCAGAGTTGGTAGCTGATACTGAGGATAAGGTCAGAATAATTAGGGACCGGTTAAAAGAAGCATCAGATAGGCAAAAGTCGTATGCGGATTTGAAGCGTAAGGAGATTGAGTACTCAGTAGGTGATATTGTTTTCTTAAAGGTTTCTCCTTGAAAGAAGATATCAAGGTTCGGTAAGAAGGGCAAGTTGAGTCCGCGGTTCATTGGGCCTTATCGGGTTTTGAAGCGAGTAGGCCCAGTGGCTTATCAGTTGGAATTGCCTCCAGAGTTAGACAGGATTCACGATGTTTTTCACGTCTCCATGTTAAGGTGTTATCGTGCTGACCTTGCTCATGTCCTGCCAGTTGCAGAAATTGAAGTTCAGACTGATTTGACCTTTGAGGAGGAGCCTGTGCAAATATTGGCTCGAGATGTTAAGGTTCTCAGAAGGAAATCTGTCCCGTTAGTGAAAGTACTTTGGCGTAATCATGGAAGGGAAGAAGCTAATTGGGAATCAGAAGAGACTATGCGTCAACAATGCCCTCAACTAGTTAGATCAGGTAAATTTCGAGGACGAAATTTCTTTAAGGAGGGTAGAGTTGTAACGCCCCAATTTTCAGGAATTCTGTGAATGTTTGCATAGGTTTAATTATGTTAGTGGGTCTCTAGAAGGCCCAAGCTTAATATAGAACCCGGCAATTTTAGTTAATTTTTGTTCTATAAGAAAAAGGAGGGTGAAATTATGAAATAGAACCTATATGAAAATGTTTGAAAATGCTATAGGCTAAATTGAAGTGGCCAAATAAATAGGAGTGCAAAATAGGAGGATTTGCATGACAAACCTCCCATTTTACATGAAGTGGCCAGCCATCATGTTGTTGTAGACAATATGAGCATTTGATATCCATAATTCATGGTACAAATTGATAATGGGTTAGGTAAATGTTCCATGATAATGGATTAGGTAAATATTCCATGATAATGGGTTAGGTAAATGTTCCATGATAATGGGTTAGGTAAATGTTCCATGATGGGCATTTCATGTCTTTTGTATTAAAGAATTAAATGGATGAAAAATGAAATTTTATTAAAAAAAAGGGGTGAAAAGAACAAAGTTTTGTCCATCTTTGTTCATCATAGCCTAAAGTTAGAGAAGAGAAATGAGAGGAGAAAGCTCTTGAATGTTCGGTCACTTGGGGAAGAAAATTGAAGGTAAGTTTTTGGTACCTTGCTTCTATTTTGAGGTTCATGAGTTCTTATTGATTCTACCTTAACTCTTGAAGCATATTTTGGTTTTTAGCTGTGTAGTGAGCATTTAGTCATGAATTAAAAAGAAGGAAATGGTTGTTGTTTCATGTGACACCCCTAATCTGACCCTAGTCGAAAAGTGGTTTCGGGACCACGAAACCGAGTTTTATAAATAATTGAAAGTTATATTCTATGTTCATGAGGTGAGTAAATGCATGTGTAAAAATTTCAAGCATTAATTTTGCCATTTGTATGTGAAATTTTGAAACGGGACTTATGTGAAACATTGGTAAAATAGGTTAGGTAAATATATAAAGTGATCTAATAGAGCATGTATTCAAAAACGTGGACTTGCATGTCAATTTGACCATTTTTGAATGTAAATGGCCGGCCAACACATGCATGTAACAATGTGTTCTCTTGTCTCCATTTTTAATTGGTGGGAATTATGTATAATAAAGACATAAATAAACATTTTATTATAAAATGATTTTTATATATTGAAATAATAAATTTATATTAGTAGTGGTGATAAAAACAAAGTTCCATCATCTTTTTTTTCATCTTGCCGAAACCATAAGGAAAAGAAAAAGAAAAATGGAAGAAAGAACACCTAAGGCATTCGGCCATCTTGTGTTGGGAATTAAGGTATGATTTCATATGTTTTTCTTTGGATTTTGAGAAATTTAAATTGGTTTTAAAGCTCCTAAAACGACCCATGTATGTGATTTTGTGTTTGTGATGCATGAAGCATTCGATCATGAGCTCAATGGGTTACATTGTGTATGTTTTGATAATTTGTAAGGAGAAATGTTTCTAATTGAGTATAAACAAACTAAATTACTATATGTGGCTCAAATGAGCTTGAGTAGTCGGCTAATGAAGTTAGTTGAGTTATAATACTTGCTTAATAATGAAAAGAACATGAGCTTAATGCTCAAATAGCATTCAGCTTTGGACTAAGTTAAATTAGTTAGGAAATGAGTTCCAAGATAGTGAATTATGTGTTAAAAGAGGGATTTAGGTTGTATATACGTGTTTAGATTGAAAACAAGAGGCTATGTTAGCTAATTGAGGGATTCGGCCATAGTATTATAGTGAATAATAATTTGAACAAGGGTTTTAATTGTATGATAGGTTTTCGGATATGGTTGATTGGATAATAAATTGGTGTGGATGTTTTGAATGAGATATGTACAATTATAAGTTAAATTTAAGGTTTGTTAAATTTGTCCTTATCATTGCCGAATGAGTTCAATGGCTAAAGAAAATTGTTAAGTGCTTAGTTAATGTGCATTCGGTCATTTAGGATGAGTATACATTTGATAATGTTTTGATACTTTGAAATGGAATTTAATTATTAAATGAGTTATAAGCTTGTTGAATTTTGAGATGTAATTGGGAGTAAATTTGACATGAGCATATTTTGTTAATGACATATTGATAAATGTTGAGTTATGATACCATGATATTAAGCTTAAAGGCATACGATCATGAGATGGATTAAGGTGAACTAAATGATATTCGGCAATGGTACTTTTTACATGAGGAATTCGGTGTTAATTGTATTAAATAAGGTTGAGGTAATTGCCGAATGTGTTTATAATTAAGTAAGGTTAATAATAGAGCAATGAGTGGCTAGTAGAATCTAGTTAGGCTTCTTGTTATATTTGGCCATGAGTTTGTATAATCGGTTTGTAATAGATTCAATTTGTTTATTCAAGCTCAAGAGCTTAGGGAGTCTAATTCGGATAAGAGAAAAAGCTACCTAACCGAATAGTCAATCTGTAATCGTTCGACAATTTCCGAGGTAAGTTCTTAAGTAATTGAGTTTGATTCCTTTGTAAGTTTTAAGTTTTAAAATGGGATGAGTATGAATTATGTATATACGTTAAGGTCAATGACTTTTCTAAATGACGGCATATATGATATTATGTTTTAAATATGTGAATGAGAACTTTACAGAGTAAATTGTATAAATCTGCTAGGGACAGCAGCAGTAGCGTGTTTTGGAAAAATTACCATAAATTGTGGGAGTTGAGTTAAAGGCTGAATAAATTATGTAATTAAAGCTTGATGCGTCTAGTTTTCGTATAAAAGAAATCGTGTAAGTAAAGGGGTTGCCGATAATGAGATTTTCAAAGTTGTGTGAGACAGAGTCAGAATGGCTCTGAAATCCCCTGTTCAGTATTTGGAAAATCATTATAAATCGTACAAAAATGAATATAAGATAAAATTATATGCTTAGACTCCTTAATGAGTCTAGTTTCAAAAAAAATAAACGAAAACATATTTTGAATTCGGTACAATGAGAAATTAAATTCTTAGTGAAGAGTAGTCAGAGTAGTCAAGCAGTAAAATAGGGGAAACTTTAAGAAAAATATGGTATTGATTGGCCAAACCAAAAATTCTGAAAATTTTGTGGATAGAGGATATATGAGTCTATTTTCATGGAAAATTAATGGCACATAATTTGGAATTTCGTAGCCCAGTTACAAATAATTTAACGACTGTTGCTCAGGAAAACAGCTTGTAGAGAATTTGTGGTTATGTTGTAAACATGGATAAAACTTGTTTTAGTTGCTCATAAGCTATTGATTAAACCCATACGTGAATTCTAAATTGTGATATTGTAAAATGATATATGAGTGTTAGATGGATCTTTGATATTAAAATTTGTGAAATTGTAAGTTTATAAGTATTCGAATATGAAATGATAGTATGGCATGAAATTGAATTATTCATTGGAAAATGATAGATGTAGATTCAGCCAAGACAAAGTGTATACATGAAAGTATATGTGGTATGTGAAGTATATTTGGATAATTGTGATGTGAATACATGAAAAATTATATTTTGATTTAGGATTTTATGAGATGAATGTGAATGTGTATATATGAGATAAGGCCTAATGGCCAATGTGATGAATGTGAACATGCATATCTGTGATAAGGCTGAATGGCCAATGTGATGAATGTGAACATGCATATATGTGATAAGGCCGAATGGCCAATGTGATGAATGTGAACATGCATATGTGTGATAAGGCCGAATGGCCAATGTGATGGATGTGAACATGCATATGTGTGATAAGGTAGAGTGGCTAATGTGATAAACGTGGAAGTGTATATATGTGGCGAAGCCGAATGGCTAATGTGAGATATGTATGAGATGTGTATATATATACATTGTGGCCAAATGACAGACGGTGGAAGGTGTGTTTTATTAGATATTTGATGAGGTAAATGAATTACAGATATGATAGTCGATGTGAATGTTGTAACATGTGAATAAATATGCATGAAACTCTATGATGTAAACCCGGGATTAAAGACCAGATGACCATATGTGGTGACTATGTCTGGTTAAGACCCGCTGACTTTGTGTGGAGATTTCATCTGAGCTAAAGGTCTCGCCAATAATCCGAGTAGAGTTTAAAGCTATAAGACTTCACAATAAGAATTGCTTATAAATATATTCAATACGAAAGGTTAAACAGGTATGTACTCCAAGTTTATATGTGAGCTTGATTTGAACTAAATCATAAGGTAGTTATGTGATGCATACGTGAGCAATCTATGAGACTATTCCTATGATTATGTGACATCGGATCAGTGTGAGGGGTTATGTGAAATTATACAATATATCTATGTCACATGAGCTCACTTTTATGTGAAAGTTTATCTGCCTATTATATATGATGAGATGTGCATATTCGGTAAAGGGATGGTATGCCCGAAGGAAGAGTGAAATAAAAATACGAACAACTATGTTATAATTTGATTGTTATCTGTTGACACTGCTTAAAACTTACTAAGCATTGTAATGCTTACTCCGTTTACTTTGTTTCCTCTGTTTTATAGATCTCATTTGGAAGCTACAGGCTCGGGGATCGTCAGCAACTAGTCACACTATCACTATCCACTGCTTGTTACTGTTATGTTTTGAATTATTTTATGGCATGTAAAGAATAGACCAGTGGCCGAAGAATATTTTGGTTAATGTATATAAGCCATGCGAAAATGGCATCTTTTGAATGTGTACTTATAGAAGTTTAAATTGTATCCCTGACTGTCTTTAGTATTTACCTAAAGGAATGTTCTTTATTAAAAAAAAATATTCGAATTTTTTACTGTTCTGATATGAGTTTCAAGTCCGGTAATGCCCCTTTACCTATTCCGGCGACGGATACGGGATAGTGGTGCTACATTTCATGTTCTTTTGATGAAAAATGGAAGATAGGTGAAGTTGAGCCAAACAAATGAGCATGCATGTGCCTTAGATGCTAAGGGGAAAAATCGGCTAACATGTTGTGCTTTAAAATGATGAAATGGAGATTATACTTAAGTAAAATCATAGATATGTGATGATTGATTGGTGATATACATGTTTAAATAACAAGCATGCAAGTTAGGTGTGAAAGAGTGATTTGGTAATAAATCTGCTTGGGACAGCAACAGTAATGTGACTTTGGAAAATCATCATAAATTCTGGGAGATGAGTTAGAAGCTACATAAATTATGTAATTAAATCTTAATGAGTCTAGTTTCAAATGGAATAAACGAGAACATATTTTGAATTCTGTACAATGAGAAATTTGATTCGTAATGAAGAGTGGTCAGATTAGTCAAACAGTGAAACATGGGAAACTTTGAGAAAAATATGGTATTGATTGGCTAAACCAAAAATTCTGAAAATTTTATGGATAGAATATATATGAGCCTATTTTCAAGGAAAATTAACGGAACTTTATTTGGAGTTTTGTAGCTCCAGTTATAAATGATTTAGTGACTATTGCTCAGGAAGACAGCTTGCAGTGAAATTATGATTATGTGGTAAACATTGACAAAAATTTGTTAATGAGTTGCTTATTGTTTTCTTATAAGCTTACTATGATCAGTAGGTGTGGTTGGCCGAATATTGTAAGGGGTTAATACGTAGTTTGTATTTGAATAGTTAGATTAACGTGTTAGTAATCCAATTGTAGGCAGTTTGTGTGTGGATTTCGTCAGCATATCGTCGCAAATAGGTGTGTAACTAACACCCTCTTTCTTAGTCTGGATCAGCAAAAGTCGAAAAGCCGAAATGCCAAAAACCGGTATTTTGTAGATTTGCGAGTGTGTGAATGCTCGTGAGGTAAATCGATTAATGTTTTTGGTAAGCTGCAAAATTTGGACTACAAAGTGCATGATTTCTATGCCCTCGATATTTTTGGGCTTGATGGGCCAAAATTGGAATGATGGGCCAACGAGTCCAATTCAGTAAGAACCCTCAGTACGTGATTCTGTTAGTACGTGAAAAGTAGGAATATGCATGAAAAACCCTAAAATAGATAAATTACTGAAATACCTTTAAAAAGGGAAAATTTACAGTTTTACCCCTAGGAGATAAATTACCGAAATACCCCTAGGGTTAAAATGACCTAAATTCATGTATGACTGTTGTTATTTACTGCATGCCATGTTGTTATTATTTGATGCATGGGATTGGGATATTGACGGAGGAAGTACTGAAAGTGGCTTGTCCACGTACTGGAGGCTTTGCCTCAATTTACTGTTAACTGAGCAGCAAGGCTGCAACTGTGGAATGTTGGGCTGGGTGGGTTGAGCTATTCGCCGCATGGAGTGTAGGGCTGGTACGGGTGGAGTGTAGTGGTTGGTGGGTTGAGTAGTCTCCCCAAATGGGCTTGCATATGTTATTAATGTTGCATATATTTTGAAATGGGCCTATGGGCCATACTGTTATCTGAATAAGGAGCTAAGGCCCAGTTTATTGTAATCTGAAAAGGGCTCTGGTCCAGTACCACTGTTACCTGAATGGGCTTAGGCCCAATAGGCTTGAGCTGACTTGGGCTTTGAATGGGTTTTCCTTACATATTGAGTTTCCCCAAACTCACCCCTTTTATTTTCATCCACGCAGGAAATCCCCAACCATAGTGGGCTTGGAGCTGTGAGGGAATTCGGAGTGGCCACCCGTTCTGAAAGTTTGATTTTCTTCTGGTGAACTGGACATCCTTTTATTTACGTTTGAAGTTTTGGGTTTTTAAATGTAATAAGGCCGCTTAATTATTTTTTATGGTTTTAATATGTATTACTAAGATAGGTATTACTTATTTTAACTGTTGAAATTGGATAGCTTTAGGGCGCATTTTCAAAAACAACATTTGATTTCAAAATAACACGACAACAAATAAAGCTTCCGCAATGAAAGTATTTTCCAAAATTATTCACTTTTCCTAAAAATGACTTAATCAAATCGGTTTCCTAGAAATATCCATGGCGTTAAGGTGTGGCAATGGCGGTATGCATGTCTAGGATTGGATCCGAAGGGAGCTTACTACTTAAGCAGTCCGATGGACTCACCACCTCTTTTCCGGTTTCCTACCTGGTGCACAGCTTCCATTCACTTTAACCTATAATGAAATTATCTTTTAAAACACTAAGTAAGTTTTTCTGGACAAATAATATAAAATGTTTTGAACGCATGTCAGATCTGGTCATAACGTCTGGGCCGGGTTTGGGGTGTTACAGTTATGGCCGAACCCGATGTATCACATTGAAGTTAAAAGTCCACGTTTCGTTTTAGAGTTTTAAAAACCGTCTTTTGTTAAGTTAACAAAGTGAATGGAAGCTGTGCACCAGGTAGGTATCCGAAACAGAGGAGGTGAGCCATGAAGGCTGCTCAAGTACCAAGCTCTTCGATTGGATCCAATCCTAGACATGCCCACAACCATTGCCACACTTTGATATAATGAGTTTGAAATCTATTTGAGTGAATATCTTTGATAAACCGATTAGTTGTGACGTGCGTTATTTTGAAAACAAGTATCATTTTGAAAATGCGCCCTAAGTCTAGCCCATTTGAATTGTTATCAGAAAAATTTAGAGTTATTTAAAAATAAAATAATCCCAGAAAAAAACAGTTAAAATGGCCTTATTACAACCCAAAAATAAACAGTATTTAAGATAAACTACAGAAAATCGGTTACTTATTTTAAAGTCCAAAAACGATCACCGAGGCCACTCTGAATCCCTTCCAGCTCCAAGTCTACACATCAAGGCTCACCTGCAAGGTTAAGGAAGGGGGTGAGTTTGAAAACTCAGTGTGCAACAAGCCCCTTTCAGAGCCCAAACCAAGATCAGCCTACTGGGCCTAAGCCCAAATTTAGTCTCAATAAATACTGGGCCGAAGCCTTTCGTTTACCGGTTACTAGGCCGAAGCCTTTTCATAATTCACATCACTGGCCGAAGCCTTTACTGTATATGGCATGGCCCATAGGCCCATTTCATTATCATCTGTAACATCAAAGAATGCATGCAAGCCCATTTGGGGAGACTACTCAACCCACCATCCACTGCTCTCCACCCATACCAACCAACACACCATGTGGGGAATGATTCAACCCACCCAACCAACACACCACTGGCAGCATAGCTGCTTTATCATATAACTGGAGGCCTAGCCTCTTTAAATAACTGGGGCAAAGCCCTTTTCGGTAAACTGGGGCAAAGCCCTTTTTCACTTCCTCCATTCATATAAAACCCAACCCATGCATATATGAATATAACATGTGCATATCATACATATCATGTGCATATCATTTCAAATCATGTCAAATCATGTCAAATCATGTATATCAAAATCTCATGCATCAAATTCATAATTAAACCCTAGGGGTATAATGGTCATTTTTACCTAGGGGCAAAACAGTCATTTTTCATATTATAAGGGTAATTTCATAAATTTTACCAAATATCAGGGTTTTCTATGTTCATTAACAATTATCAATAACTCCAAGTGTTTAAATAATGATTCTAACGCACTTTATCAAATTCGGGCTTTTGGGCCCAAAACCCCTAATGGGCCCTACGAATACTGATCTAACCCTTTAAGCCTTCATAATCCAAATTGTACATCAGATCCACTCGTTTAACAAGCAGTATATCCAAGTTCCATTTTCTATCAAAATTTACCCCAAATGGGCCCGGAAGCCCATTGGGCCCGATTTCAACCCCTCGAGGCCCAACTTATCGTGATGCCGAAAATTGTGCTCTTACCTGTTCCAACAATCCCGATCATCAACTTAGCGAATCTAACTAACCTATGAGCGTTCGCATGTTCACGAGTCCTCAAAATGCCAGAATTTCGACATTTCGGCTTTTCAGCATATATCGATTTAAGCTACGAAAGAGGGTTTGTTATACACCTATTTTGTGAAGTTCACCAACGAAGTCTCCCACAGCAACCTACAATTATCCACCTCCATTTTTAGTGTACAAATCACACTTATCAAACCTAAAATCTACCTTAACTATTCCACACAGTCTCCCTTCTTGAACCGTTTAAAGCTTAGAAGATAAAGGGATTGGCCACCAAAAAGTGAAGGGAAAAAGAGGGTTGCTGGTCAATAAAGAATCGACACAACCAAGCTTCACAGTTTCGGCTTTTGTGGCTTTTCGGCAGAAGTGGAGGTAAGGAAAGAAGTAGTAGATGAACAGAAGGGAGTAGTGAACTGGTTTTGGAAAAAGAAAAGGAAGAAAGATGATTGAGAATGGTGATTTTGGTGTAGAGAAGGAAAATGAAGGAAAAAGGAATCACTTTCAGAAGTTTACTTAAGGAAAACGGCACAACCTAAGTCCTTAATGCCGAAATACTAACCTAATACCCCTCTGCCGAAATCCCCTCTCCAATCCCCTTTATTCGGCCAACTCTATCCCTCTCTCAAATCCCTAAAATCTCTCCCCTTATCACTCCTTAATCCATGCATTTGACTGATTCAAACTCTCTCCAACAGAGTTCCATTCGGCTTCAAACCTCTGCCTCCTCAAGGCATAAAAATAACATCACATTTGCCATCACAGAGAATCGAACCCAGGTTTCCCCCAACCACTTGCACGACACCTTTTTAGCAGCCTAGTGGGGTCACTTAGCCACTCTGCCAAAGGCTCTTTTTCTGATACATTCCACCCACAATTTTTAATAAGACCACCTATCCAAAGCCCCTAACTTCTTAAGTCCAAAATTCAAAAATTCTATTGGGTTTTGGCCATCACATGGGCCTTCCATAAGTCCATTTACACACTCCAATTATGAATTTCACAACCAAATATCAAATTTTAAAAACTTTACCAAAATCTCGAGAATCACGAAAAAAAACCCGAAAATCAGGATGTTACAGGTGGCACATGGCCGTGTGAAGGAGACACATGCTTGTATGTTAGAGTTACATGGCCGTGTTAGTAGCCCATGTAACTTGCTGTGCATTTTGTGCAAAAATTAAGCAAAATTAAGGAGAGTAGACACGACCATGATGCAAACTCACATGTTTATGTGAATTAGAAACACGGTCATGTGTCCAAAGCACACGCCTATGTGAAAATCAAAAAAATCCCCAAACAGTAGCCATACAGTCGTATGGTACTAGAAAACGTCAAAATCTTTAATTTCACAGCATCACATGGCCGTGTGGACCAGCCGTGTGTGGCACGCATCCATGTAGCTACTCGTGTGGTCACGAAACCACACTGAAATAGGCTGTAAGTCGTGATTTTGCTATAGCAAAGCAACCCCTAATCACCAATAGTTCAAAAACACACCAGAATTTTCAGAATTCCATTCAACCCAACAGCAGTTCAAAACCTAAATTAAACAGTTTTAGAAACATACTTGATGAATGCCTCGAGGCACTAAAATTGATCGATTCTTCTCTCATTCTAGCAATACGCTACACTTTCAATGAATGTGAATGTTGATTCTCTAACGAAGTGATAGGAACAAAAGCTTTAATGCCCAACCAAGTTGATGCAAAACCCCCCAACAACTTACTCCAACTGAAAAGAACAAAACAAAAGAAAACAAAAAGAATAATGGAAGAAGGAGAAAGAAATAACGTGAGAAAGAGGGAGAGAGTAGAGGAACGTGAAGGAATTTTCTAATTTTCTATTATTATTATTTCTATTTCAAAAATAAAATAAAAAATAAATTTTATTAACAAGATTTTGATAAAATTTATCCTATCAAAATTTTCAAAATTGAAACCAAAAATAAAACATTCCCCACATTGCACACATGAACTCAAACCCAAGACCAGAGGCAAGCTACCTACAGAGCTAGCCATTGAACCAATAGGCTCATGCTGCTCCTAAAATGCGAAAATAGAATTAGAAGTCCAACCGAACACTAACCCTAATAAAAAAACCTTAAAACTTCTAACCCCAAATTTTGGGGTGTTACACTGCCTAACACATTCTTCCTCTTTATGACAATTGTTGTGCTCAACTTGTGTAACAATTGTGGCTATTCTTCATTCAACTTCTTCACTTAATTCAAGGGTATCATAATTCATACCAAAACTATTATACATATTGTTAAATTCATCCATAACCTGAAAAAGTAATCAAATGAAAATAAATTAATATTTTGTGACATTCTATACAACACAAAGAAACTTGAATAAAAGCATAACATAAAAATACCAAACATAAAAAAATATCATACATTAGTTTTACACATAAAAAAGTAGTATAGTTATATCACAGTAAAAATCCTAAGGAGCTTGTGATGGAGGTGGTTGATGGTATGGTTGGAAAGGAAATAAGGATGTTACTACCAAGGATGAAAATGATGCAATTAGATTTTTTTAGCAAACTGACGTTGAAGCCACTAAACCCTAACATCTGGATCTAAGTTCAAAAACACTTCATGTTTCACCAGTATTTGGAACATTTTGATGGAAAAATAGTACAGATCATCTTTTTTTGGAATTTCATCTCCCAAAATACGAAAAGCAACCATTGCATTTGAAATAGTATATTGAGAGTGAGGAAAAATAATTTCATTCACTAACTTCCTTGGACTAGCCATACTCTCACAAAATTTCTCAATCTAATAAGTTAATTTATTTGTTGATGATTTTCTACTTGAACTTTTTTTTTCCTTTACTGTGTACAACCCCAAGTGTTTGCTTTCTTCGATTAGGAGTTTTATGAGAAGGGTTTGATGGTGCCTCATGTAACACCCCGTACCCGAGACCGTTTCCGGAGTCGGACACGAGGGGTTAACAGACTTAATTCACTTATTTTCACAGTCCATTTTAAAAATTTCCAGACAGCTGACTAACTGCGTCACTGTCACCTTAAAAATCATATCTTGAGTTACAAAACTCGAAAATTAGTTTCGTAATTTTTCCCTGAAACTAGACTCATATATCCATCCACAAATTGTTTTCTAGAATTTTTGGTCGAGCAAATTAGTACAGTTTATGAGTTAAAGTCTCCCCTGTTATAGGGTTCGACTACCCTGACCTTCCTGCATTGTGACCTAGATATCTCCCTGTACAGGGCTTCAATACTGATGCCGTTTGTTTCTATGGAAACTACACTCGAAAAGGAATCTGTACATATATGGAATGACTTTTAATTATCTCTTGTTAATTTATAATGAATTTCCAAAGTCGGAACAGGGAATCCAGAAACCGTTCTGGCCCTGTTTCGCGAAAACTTAAATATCTCATAATATACTCTTCATAGAATCGTTTCGTTACTTTCCTATGAAAAATAGATTCATCAAGGTTCAATTACATAATTTATTCACTATTTAATTCCATTTCTACTATTTTTAGTGATTTTTCACATTCACGTCACTGCTGCTATCAGCATCTATTTTTAAGGTAGACTTTACCTATTACATAGTTTCCATGATTCAACTAGCCCTTTAGCATATATAGCACAAAATATGATCATGATTAACCATTCCAACGGCTAATCGTTCCCAAACATTTCCATACCTCTTAATGAACATCATACAAGACGATTATAATACTAAGCTCAAAGTGTATATAAGCCATTTTCGCATGGCTATCCAAATTTACACAAAACCAAAGGGTCCATGACCAACAACAAAACGGGTAGTCCTATACATGCTATTTCAAAGTTCAACCAAAAGTGTACCAAAAAGGGGCTTTGATAGTGTGGAAGACTTCGACTTCAACAATCTCGAGACCGATAGCTGACGAACCCAAAATCTATAAAACAGAGAATCAAAGAAACGGAGTAAGCATTTAATGCTTAGTAAGTTTGAGCCATGAAATTAGACACAACCAAAGTATAGCATTCATATGGCTAAACGGATAATCTCATATGCACAAATTCTCAATATCATACTTACTTCACATTGCCAACCCTTATATTCATACACAAAAGATCAACTTAGCCAAGGCCGGAAGCTCATTAATTTACTGAGCGAATATTATTTAAACGGAATCACCACCCTAATGCATATACGAAACGTACCTCATCGTTGGGTTTTACGAGCGTATCAATTTAAATTATTACAGCAAGATCACTCGTTCTCAAACCAAGTACCTTCGGAGTTTAGCCGGATATAGCCACTAGCTCAAATGCCTTCGGGACTTAGCCCGGTTATAGTAACTTGCACAAATGCCTTCGGGACTTAGCCTGGTATAATAACTCGGACAAATGCCTTCGGGACTTAGCCCGGATATAATAGCTCGCACAAACGCCTTCGGGACTTAGCAGGGATATAGTAGCTCGCACGAATGCCTTCGGGACTTAGCTCGGAATTAGCCACTAGCTCAAATGCTCTCGGGACTTAGCCCGGTTATCATCCGAACATTCATGCACATATCAATAAATCATGATACATCTAACTTCATTTTCTTAATTAGAGTTCAAACACAAGTCACGTATTAAGCATTCCCATTTCGGCTCACTAGCCACATACAAACAGCATGGTTTAGTTTGCTTTATAACACGATCTCTATGCGCATACATTATGACTTAATCAAATCATAAACTAAGTCTCATTGCTCGAAAACTTACCTCGGATGTTGTCGAACGATTTCGATGGCTATTCGACCACTTTTTCCTTCCCTTTATCGGATTTAGTTCCCCTTTGCTCTTGAGCTTAATTTAACAAATAAATTGATTTAATCATTTGAGCATCAAAAGAGGAACTCAAGATACTTAGCTCATATATATACATTAGACACTAAAGTCACATACAAATGAAATCATGAATCAACTCAACATATTAGCCAATATTCACCTTAGCCGAATTTTCTAAGTCAAGATAAAGCCATCAACATGTTTACCTATGGCCGAACATACCCATCAACCTATGTACTCATTCATGAGGTCGAGTATACATATTCCAATATGATTTCATTCCCATTTCGTTTAACACTTAACTTTTACCACATGTCAAATAACCATTTCTTTACTCATGTGGCCGATTATATTCGGTCATGCATACACACATAAAATCAATTTGGAGATTCTATCAATCCAACATACATTCGGCAATAGTCCATAATTCTCTCTCTCGGCCACTCATTTCCCACTTAACAAAGCTTCCATTCGAACTCATTAGTGAGTATCAATTAACTTAAGCTATCTTTTAAACCTTTATTTATCACTTTGTGCCAAACCAAAGACCACATTCGGCACTTTCATCCACCATTCTACCAAGCATGCAATATTCAACCACAACCAACTCACATTCGGCCCTAGTTCATAACAAGGTAGCCGAATTCTTTTTATGGTTCAAACACTCATCCATCATCATTCACCTAACTTTAACATGAAACAACAAAACTCACCATTATTTACTACCATAGTCAAAAACCTTACTCAATCCAAAATCAAAATTTCATCATGGGTTACAAAAAAAATAACTTGATATCTCACTCAAGATCAACTAAAATTTCAAGAACTAATATGAACACCTTACCTTAATATTGACCTAAGATGGCCGATTTCTTCACTCCTTTCTTCCTCCTTTCAATTCGGCCAAGAAGAATCAAAGGACACAACTTGTTTTCATCACCGAATGCTCTTGTTCCCTTTTTTTTTCTTTAGATTCGGCTGGCAAGAACATGAATGATGATCCCTTTTTTTTTTCTTTCATCATTTTCCTTTTTCCATTTCTTTATTACTAACTTTTTGTTTTGTTGTTCCTCCCATGATGCACCAACATAACATGTCTATGACATGTTTTGCCCATCACCCTTTGTCATGCCGGCCACTAGTAATTAAATGGGGGAAATTGACATGCAAGTCCACCCCTTTGATTACATGCACTAATAGATCCTTATAGATTAACCTATCACATTTCAGAAGTGTCACATATAAGTCCTATTGACTAAATTCACATGCAATTTACTAAATCGAAGCTTAAAACTTTCACACATTCATAATCACATATTTTAGACAATAAATATCATATTCAAATAATTTGGTGACTCGGTTTAGCGGTCCCGAAACCGCTTTCCGACTAGGGTCACTTTAGGGCTGTCACACCTCATTAGGAGGAATACATTCATTCTTATTCCTATGTTCATCTGAATCACCAAATCCCTCATTAGGTGTATCATCTCCCATAGGAACCCTGCTTGGAAGAACACCAAACGAAGGTGCCCATGCATTCTCTCTAGTGGCTACAATTCAACCAAACATTTGCCACATTAACTCATTCAATCGTGGTTCAATTCCTTTCTTCTTAAATCCTTTAAAATCAGGATTTTCCTACATAATATGTTAAATTTTAAATGTTAAATGTTATACAAAGATTTTCATATTTGTAAATTATTAATTTCAATAAACTTTATGCATTAAAATAATGATAAAGTTAACACTAACCTGTATTTTTCAGTCCTCTATTCTTCAGTAGCATCGACGGTCTTTTTATATGGACACCATCCTATACCTGTAGATTCCTTAAGCAACACCCTCCATAACTTCCATTCCTTTTTTAATGTATCCCACTTATTTTTCAATTGAGTTTTCCATAATTTTTTTTGTGTTTTTGCTTGAAAAAGAGCAATGACACCATCCTTTTGAGTTTAGATGAGTTTTTGGTCTATTACCAGTATTGACTTCATTCACGCAAAGTTCACAAAAATCAACGTCATCTCATCATCCCAAACAACTTTTATTGCTAAGGTACTATCTCCCTCCACAAAATTTCGTGTCTTTACCATCTATTATTATTTTGATTTTAAATGTCAACTGACATAAAACCATAAATATATATCTCATAATAAGCATCATTTTAAAGATCACCATTATAACAAATACAAGCAAACATATATCTTAAGATATCATCGTACATATACATCTACGCATTTGTAAAGCTCCTTCAATATTTCTCAAAAAAACTCTTTAACAATTTGATGTATTGGACTAAACAAAATAATAGAATATAAGTATTTAATTTTCACTAATATGGGCATGCATACATGTATATCGTGTGTCCGTACCAGTTTCCAAATATGAATGAAAAAACTAAAGGTGTCCAATATGAATACTTCAAAAAAAATTAAGAGTTTGTGTGACATAGTCTAGCATTAGCACCAAATCATACAACATTTCATTGTTTCTTTGATAATTGTATAACCATGTTAGATAGATTTTCCACACTACCTAAGCTTCATATATCTAGATTTTCAAAAGGCTTATAACAATTCGGCCTCTCAAATACAAAGATCTGTAGGGGATTGAGAAGGCTAAAATTCTTTCAAAAGGGGGATCTTTCAAAGCTGTGTTTCTCAAGATTTGTCGGTCTCAAAAGCTTACATCATCTGAAAGGAAAACTGAAGAAGCATAATAACGTATATACCTATATAGAAAGACTACATCTCTAATATCATTAGATAAAAACTCAATTCCTTATCCAAATGCAATAAATTAGCTTTTAAACAGACCCTTTATTCTTAGCCTACTAATTTTTTGTTCTTCAAGAAATTTCCCTAATTTTATCGTTTGTTTCATCATTTCAATCTTGTATTAAGAAGAAAAACTACAACTGAGCACTACACTACTCGAAAAAATTCACAATTACAAGCTAAATTTTTGTATTCATTGTAGAAGTGGAAACTACAACTCGTATTTGCAGATAACCCCAACTGATCAATAATCCAATCTAAACCAGGAAAATTTGGAAACAAGATGAAAACATAACACGAACATGATACCATACTCAACAGAAATATATATATAAATAAAAAAACTAACCTTTAGGCAAAGTAAAAAGTAGTAGCCACAACAAGAACAAAACAAAAAAGTAGGGAGAAACCAAAAATAATCACTATTTCAGTTCCCATATCTGAAAAACAAGTGACTGTTTAGTTCCCAAATATGAAAACAAATAAGGTTGGGAAAGAAATTAGTTTTAACTTTCAAAAAAGTAAAATAATAAATAAAAGTATGGGTACTTTTTTCTATTAAAAATACCTATTGCTTTATTATATTGAATTGGTGCTAAAACCTCCAGTCAATTTTGAGCCTATTAGTGTGATTAAAATAAATTTCAACGCACTGTTGATACTCATCCAAACAGAGCATCAGTGAGGTTGATAGCAGTTATCTATACCAATTGCACCACACTGGTATTAATTGCCAAACCAAAGGAAGCTTAAGTTTTAAACTGAGATTACTAAGCTTGACCCATGAATTGGTTGACTTACTTAGTTGCTACGAGAATGGAAGCTTCAACGTCCAAAAAAGCTAAGCAGACAAGGAAAAGAATCATCAGGTGAGTTTCTGCACTGCAACCCTGAAATGCTAAGTATGTTGAAAGTCTGCATGGGTTTATGAGTATCCACCATGATAGTTCAGTAAGTATGATTCCATAGTAGTTCATCTAGGAAATGCATATAGTGTATGATTGTTCTAGCATCACATGAATGAGAATCATTGAAGGGTTAGATGAAGTTAGGAATGGGAAAAAGGTAATTCAGTTGGATACCGCCATACATAGTTGTTGAGTGCATCCGTGATTAGCAAAGCTCCGGGCTCTTCGAAGAGAACACTATGATGTTTGAACATCAAGGTTAAGAATGGAGAAATAGAGGAATAGAATGAATGCAATGGAAAGAGTAAACAAGAAAGTTTATGGCTAGGCCAAGGGACTGATCGAAAGCTATACGCTTAAAATAAGTAAAACCATGGCTGAAAGATGCTATGATATCATGATAAAGATGAGGAAAACCATAGTTCAAAGACATTATGGCATCATGATAAGAATAGGACTAAAACCATGGCTGAAAGATGCTATGGCATTCTTTGATAGTTTGTTGGGATAGTAGACACAGGGTTATATTGTGTAAGACGATAGCTGAAAGATGCTACGATGTCATAGATTGTAACACCCCTCACCCGTATCCAACTCTGGGACAGGGTTCGAGGCGTTATCAGACTTAAACATTCACAAACATACAAAATTGGGTCACCAAATTTCACCTAAAATTAAAACATCTCAAACACATGCATAACGTCCCTTATACAGGCCTTCGAAGCCTATAACATACATCGGGGTGGTTCGGGACTAAACTGATAACTTTGAAAATCTTTGGGCAACTTAACCAATTTACATGCTTTAGAGAGTCACACGCCCGTGTGGGTTGGGCCGTGTGGTCGGACACGTCTGTGTCGCTTGGGACATGCCTGTGCCCTCAGCCCATGTAACTCCCTATTTATGATGTCAGCAACCGTTTAAGGGCACACGGCCAAGGCACACGCCCGTGGCCAGAGGCTGTGTCCTTCACACGGCTGAGACACACGGTCTTGTCTCTACCCGTGTGGTCAAGACTTGGGCTAATTTTCAAGCCTTTTTATCATCTTTACATGCACACATATACATGATTTCAATGGCATTCATCATTAGCTCATTATTATGCATTATTTCCACCTACTCATGATAAACTAGTCTAGCCACATCACAAGACATTAACACATATCATGGATAAATAGGCTTACAAGTCAAAATCATTATAAGCCACATCTCATGGCTATAATCAACAAATCAATATAAGCCAATACATTTAGCTATTCACAACAACATCCATCATAGAAAAACTAAGTCCCTATACATGCCACTCACATGAAAACATTTAATATACACATGCCAATACTCCAAGGATAATGACTCGATATTGTGATGTTGCCTCCGACGATCTCCAACCCGAGCTGACCAGACAAAACTAAAAGAAATATAAAAGGAGGGAGTAAGCTTTATGCTTAGTAAGCTCGCATGAAAATAATAAGCAATGTGATAACATGCTATTTTCATATTCTTTCTATTTATTCAAATTCCAGCTAAGTTATTTTCCCAAGTCACAGTCATTAAATTATTTATATCCGGAGCTATGGAACTCCAAATTAAGATCGGTTAATTTTACTAGAAACTAGGCTCATATCTCTTCTTACCATAAAAGTTTTAGAATTTTTGGTGTAACCAATAAGCACAGTTTATTATTCAAAGTCTCACATGTTTCGCTTTTTGACAGCTTCGACCTTTCATCATTAAAATTTATTTATCTCATAGTACGAGACTCAGATAATGTTCCCGTCTCTTTCTCCTAAAAGTAGACTAAGGATTTCAGTCATATGATTCCTAACTCATAATTATTTTTGTATAATTTCTAGTGATTTTCCCAAGTTAGAACAAGGGATTCCGAACTCATTCTGACTCTGTCTCACAAGAATTCAAATATCACATCATATGAGATTCTTTTACTTACACCGTTTCCTTTATGTGAAACTAGACTCATTAAGTTTTAATTTCATATATTATTCAGCCTCTAATTCGACTTCCACCATTTATGGTGATTTTTCAAAGTCGGGCTTCTGCTGCTATTCAACACTATTTCGGTGCAAAAATCACAATAGCTATCATAATTTCATTGTCACATTGATCAAGGACTCATTATTGCATAAATCCCATATTCAATTAGACAACGTAAGTTAACATGATATTGCAACACAATTCATAATCATAAGCACAAGGATGGTTCGTCTTTCAAATCTTTTCACTTGTTCATCATATATACACATACGTATGCATGAATTCGCTTACTCATCATTTATCACATTTCGATAAGGCATCACTTATGAGTATAGTGTACGTACTTGTCAATATCTATAGCATATCGTTAACTTTACCTTTATCACCATGCCCATCTCTGGACTTTCATCGCATTATTGATTATAATACCCGTTGAATTTCTCAGAAATATTGATGGATAATCCATTTACCGTCAAGTCATACAAGTGATCATCTCAAGTACTCACTCCTACGAACCTCACATCTTATGGTGGGATTACCAGTCCAGGCTAAATCCCTTATAACGACAAGCACTCTCAATGAGCTTGGATTTGAATTACCAGTCCAGGCTAAATTCAGACCCTAATCGGATTACCTGTCAGGGCTAAATCCTTAATGCATACATATTCTTCGGGAGGCTCGATCACTCAAGGAACACCTGTCCTGGCTAGATCCTTTCTATATTTGAGATCAACGGATTACCCGTCCGGGCTAAATCTTTTTCTGCAACACATACAGGATCTCAAGTCATGTAAGCCATGGTTTATCCATCGGACTTCCTTTTTAACCTCAACCGGGACATTTATCATGATGTCATCATTAATAACACATTTCCTGTATTTTCATGCCATCATCAAATACAATATTCATACATTCATAAAACATGCAATTACATGTATTATGAGTTTACTTTAAGTTATTTGAACTTACTTGTAACGACCCAATTTTTAAGGTTATAAAAAAAATTGAATTTTTGGGTCATAATTTTTGCAAAATGAATTTGGTTAAGTGAATTAGCTTGAATTAAGGCTAAGTTAGTGAAAGGACTAGATTGAATAAAAGGTAAAAGTTTAATTATAAACTATAGAAAAGTCAAGGGACTAAATTAACAAATAAGCCTTAGGAGACAAGTGTGTGGTATGTATGAATACATTTGTATTATTTTAATTGGTACAAATGTATGTATAAATATGTATTTACTTATTAAATAAGAAATAATATTAAAATAATTTAATAATATAATAATATATATGTTATAATAATAAAATAATAAAGAAAATAAAAGAAATAAAACATAAAGAAAAAGAAATGAGAAAGGGACGAAACAGAGCAGGGAAAGAAAGAAAGAAAAAGAGAAAGAAAAAGAAAGGAAAATAGGCTTTTGATGTTTGAAGTTCAAGTGGTAAGTCAATTTAGTCCGTTTTCTTGTAATTTTGGTGTCTATGGAATCCTAGGAAGAAATATTATTTCAGTTATGTTGAAATTTAGAAAGTTAATGAATTTTTAGATGTTGATTAAGTTGTATGAATTGATGAATTATTGGTTTAATTGATAGAAATTCAAGTTAAAAGTGGGAAAATGATTGATTTGTAAAGATAGATATAAGTTTTGTTATAGTAGGGATTAGATTGTTTAAATTGTAGATTTGATGTTTTATATTGAATATTAATAGTTGAAACTTGTTTAAAGTAAGTATAAAATGAAAACTATAAGGTTATTTGAAGAAAAAGAATGGTTATGGTGGAAGGACTTAATTGGAAATATAGTAAAAGTTACATAGAAATAAAAGAATGTGTTATTAAATAACTTGCATTGATAATTTTAAATGTTAAATTTTATGTAGCCAACGTAGCACCGGAAACGTCATCGAAAAAGGGGAAGGAAAAAGTGAACAAGGATATCGAATAAACTCAAGAATTTCGGTTTGTATTTCTATAAACTATACTTAATAATTTAGTAATTGTAATTGTTATTTTTATATGGCTAGTATGTATGATAAATGAAAATGAAGACAAGTGTTATTATTATTGTATGAATATTGATTTGAAATGTACATTGACATTATTTGAAAAGTGAAACGTAATTGAATACCCTATTAACAATGTCGGGCTAGTCGGATATAATTGGCATGCCATAGGATTGGAAGTGTTCAGGGATATTCTGACTGTGTGTCAATGAAATACTATATGTGTCGACTACTGTGACTGTTCCGGATTCACTCTGAAGAGGTACTTTGTACCTGACTATGACTGTTACTGTTACCCTACGGTGTATTTCGGTTTTGGCTGATGAAACACTATATGATATCCCGGTGTGTGGGTTGGATCTGTGTATCCGTCCAGGTCCAAGTTATGTTAATAGGGGTATATGAAAGTATTAAAGACTGACTACTATTGATTATGTGACTGTGACTGTTATATAAATTGTTGAAAGATATTGAATGATATGAAATGTAAATAAAGAATTGTTTAATTACATCTAAGAGCTATAAGTTAAAGGTAAGTGATGAAGTTATTAAGATTATGAAAGTAAAAAGTTTAAGTTACAATGTATATACATAGCTTATTATTGTTTAAGTATTAGTTTATAGAAATACCACTAAGTGTATACTCAGCGTATGGTTTGTTTTCCGTGTGCAGGATTAGGTACGAAAGAAAGTTAAGGACTCAGCATCCAAGCCAATCCCAGACCCAAAGTGGTGAATACTTTTCTTTTGGTAAAATGGCATGTACCTAGGTTGTTAAGGTGTTATTTTGTACATGATAGTGTATAAACATGAAAGTTGTTGAAGCATGGTATGAAATATGCATATTTTGGAAGTTAAACTTATATGAGTTTGACTAGTATGATAATGTTGTATAATTTTGATATGAATTGTGGTACATAATTCTTAAGAGGTATTGAAGTGAATGAATGAATATTTGCTAAGTCCGAATGGCATAATGAATGATATTTGATTTAAGAACTTTTAGTAAATGTTTGGGCATGAATTAGATGTGTTTAGCTTGTGAAAATAGCTTAAAAATGGTCAAGAAACATGTTTTCATACGGCCAAGTCACATGGGCGTGTGCTCAGGCCGTGTGGCTCTTTGTTTATGTCATATGGGCTATTCCCACGGCCGTGTGTGCAAGTCAGATCTGCCCACGGCTTGGCCCCACGGGCATGTCCCAGGCCACACGGGCATGTCCCAGGCCAGACGAACGTGTGCCCCTATCTTCAAGGAAAAATTTCTAAAATTGCCAGTTTAGTTCCAAATCACTTCTAAAACATATAGTGGGCCCCATAGGCCCATATTAGGGACTTTAAGATGAAATTTGATAAGAATTGATCTGGAATGTAAAGTTTATTACTCAGTTTTGTATAAATGTTAGTGTATAAGTCCGGTAATGCCTCGTAGCCCTATTCCGGTGACGGCTTGGGGTTAGGGGGTGTTACATTACTTGTCGAAATCTCGTCAGGTACAACCGTGTAGCAACTCATACAACCCATGTAATATTAATTTAACATTCAATTCATGTAACAATAATTTGCCATTCAATTTCACATGACACAACAAACATCACATTTTCCATATCATACACACCATCCATCAACTTCTCCTAAACATATTAAATCATACAATTTATGCCATATCAATAGAGGACTACAATTCAAGCATGGTATTTTATTATTATTAAGACACGAACTTACCTCGGATCCAGAAACGACAATTTACCATTTTAGTCCATAACTTTATATTTTCCCGATTTAAGCCCGAATATCCATTTCCTAGATCTATAATATCACATTTAGCCTACTAATTAGTCACATTATTCATATGGGTCCAAAAATCATATTTTTACAAATTTGTATTTTGACCCTTAGACTTTCACATATTTGCAATTTTGCCCCAATGCTCGTAAAATGATTTTTATTCAATTTCCTTACATTTCAAACCTAGCCGAATCATTTTCATAACTATGAAAGTCCTTAATTTCCACTAATTCACCCTTTTATGACCAATTTTACAATTTTTATAAAACGGTCATTTCGGACGTTTTCATCGAAAAGCGCCTAGTAAAAGTCGTTTATTTAACACCCAACATCATTTTCTACCATTAGAGATCAAAATACAAGCATGTCACTCATGGGTAAATTTTTAAACATAAACCCTAGCTCAAAATAATGGTAGAAATGAGTAGATCATGTTATCGGGATTTTAAAGATGTAAAGAACTTTAAGAATGGGGCTCGGGATCACTTCCAAATAAGCTTAGAAGCTTGAACCAAACCCTAGCCATGGCTTCCATGGGGGTTTCAGCTGGTACATGGAGAAGTTGACCAAATTTTGGCTATTTTGGCTTTTTCATTCTTTTAATTATTAGATTACCAAAATGCCCCTAACTTAAAAACATTTTATTACACCCATTTCATGTCTATTTTTGTCCAACAATTAACCAATGGCCTAATTACCATTTAAGGACCTCCAATTTAAAAACTCAAAACAATTAGACACCTCTAACATGTAGAACACAACTTTTGCACTTTTTACAATTTAGTCCTTTTGAGCAAATTGAATGCCCAAACGTCGAAATTTTCGAACAAAATTTTCACAAAATCATTCCGTGAAATTTTAGCCCATAAAAATATAATAAAAATGAAATTTTTATTATCGGATTTGTGGTCCCGAAACCACTGTTCTGACTAGGCCTAAAATAGGGATGTTACATAGATAGTTCGTTGGGACAATAAACAGGAGAAAATCTTTTAGGACACTGAACAATAGGATCCCGAGGTGTAGGACCATAGTTAAACTATGGCAACCAATGGAGTCCGTCAGGACATTAAACATGGGAGTATACTGTGTAAGACCATGGCTCAGCAATGGCAGCATAGAAATTCCGCTAGGATAATAAACATGGGTGGAAAGTCAAGATAGTAATTGTGGGAAATCCAACCATTAAATAAAAGGGTTCTAAGAAAAGGTTAGTAATGAAAAATGATAGTGAGCCAACTGACTATTGAGAAATAAGTCGAATAAGGAAAAAATGTAGAAAGAGAAATAGTCTGCTAAAATAGTAATGTAACACCTCTAACCCGTATTCATCGTCGAAATAGGGTTACGAAGCATTACCGAAATATACAGATCAAGTAAATAGATATTTCACTTTATACAGTATTTAGGTTAGAAGTCAAACATAAAGTTCCTTATATTAATCCTCAAGGTCCAAAACATGCATTAGAAACGAGTCGGGACTAAACCGGGTACTAAAAGAATTTTTCGCAAAATCTCAAAATTTTTCCTAGGTGCAGGGGTCACACGTTCGTGTGGTGAGGCCATGTGGTTCACATGGCCAAGGGACACGCCCGTGTCTCAAGCCGTGTAACTCTCTAACTTGGGTCACATGGCCAAGTCATATGTCCGTGTGCTAGGCCGTGTATAGGTTCAGGGGTCACACGGGTAAGCCACACACCTGTGTGTCAGGCTGTGTGATCAATTTTAGACATTCTATTTTGGCATTTTAAAGATGCAAGAGACACACAGCTAGGCCACATGCCCCATGTGCTATTCCATATGTCACACACGGTTGAGACACAAGCCCGTGTCTTTTCCCGTGTGGACGAAAATAGGCTATTTTTTTCAAGCCACATTTCTTACCCATCTTGTCTTTCACCTATACCAACACTTAAACACATTCACAAACCATATCAAAGCATTCAAAACAAGTCCAAATCATGTCTTAAACATGACATAATATCACATATAACCAATGTACCCTTAGGTACCTCAAATGACAATTTATTATCATGTTAATCTATCATTCATATTTATCTAGTTACCAAATGCATATATGCATGATTACATTCATTCTTTAAACATGATAGATCTACTCATAAACATATCAAAATATGTTCAATACAAGGCATTCCAAAACATTTACATGGCATTATTGGCTAAATAACCTATACATCCCATTATAACCATAATTAATTTATCTTATATATACCGAAATGGGTTGATAGATAGTGTGAGTAATCTCCGCCAAGCTTCCAATCCAACGAGCCTCCGAATTACTATAGAATAGGAAAAAAAATAAAACAAAGTAAGCATGTAATGCTTAGTAAGTTTATATAACATGGTAATTAACTTACCAATCATTCAAATTCAAGATAAACATACACGGTACATTCAATCAATTTGATCACGAGCCCTAACACATATCCTTATCACCCTTGTTAGTCATATATTTCATATAAATATCAAGAAATAGGTATGGGATCAACAGTAATCAAATTTCCATATAAATATGTTTTCCACATCATCTATTCATATAACATATACAAATCATATCCATGTATTTCAAGTACATTTTCATAATAATTCGTCTCGAGTTCAGACTATTTCATGTCGAACTTTGCCCATTAAATCAATTGAAATGTCGATGGTTACACGAGTAGTACGATCTAGGTGTACAAATATATAATCATAGATGAACATATTCATCAAACAAATTCCATGTTCATATAACATTAACCCATATTTCCATATATCATGTATTATCATTTTTATGTATTTCAGGCAGATATGTGTAATAATTCATTTCATGCTCATATTTTCTCATGTTAGGATTTTGCCTGTTGAATCATTTAATATATCGATGGATACACAGGTAGTACACTTGAAGTGTACAAATCAGAAATCTGTCAACTCATATTCAGGAGTGCTCTTTAAATCACATAATCGGGAAATTCTCTCTCAAGCCTTATAACAGAAGCTCACAAAGATCCTATCAGGAAGCTTATCCGGGCTATATAAAAGAAAGTTCACACAGAGCCATAATCAGGAAATTCACATAGAACTTTTAATCAGGAAGCTCACGAAGAGCCTTTAAACTAGAAACTCACGAACAGCCATTAATCAGGAGCCCTGAATAGCCATATATTAGGAAGTTCAAGCGAGCCATATCAGGACACTCACAAAGAGTTGCGTTTGTGTCCGTAATATTTGCAGGATCACAACCAATCATATAATAAGACGCTCACAAAGAGCTGCGAAAGTCTGCAACACATGCAAGATCACTACCGATCAGGATACTCGCAGGAACCATATAACGAGAAGCTTAAGAAGGCTTATAACGGGATGCTCGTAGGAGATGTGGTGTGTTGCAACATATGCAGGACTACAATCAATTCAGGAAATCCTGTGTCCATCAAATTCAATTATTCAAACGGGATTTACTATTTATCGGGCTTTGTTAGATATGTAATCAATTTCGTGTATATGGCATTTATACAATTCACATACATAACATTCGATTCAAGCATATAAATATACACAATTTGGTTACACGAACTTAACTCGACAAATGTTCATTTACGTAAAATCTACTCATCCGACACTTTATCTTTTCCTCATTCTAACTTTGAATTTGGTCTATCCAAATCTATATGAATGAATTTAACATTAATTTATGTTAGTTTCAATTCAATTCACATCTTAGGCAAAATTACCATTTTACCCCTAAAGTTTTAATTAATGACGATTTCGTCTCTAGGCTCGGAAAATAAAATTCATGCAATTTAATCCTTATTCCAAGCCTAAAAAAATTTTTCATATAACATTTATAGCCCATGTATTTCATAAAAATTCAGAATTTTCCATGAATTTTACAGCTTTACAATTTAGTCCTAAAATCATAATTTCATCAAAATTCACTTTACAAAACTTATTTATCTATCAACAATCTTTCAATTTTTACCATAAATTTCAAAATTTCAGCATACTCATCCATGGAAAAACCCCTAATACTTTGATAATTTTACATATTAGTCCCCGAGATAGCTAAACTAAGCTATTACAATTTCAAAAACATGAAAATTACTAAAAACGGGACTTGAATACTTACCCAATTAAGCCAAAATAGCTTGCTTGAGCTCACTTTCTCTTAGCTAGGGTTTCCAAGTTTTATTTGGGAAAGATGATGATAAATTGATGATATTTGCATTTTTTATCATTTATCATCTTTTAAAATTTCACTTTCCAATTTCATCATTTTCTTTAATTAATTTTCCATGGATAAATCATCATCCTTAACCACTAAGCATTTTTAATGGTCTATTTGCCATATAATGACCTCAAATTTTGAATTCCATAGCTATTTAATCCCTTTAGCTATTAGAACTCAACTTTTGCACTTTGTACAATTTGGTCCTTTATCAAATTAATCATGTAATCGATAAAATTTCTTTACAAAATTTTCATATGACATTATTATTGTATTATATATTATAAAATAATATTAAAATAAAATTTTCTTTTGAAATCGAATTTGTGGTCCCGAAACCTCTATTTCGATTTTACTGAAAACAGGCTGTTACAAGTAATCATGAAAGTTGGAAAGGCGAAAAGAGGGTAACCCGATGGGAATCAAATATGTAAATTGCCATGCTAGTAGTCTTGGTGTATAAGCAACAGAAAGAGAGAGTAAATAGGGGATCAAAATAAGGATCCACAGATAAGAACTGCTGAGAGACGCTCAATGAAATTGGTAAGTTAGAGTCAAGACTGTAAGCACCCTGGCAAAAAGGTTCTTGGAATAGGAGGGGTTGGCCGGGGCCCTAAGATAGAAAAGTACTATGAGGGATTACACTAGTGATAGGACTATTCCTCTTTAAGGGGGAACCATTAAAGAAGTGTTAGCTAAAGGGCTAGTTATGTGGGGATACAGTATGAAAGAGGAATAATGAACCTAAAAGGCCACTCTATGATAGTTGGCTGAGTATGAGGTCATAATGACTCGTAACAAAGGCATGCTACGTTTCAAGGTAATAAAATACAAATAGAGTGGATTATAAAGTAGTCCAATGATCTGCCACAATTTGATATGGCAAATCAGGGTCTTCCAACACACTTAAGGAGCTTTTCCTTTAGTAAAATTGCATATTTAGCGTAGTATTTTGTTATTTTTACATTTTTAGTTAATAAGTGAAAATGTCTCATTTTTGCTCATTTTGTGACCCCAATTGGCTGATAGACTCATTTGGATGCCTAATGTGTGAATGAATGGTGTAGGGACGTGTTGGAGATCGAAAACGAGTGAGAACGACACCAAAGGAAAAGGAATCGCGATATCTCTAATAGTATGAAAAATTGAAGACTCTTTTTAGTAGTATCGTGACATCCTCTTCACGTATCGCGATATCCACACTTCAAAGAGAACCCTAAAGCTCAACACTACTCGAGATATAGCGATATCCAGTTCTTGGAATCATGACATCGCCTTCGTCAAGGGGACAAACTTGGACGAAAAGGGTAGTACTTGTCCACTCAGTCCACCAATCACCCAAGGCCCGTGTAAGGACATTTTTGACAACAAAATGAAGACTGGGCTGAAGAGGAAAGAGACACACATTAGCTTAGTTTTAGGTTTAGTTTTGTCTCTTTTTTTTGCATTTTTTATAAGGTTTTCATTTTCTCTTCCTCTACCTTAGTTTAGAGTTTATTTTCCTTCTTTTACTTCTTGTTCTTGATGTTCTTAGCTTTAGTTAAGTTAGTTATTATCGTCGATAAGGTTTATTTACACTTTTATTAATTGTACCTTGGTTTCAAGACATTTTAAGCTTTAGTTTAATGTATTTCAATTTCTTTTACTTTAAATCTATTAAAGCTTGTTCCTTTTATGTGTATTACTCTAGATTTTCTTGTTATATGTTTTTAGTTTCATGTTATTTATGTTTTCTTGCATAAAAATCCCAACTTTCATATTTTTCTTAAGCTTTACTCTCATGGATGCTTTGTTTTCCATTTCCATGTTCATTTCTTTTACTTTCAACATAAGTAGCTAAACCTCAAAGGAGGTTAGTTGATGGAGATGTGGGTAAGCTAAAATATTTGGACAAAGAACTAAATCGTAACAAATTTGACTAAATCGAATAGACCTAAAAACTAGAAAGTGACTCCCCTAAGGGAATATTGAGGCAAGTGAGACCGAAAGGTAATCTTGTTGTGCACCCATTCATTAGTCTCAGATTAACCAATGAGATCGAAAGATAAATTGGAACTAATTCGTCTAAGTTACGTAGTTTTCTGGGATTAGCTAGTTATTATCATCGTTTCGTTAAGAAATTTTTCGATAATTACATTACCAATGACTAAGTTGTTACAGAAAAATGTTAAGTTTATTTGATCAGATAAATGTCAACAGAGTTTTGATCAGCTGAAAAATATGTTGACGGAAGCTCCTGTATTGACTCAGCCTGAATCCGAGAAAGAATATATTGTTTTCAGTGATGCGCCACACAATGTATTGGGTTGTGCATTGATGCAAGTCGGGAAATTTATAACATATGCTTCTCGCCAATTAAAGCCACACGAAAGAAAGCACCCAACTCATGATCTTAAATTGGCCTCAATCATTTTTTCTTTGAAGATTTAGCGACACTATCTGTATGGTGAAAGATGTCATATATTTACAGATCACAAAAGCTTGAAATACTTAATGACTAAAAAAAATTGAATTTGAGATAGCGACGATGGCTTCAATTGTTGAAAGATTACGATCTCGTTATTTATTATCATCTGGGAAAAGCTAACGTGATTCCAGATGCACTGAACAGAAAATCATTATTTGTTTGAGGGCATTGAACGCTCATTTGACTTGGAATCATGACGGTTCACTTCTTGCAGAATTAAAAGTTAGACTAGTATTTCTCCAATGAATTTGGAATTATAATATAATCACCCAAAATTTGTAGCTAAACGAGAACAAATTCAGAATGATCAGTCTGCAAAATTTAGGGTTCTAGATGATATGTTGTAGTCTTGCAACAGATTGTATGTTCCAAACGATCCAGAATTGAAACAAGATATTTTATCTAAAGCTCACAATAGTACATACTCAATTCATCCAGGTAATACTAAGATTTTTGGTGATTTGAAGCAAATGTATTAGTGGTCAGGTATGAAATGAGATATTTCAAAATTTGTGGCAAAATGTTTGGTTTGTCAACAGGTGAAAGCAGAGCATCAGGCACCGTCAGGATTATTACAGCCAATTATGATTCCCGAGTGGAAATGAGATTAAGTAACGATGGATTTTGTATCTAGATCACCTGTATCACTGAGAAAGAAAGATTTGATTTGGGCTATTGTTGACAGATTGACAAAGTCAGCTCAGTTCATTCCAGTCAAAATGCATTAATTGCTTGAAAAATTAGTTGAATTGTTTGTATCCAAGATCGTTAGATTGCATAGAGTGTCAATATCCATTATTTCAGATCTTGACCCGAGGTTCACATCTAGATTCTACGGTAAACTTCATGAGGCATTGGGCAATAAGCTCAATTTCAATACAACATTTCATCCACACACAGACAGACAGTCGGAATGGGTGATACAAATTCTGGAAGACCTGTTATGATGTTGTATTATTGACTTTGCAGGTAGCTGGGAAAAATATCTGTCGTTAGCGAAATTTACATACAACAACAGTTATCAGACCAGTAATAAAATGACATTGTTTGAAGCTTTGTATGGAAGAAAATGTAGAACATCGCTTTATTGGTCAGAGCTGAGTGAATATAAGTTAGTTGGCACTGATTTAATTCGTGAAATTGAAGATAAGGTCTGTATTATTCGAGATTGTTTAAAAGCTGCATTTGATCATCAAAAATCGTATGCAGATTTGAAAAGAAAGAATATAGAGTATGCTGTTGGTGATCGAGTATTTTTTAAAGTTTTATCGTAGAGAAAAGTGTTCTGGTTTGGCAGAAAAGGGAAATTCAGTCTAAGGTTTATTGGACAGTATGAGATCATTGAAAAAATCGATCCTGTAGCATACAGATTAGCTTTGCCTCTCGAACTTGAGAAAATTCACAATGTCTTTCATGTTTCTATGCTAAGGCAATACAGATCAAATCCTTCGCATGTAATTACTTCCAGTGAAATAGAACTAGAGCCAGATATGTCGCATTCTAAAAAATCGGTGAAAATTTTAACTCGCGAGATAAAAGAACTTCGGAATAAATGAGTACCGTTAGTAAAAGTTTTGTGGCAATGACATGGTATTGAGGAAGCTACTTGGGAGACTAAGAAAACAATAAGATTACAATACCCGAATTTATTCTCATTTACAATTTCAAAGACAAAACTTCTTAAGAGGGAGAATTGTAACAACTAGATTTCCAGTGGTGTCAGAAATAGTGATTTCGGGACCAAAATTCTAACGTGTCAGTCTATAAATATTATTAATATTTAATATTTACAAGGTCATTTGTGTTGAATTAAATTTTGGTTATAAAATTTTAAGGTTTAGATAGTTAATTAACTACAAAGGATTAAACTATAAAGCTTTGAAACTGAGTTCTAATAGTTAAAGTATTAAATGGTTGGTATAAGGTGAGTTGGAGGATCAAGGTGGTAATCAAACCATATAAAACTTTAGTGGAAAAATATGGACTAAGTTTAGTCCATTTCTAGGTTATTATATAAAGGTAATTAAGGATAGAAAACATAAAAGAAAAACAAATTAAATTTTGTCATCTTCTTAGTGCTCTTTCGAAAATTATAAAATAGAACAATTTAGAGGGAGCTTTCATTTTCGGCCTTTAATGGTCTTGCATGTAAGTATATTTTTATCCATTTTTCATGAATTTCATGTTTTGGGGATCGTTTTAACTCTATCCAGCTAACCCGAGAACTTATTTATTAAATTGTTCAATGATTTAGAAGATGCCATTGATGAATATTGTGGATATTTGTAGTTTAATGGTGGACAAATATGCTTTGATGTTAAATAAAAAGATTTTATGAAAGAATTTTTTCATGATTTTTAAGTTTAGGGATTTATTTGAATAAATTAATATTAAACATGATTTATTTGTAGAATTTGTAGAGTGTGAGGACTGTTTTGGGATAGGTATAAATTTGGTTTATTGGATATTAAGTTTAATTGTGCAAAATAATCATGTTTAAGTCTTAAGAATTGAATTGAGTAAAATGTAAATATTTGGGGCAAATGTGTAAAGTTGTAAATAAAGAGTTATAGGTATCAAATTGAAAAGAATGTGAAATTAAATCTATTAATTGAATTAAATTATATTGTAGATCAAGAGCAAGTTGATAATTGTGGAAAAGGGAAGGTTGTCGATTAGTTCCTAAACTTTTGTTGTTTCTGCAATTTAACCGTAGTAAGTTCGTACAGTTTAATTATTGTATAATTTAAATATTTAATTACTTATATATTGAAATTTATTAAATGACTTGGAAGTATTGAATTGTCGTAAGTGAAATGATTTGGGAAAGAAAGTGTATTAGATGTTGTTAAATGATAAATATGTAAGCCGATGAACGTAGGATAGGATACAATTGGCATGCCAATAGGTTATATCGCGCGTTGTAAGAGAATGGTTGATGTTGAAATGATGATTCTGATCTTATTCATTTTTACTGAATATACTGAAGTTCAACATTTATTGCGAATTATCGCATTATATTACAGTGCTTCAGGTGTGTTTCAAGGACGGATATAAAGTATACGGGCTTGGCACTTGGTGCTGAGATGTGTTTCGGAGGGATGTTAGGCTACAAGCTGGCACTTGGTGCCCGGGTGTGTTCTTGGATAGTTACCTCATTTGAGCAATTTGGTGTTTTTGGTTGGTTAACCTTGTATTCGAATCCATTACAACGTTCATCGAGTATAATTAGTTATAACGTAATTGATTGAATTAATTCATTCATATAAAAGTTTACGAGTCACCTATGATTTGATTATGAATGACAGGATTATGATTTATGACTTTTTGGTATTCTGTATTGATTAAAGTTATTCGGTAAGTTAATTATTTAATACGTTGAACTTACTAAGCTTAAGTAAGCTTGCTTGTGTCTTTTCTATTGTTTTCTTGTGGATACGTACTTGTAGATACAAGAGATCAAATTGACTTGAAGAATCACACTATTCGGAAATCTTTTAGTAGTTTTTGAATGTTTAACTTGGGTTATATAACATGTAATAGGTGAATTGAATTTATGATAGTAAGTTGTAATGTTGATAGTTTGAATGATGTTTGTAACACCCATAACCGCTTCGGTCGCCGAAATAGGGTTACAGAGTACAACTATACATTTCAGAATATTCTGTAACAATAGCATCTAGTTCACTAGAATAATTAACAATAATTTTAAAAGAAATAATAATTCAGATCGAAGCAAACATACACTTTTAGACCCTATACCAGACCTATGAGGCCTTAAAATTAGTTTGGGAACAATTAGGGGCTAATTTGAAACAAATCAGAATATTTAAGGAAAATCTGTAAATTTTCAAAATAGGGGTGACACTGCTGTGTGGCCAAGTCGTGTGACACAACCCAAGCCGTGTGGTGTAGGGGCACGGCCATGTAGCCAATCGTGTGATAGGTCGTGTGCCTTTCAAAATAATTTCACACCGTCGTGTCGCAGGTTGTGTACTAGCCTGTGTAGCATTTGAAATACCCTCATATGACTGTGTTGTAGGTCGTGTGCTAGACCATGTTCGATTTGATGTTGAACCACACGGCCATATTGTAGGCCTTGTGTCAGCCCGTGTGAGATTTGAACCTATACTATTTTGATACACGTTCAGGGCACACACCTATGTGGGTTGCTCGTGTGCATCACACGATCGTGATAGCCCGTGTCCAAGACCGTGTGTGCCCAGAAATGACCAATTTCAAGCTCAAATTTCACTCGTTTGCTTAGGTACCTGAACACATTCAAATACATAACTTTATAAGCCAAAAACCATATTCAATAACACCCAAACATATCAAACAAATCAACCTATGTACCTAACCAATGTGCCATCATTGACACCACAATGCATTTCATGACATTACACTTTCAAATGTGCATATACAGGATATAGATTACACATCAAAACATCTATTTCCATTTCATACCATAGTTCATCATAATATCAATATTTTCATTCTTGATCAACAAACTTATCTTAGTAAAACATGCCTAATTTCATTTGTTGTTCAATCACACAACACAAGTTCAAGTAAAACTTGCTCAAAAATTAAGAACCAATATCATACATACAACAGGGTCCTAATACATGCCATATATACCAACCAAAATCAAAATCTACCAAAGTTTTCTCGGATAGTGTGATTTCTTGTGTCGATTTAATCTTTCGAGCCCTCAAAATATAATCTACAAAATGAAACAAATATAGGTAAGCTTGAATAAAGCTTAGTACGTTTAATAAATTGGTATGCTTTTCCAACCAACATTGTAATCAACTTAAATTTAAATAACGAAATTCCTATAAATCGCAACTTTCGTCTGAGAAGTAACAATCTGTATAATATTTTAGTATATTCAGTGAGTAATGCTCATTTGAGAAACTTTCAGTAGAATCAGTAGGTATGGCTCGATAGAGCATACTTTTTAGTAAATTCAATAGGTATGGCTCGATAGTGCATACATTTCAGTAAATTCAATAGGTATGGCTTGATAGAGCGTACTCTTAGTAGAATCAGTAGGTACGGCTTGATATCACATACATTTCAGTAAATTTAGTAGGTATGACTCAATAGCCCATACAAATCAGTAGATTCAGTAGGTATGGCTTAATAGCGCATACATTTCAGAAGGTAATGCTCATTTGAGCTTTATTCAGTATATCAGTGGATATCGCTCACTGAACTTCAATCGGTATATAATATAACATTCAATAATAGTATATTAACAAAGAATATAAGAATTATTAGAAGCATAAATAAATGCACGAATTTACAGGATTGATTTGTAGTAACGACTTATAGTATTTCAACTAGTGATCGATGCCATTTCAATTCATTATTTCCATTTCCAATTACACACATCAATATGATCCAATGTTATGCAATTAAGTTAATATAATACATATATAAATGTACTAAAATTAAACCAAACGTACTTACCTGACTAAATTGCAGCAATAACAAAGGTATAGGGACTATTCGATAATTTTCTATTTTCCTCGATTTTCCACTCGTTCTTGTTCTAAAATAATAATTTCATTCAATTCATTAATTCTAACAGAAAAATTAATTAATTTTATGCAATTTAGTCCTTTTTAACATTTTTACAAAATTACCCCCAATATTTCACTTTTATACAATTTAGCCTTAAGCTCAAACCTGCAATTTAACCAATATTAAATAAAACCAAGTCTAGCCAAACTGTATAAGACCTCTCTACAGCCCATAATTTCTTTTATTTCAGAAGAAGTCCCTATAATTTTATCACTTTAACAATTTAGTCTTTAAATATTAAAATTACCAAAAGTTACTTTACAAAATAGTCCTACCTAGCAACCAAGCTCAATAATCTTTCAAAAAATTTCAAGAATACACTAAACTCATTAATGGCATAATCCAAAACATTTAACATATTTACAAACTAGTCCCCAGGTTAACTAGATTAAGCTAATACGAGCTCAAAAACATAAAAATTACTAAAAACGGGCAAGATTTACCTACCAAACCCAAGTAACCTAGCTTGGCTGAAGTTTTTCTCTCCTTACTATGGTGTTTTCGATTTTCAATTGAAAGAACAAAGAAGATGAAGCCTTTTTCATTTTATTTGTTAACTTTTATTTTATTTACTTAATTGTCCTTTTACTAAATTAACCTTCAATATAACCTATAAAACTACTAATTCACATCCATACATATCCACAATACATATGGTTTAATTACCATCTAGGTCCATTGATTTACGTTTTTAACTAATAAATCCATCTTTTTTTCATATTTATAATTTAGTCCTGTTTCTTAATTAACCATCCAAACGTTAAAATTTCCTAAACAAATTTTAATACAACTAATGACCTCCTAAATATTAAATAATTAATATTTACGGCCTAACACATCAGAGTTGTGGCCTCAAAATTACCATTTCCGATCATACAAGAAACAAATTAATTAATAAATCCTAATTTAATTAGGATTTAATTGCAATTTACCACAATCTAGAGAATTCCACATCATTTATATTATTAAACCATTAAAAGAAGGTCCAATTACACAATTTGTCCTTCAACTATATTAAATTCCAACTAAACAAATTTAATTTCAATTTAACCCAAACTAATTAGGACTAAAAGAGCAAATAGCTCAAAAGTTACTAGATTAATCATATCCACCACCGCTTGGACTTTTTGACCATAGTATAAGTACCATTTTGGTCTCTTTACTATTTTAAATCTATAGCAATTAACTTTTACCTCTTTTACAAATTAATCATTTTACCATAATTAAATAATAAATCATCAAAATTACCTGGCCAAACTTCAATTCACTTATAATACGACTCTGTAAATATTTAATAAAAATATTTACAGCCTTAAAATACAGGAATGGGGTCCTGATACCTCATTTCTAGTAACCATTTGACTTTTGAACTGAACCATTTATACTAACTTTTAATTCAATTGGTTAAATTCATCATATCAAAATTCAATATAAAAATTATTATTGACTTGTATAATTTAAATACTAATTATGTGAACTTACTCGTTAGATTTGTGGTCCCGAAACTACTATTTTCGAAACCACTAAAAAATGGGTTGTTACAATGTTGGTTTTAAGATAGATTTTGAGTACTTGTGAATATTGTGCTTGGTTTGGTACATATGTGTGTTGGAACTTGTTTGGTATATGTAGATAAGCCTTATAAAGTGTGTAAATATTGCTAAGTACTTTATGAGTGAAAAGAATAGTGTTTTGGTATAAATTGTTATTAATGGTTGTGTATTGTGTTATTATACTATGTTTAGAACATGTTATTGATTTGATAATTGAATTGTGGTGTCAATGAAAGCACACTGGTTAGAGTTTTTACGTGTTTAACTAGGCATCAATATTGTCTTTTGTGTGATAGGAAAATTTAATTTAGTATAAAATGAACTTTTAAAGATGAGATTTTATCATTTTGAACCTAGGTATCAATACATTGACAATTAGTATCAATACTTGACCATATGAATAGTTTTAAAACAAACAGAATGCCAAAATGGTAGCGATTTTTATTTGAGTATCGATACTTTTTCATAATATATTGATACCCTAATATAAGTATCGATATCATTTTTTTACAAATAAAATAATATTCAATTTTGGTACCAATTTTCAAAAACGTATCGATTTGGTATCGGTACCAACTATGGATTTTCACTTTTAGCTTTAAACTTTAAATTTTTATTTTTTTTTGTAAATCAATCCTATTCCAATCTTGGATTTTACAATTAGATACTTTTAAAGTTTTTAAATATTTAATATGTTTGATTAAGTAGAATATCAATTATTACTAAGTATGTATTGTTTAATAACGCGGTTATTAATCATTGAAGGTTACTGTAGCATCTCTTTACTTGGGTCTGGCGACCAGGCTAGGTAAGGGGTGTTACAGTTGCTTAATTCTTGTTTAATAATTCTAGACTTTTGATCCATGTTTGATGTGCTTAAATCAAAGGAGGAATAGACCCTGTTTAAAAGTGGATCTTACATAATTGAGTGGAGTTGCATGCAATCCTAGAAATAGGACGACATAAATCTACTAGATTAGAGTCAAATCTAATAGGGAATCCATAAATCGAGTTAATGCAATAATAGGGTTTTAATTAGAAAGAAATTTTAATTAATCAAATTAGAGTCAGTTGCTCTTACTCTCAAAAGAGATATTAGCATAATTTAGGGATTTTTACGGATCAAGTTACTAAGTAAAGAAATTGCGTAATTTAGACTGATAGTGACAGATAAAATCTAAGCGAATTCTTTCCTGGGTATTATTTCGCTTCTTGGTTGTTAATCATTTATTTGCTTGTTTTGTTCTTTGTCGTGTTCATTAGTTAATTAAGTTAGTTAATTTTATTTTTTAATTAATCACTCGAATTTATCGGTTAAAAAATAGAAAGATGGTAGTTACTAGTACTTTTAGTCTTCGTGGGAACTATATCTATGCTCACCGTAGCTATATTATTAATTGATAGGTGCACTTGCTTTAGTTAAAATTTTAATTAGCTCATAATGCATCAACTCACAAAAGGGGTATAAAATACTATCCATAATTGCAACGAAACTCTCATCAAAACTCATATCCCACTACATCTTGTCGCCCTCAATAAAAAGCCCTTGTTGATTGACATATCAAAACATGGATACAATGACCCATTTAAATAGGCTTAGATTAGAGTTCTAATTATACTAAAATATCTATGGAATAATTAGATTCTAATTGGGAGAAGCAGTCCTACTTGAAGTCTAAAACACGCTACCAAATAGGAGAACAAGCCATGACATCGCAACATCCCATTCGCCTAGTCATGATGTCGTCCATTACGTCGTCCCGACGAGCTAGCGCTCCTCTTTGTCTCGACATTATGCCTGTTTTGGCTCTTATTCGGTTGCTCGTCGATTCTCATTTAAGGTACCTATCAAATGTCTGATAAATGTGAGGCATACCCCACATATATAAAATACTATTTTCTACTCTTTATTATTCGCTTGGCCTATATGCATGAGAAAATCTGAACAAAAAAGTAGTGTTAACCTTATTTTTCTTAAAAGAATGAAATTGTTTTCATGAGTAGAAAGTATTGAATATATGCATGTGATAAATATATATGCTTAATTTTTAAATTTTTTTATATTAATTGAATGGTCAAACTTTTATATATATTAGATTTCTTTTTCACCTGCATAGTAGATGAATAAATACTTAAAAATAAATAAAATAAAATGAACATCATATTTAAAATAAATAATATTTTATAAATAAATAATTTGAAAATAATATAAAATTTTAAAATCATATTAGAAAGTAAATTATAATATTAAATTAAAATGAAAAAAGGTAAAATAAAATGCATCAATTATAATAATGATTCATGATAAGCACAAAAAATATTTACATGAAATTAATAAATACATTTAATAATGATAATTAAAAAATAATTATTGAAATTTTATATGGTAAATCTTTTTACTTGTATTTTTAAATCTCTCTCGTCCTTTTACGTATAATAATATAATAATAATAAAGTAAAAAAAAGTACAAAATAGTACTTGCTTCGCACGAAATAAACAACTTATAATTTTTAAAAAAAATTAAAACATTATTATATAATGTCATCATCAATTAAAATGATCTTACATATTTATGTGATGCTCTCCGGTGCCATTGTCGTTTAATGCTAGCAATTTTCATTCCTTTTACTAATGGTTTTTCTTAGATACTACTGATGGATGTTATTTATAAATCTAAACTTAAATTTTAATTGATATATAACTCTAACACCAATTAAGTGATAATTAAAAGATAAAATTAATTTTAATTTCTGTTCATACACTTAGACTTTTATTCAAGTTATAACTTTATTCTATTATATTAATAGATATGAAAACAAAAATAATTACTTATAAAAAATAAAAATAATTCACAATTTTTAAAATAATATTTTAACCTTAATTATTAGTTATTTTGATTGGCAAAGTGAGTATGCTCAAACTTTTATTCTAGTTATAACTTTATTTTAGAGTTAATAAGATAATCACAACTTATTTTTAAATAAAGTTATAACTAGTAATTCTAAATTAAATTATAAATATTTTTAAATGTTAATTTTGTAATATTATGGAAATAAATGATATTCTCCTTGGTTCAAAAGTTTTTTTAAATTCGTGCTTTTATATATATTATAGATAAGTCTTGACTTAAATGAAATAATGGTTAAAACTCTTGTTAAATATCCATTTGACAAGGATTCAAATAGTATGAGCCCCATTCCCTACCCCAATATTATATAAAATACTTTTAATGAAGTTGGGTGTTACAATAATGTCTTTCACAAATATGAGATATGTTTTCAAACATACAGAAAACTATGAATAAGAATTTTTTTTATATAGTTTTTTTTAGTGAGTTTTAACTTGATTGGAATTGATATTGTTATCGATGTAGGATGATGTGGGGTTCAAGCACGTTGAAACACGTTTATCCTCTTATTTAAAGGTTGGGAGGGGTTATGGGTAATTCTAACTATTGTATAAAAAAATACAAATTAGTCCCTCTCAAAAAATTGAAGCAATTTAATCCTTATCAATTTCAAAAGTGAGCAACTAAGGACAATTAATCATAACATTAATGTTTTTCATCAACTGTACATAATTTTGATTGATATAATAAATTTAGCCCTCAAGGTTTACATATCTTGTTAACTTGATCCTGATTTAATAAATTTAGCTCACAATGTTTGTGTAAATGTGTAAATATTGAGGCTAAATTTGTTAATTTTTTAGAATTAAAACCAAATTAACAAAATATGTAAACATCAAAGGCTAAATTTGTTATTATAAAATTTTTTATTATACCAATTTAAAATTAACGTAAGACATTAATATTGTGACTAACTGTCCTTCACTGTTTACTTTCAAAATTAACGGAAATTAAGTTACTTTTAAATAGATTAATTTACACAATATTAAAATTGAAAAAAAATTGAAGAGGTCTTTTTGCCATTTTATTTTAAATGAAAAAATAAAAATAAAAAACATGTACTAGAAGTGTAGGATGGACTGGTTCTACAATGTTATGTTGATTCAGGATTCAGTTGACCAAATAGAACACACTGCTTTTAATATGAGGAACATCCATATCCTCAACCCTGTAAAACACTGGTTTTAGTTGTGCTGATGGGATTACAACTCACCCAAATTGTCTTCACACGTTTGTGGTAATTCACATTTTGGTTTTGAATTAAAGATTACTTACCTAAATTCAATCATATCACACCTCTTCATTTCCCCCCTTTTCTTTTACTTATAATTTAATGATTTTATTGTATTTTTCCAATGAAATAAATTTTACTTTACTCCTAACACTAAATTAAATCAAATATTTTATTATTGTTTTTATCAACCACTTGGAATGCAAATCTTCTTCTTCAAAAAAAGAATAATGTTCACAATAATTCAGGTAAGCCCTAAATATATATTACATACTATTGTTTATTACTTCTAAGGTTGGAATAAAGAGATTACAAATATTCAAATTTATTAAATGTTAATCTCTTTATTTAAATTGGTATAACGATTAATTCGAATTGATTTCAATAATAATATAATTTTAAGGTAGTTAAATTTAAAAATAAGTAAAAAATAGATTATGAAAATTATAAATTGAAAAGTGATTTATTTAAGTGTAGGATTATTGTTATTGTTATTATTAAATAGTAGCTTGAGTGGCCCAATGATCAAAATTTCCATGATGCTGCGTTCATGGTAAGAGACAAGAAGAGAGACGGAGGCAGACGAAGTTGAGAGGTTGTTCAGCTCCATTATTTTAACCCAAAATTTTAGTACATTTTGATTACCATCCACCACCAAAACAAATTAAAATTAGTTAATGCCATTATTTTAACATAAATTTGATAATCAAACTTTTGTATTATATTCTAATTCCTTCTTAATTTCTCAGCAAATTAATCTCTCTAGTTTTTTCTTCCTTCTAAAGTCAAACCTCTATTATTTCCTTCTCCTTGTTCCATTTGTCGGACAATATTCATTGCAAAACTTCAATGCTTCAACGATCTCCAACAACTTCTTGTTATTATTGGGTTAATTACAAGACTTTGATCATAAGTTGGAGAACTTGGTTGGGTTGATTATGATTTTGATAACCCGACATGGGGTGTGTATGATATGATGGAAGGATTGGTTTACTGGATTTTAACATGTTTTGTGTTTTTAATCGTTTGTTTCTTCAATATTGTTCAATCAACTAATGCACAAGGTTCGTATCATTAATGATCTCATTGCAATATAGTGTTATGTCTTGTCAGAATTTATGTTGGATACTAACGAGTTTCATGTACGATGTTCATTGGAAAATAGAATTGATTAGGACAAGTCAATCCAGATCTTGCTTGATAATTGGTGAATTTCAGATGATCTGTAAAAATTGATGTTCTAAACTACAATACTTTTTTTTCATGCAGGGTTTTTGAGCATAGCATGCTGCGTTCAATCCAGTTTTACAGATAAAAATTTGACTTGGATACCCGATGATCAATGGTTTACAAACAGAAAAGGTTGCAAGAACTTGAATCAGGGAAACCAAAGTTCTCGGATTTTCGAGATTGAATGGGGGAAAAGATGTTATAGCTTACCGACGGTTAAAGATCAAGACTATCTGATAAGGGGTTCGTTCCCTGTTGTTGAAACAGAGGGAGCTGCTGTGTTTGAATCTTCATTTACTGTTTCAGTCGGTAGCACGCCACTAAGCGTGGTGAACTCATCGGCGGACTTGGTGGTTGAGGGGATTTTCCGAGCTGCTAATAGCTATACTGACTTCTGCTTAGTGCATGGAAAAGGAGATCCCTACATATCGAGTCTTGAACTAAGGCCTTTTAATGATTCAGGGTATTTGAATGATAAATCATCCAATATTTTGAAAGTGGTTAATAGAACTGATCTAGGAGGCTTTGGAGAGACCAGGTATATGATTTTCCATATCCTTAAAAACATTATAAATGATTCTAGAGGATGAACAAATGCAGGAAATGTCATCCTTTTTATTGCATACTTAACCTATACAAAACAAGTGCTAATTTGGTTTCGTATTTATGCATATTTGGCAACTTCAGGTACCCAGAAGACAGATATGACAGAATTTGGAAACCAGCATCAAGTCTTTACTCACCAGCAGCCAACTCCACTGTTATTATCCACAACAATGTGAATACAACAGTGCCTCTCAATGTTCTACGAACTGCTGTCACAGATTCAACACGGTTGGAGTTCCTTCAAAATGACCTTGATAATGGGGATTACAACTACACTGTGATCCTCTACTTTCTTGAGCTCAATGACAGTGTTAGAATTGGCAAAAGGGTGTTTGATATTTACATCAACAACGAGAAGAAAGCGGATAATTTTGATATATTGGCAAAAGGATCAAACTATGGAGAGTTAGTTTTCAATGTGACTGCTAAAGGGTCTCTAAATTTGACCTTGGATAAGGGATCAAATGGATCTGAACTTGGACCACTTTGCAATGCCTTTGAGATGTTGCAGGTGCGCCAAAGGGATCAAGAGACTGATTACAATGATGGTAAGTCCAACAAATTGTACTGGTGTTGTAGTAATGCAAGATTCTGACTTATTTCTTCATATTCAGTGGTTGAGATAAAGAAGGTAGAAGAGGAGTTGTTAATGCCTAACAAAGGAAATGACTTACTGGAAACTTGGTCGGGAGATCCATGCCTGCCTGATCACTGGCCAGGTCTGGCCTGCAACTCCATCAATGGTTCCACTGTCATCACAGATCTGTAAGTTCTTTTCTATATTGCACTAACTCATTATTTATCTTCTTGACATGAGTAGGGGTTGATTACTAACTTGACAGCTGCTTGCTTTCTTAATATATAATTTCAGGGATCTTTCTTCAAATCAATTTCAAGGGTCAATTCCTCCGAGTATCACAAAGCTAACCCACCTGAAAACAATGTATGATCTCCCACCATCTTTGATATTTGGTTTTTGGGTGTGGTCTATTATCTAATTTGTATCATGTCACTTGATTGTGTACTTTTAGGAACCTGAGCAACAATGACTTCAGCGGCGAGATTCCAACATTCCCACCATCCTCCGATCTCACATCAGTGTAATTTTCTCTTCAAACCAAATTTCAGCCATTTTTTTATTAGCTTATTCATTAGCCTTAAAAAGCTATATGTGGTTATTGTCAGGGATATAAGCTATAATGAACTTGAAGGATCTGTACCACAATCTCTCGTCTCACTTCCCCACTTGAGTACACTGTGAGTTGTTTCTTACAAAAAAGAAAGAATAAAATGTGCAAAACTAGCTATTCTCTATCTGAAATTATGAATATATAGGCTTGTGACTCAATAATTATTCAATTTCTTCTCCAGAAACTATGGATGCAATTCTCAACTTGACAATGACCTGCCATCTACCATGAACAGCTCAAAGCTAACCACTGAGTATGAAATTATTCTATTTTCCTACTCTGAAGAGCAATGGAAGCATTTAAAGAAAATGGACTGATGTGTTGCATTTATGTCTCAGTTCAGGAGCATGTTCCAGAAAATCAAGGGGTCCAACAAAAGGAATTGTCATTGGTGCTGCTGCATGTGGGTCTGCTGTAGTTACTATTGCTCTTGGAACCATTTTGGTTTGCCTTTATAGAAAAAAACTAATGGCTAGGAGAAAATACAATGGGAAAGGACTCTCCTTGGGAAAGAGTCGGTAACCCACTCTTCTTTAATCATTCATCCCTTAGCTCCATTTCCAGGAAGCTAATATCAGAGTTCCTGTATGTATTTTGCTCAAAATGCAGATGTGGTGTTCTCCCTTCCTAGCACAGATGAAGTTTTTGTTAGGCCAATATCTATACAGACATATACTCTACAATGCATTGAGATGGCCACCGAAAAGTACGAAACATTGATCGGTGAAGGAGGGTTCGGATCAGTGTATCGAGGTACTCTTCCCGATGGTCAGGAAGTTGCTGTGAAGGTCCGATCAGCTACCTCAACTCAAGGAACTCGAGAGTTCGAGAACGAGGTATACATCTATATGCATAAATAATCAGCTTACAATCTTCAGGCTATGGCTTTGATACATATTAAAATATATCTGAATTCCTAACTATTTTCGGTCTCTCCATAGTTAAACCTTCTTTCGGCTATTTGGCATGAGAACCTGGTTCCTCTTCTTGGTTTTTGTTGTGAAAACGATCAACAAATCCTCGTTTATCCTTTCATGTCCAATGGCTCTTTGCAAGATCGACTCTATGGTACTTTTTCACCAGAAAGCATCGCACTTATTTCTTGTGTTGTTTATCACTTTTCTAACCATCAGTTATTTTAACAGGGGAAGCAGCAAAACGTAAAATTTTAGATTGGCCAACCAGGATTTCCATTGCTCTTGGTGCTGCTCGAGGTAAGTTGCTTAGCTATATTAATGATTTATATATGATTTGTTTCTCTACATCAAAATAAGAACATTGATCCGGTTTGAAGTGTATAATGAGCATATCCAATATTCAGGTTTGATGTATCTTCATACCTATGGCGGGCGTAGTGTTGTACATAGGGATGTAAAATCAAGCAACATACTTTTGGATGATAGCATGAGTGCTAAAGTAGCAGACTTTGGTTTTTCAAAATATGCTCCTCAAGAAGGTGACAGTAATGCTTCCCTTGAAGTAAGGGGCACAGCCGGATACATGGATCCAGAGTAAGAATCATCATTTTCGAGCTAATTTTCATTTTCTTGAACTACTTGAGTACGCAACTTTACGTTACTGGGGTGTGGATACGAGAACGTCTCACACGTGGTTCAGTTTTTCCCAAGTAGGCTGAATCATAATTTGTGTTGTTATTCAGGTATTACTCAACCCAGCAACTATCTGCAAAAAGTGATGTCTTCAGCTTTGGTGTCGTTCTACTTGAAATTATAAGTGGAAGGGAGCCTCTAAACATACAGAGGCCAAGAAATGAATGGAGTTTAGTTGAATGGGTATAAATCATCTGATAATCAGTTTTTTCATCTCTAGATTGTTGATTAGAGAGTAACAAAGAAATTACCTTTCCATGCAGGCAAAACCTTATATAAGGGAATCAAAGATTGATGAAATAGTTGATCCTAACATAAAAGGAGGGTACCATGCTGAGGCAATGTGGAGAGTAGTAGAGGCAGCATTGGCATGTATTGAGCCCTTTTCGGCTTACCGACCGTGCATTGAGGACATTGTTCGAGAGCTAGAAGATGCTTTGATCATAGAGAACAATGCATCTGAGTACATGAAGTCCATTGACAGCATATATAGCTTGGGAGGGTCCAATCGCTTCCCAATAGTGATGGAAAAGAAGATAGTTGTACCACCTACACCAACTGCTTCAGAACCCTCCACTACTAATCCACAAACAATGGCTCCTCCTGAGCCACGATAGTAGGATGAGATGTTCATCAGTTTAAAATTGATAAATCAGCTAACTGCAAGAATTATTCCCCAGTTTTTTTCAATGAAAGACCAACAAGTACCTTCATCGCTTCCATTTTAATTTTCAAGTTTTAGTATTATTATTGCAGAACTTCAATGCGGTGTTAATGCACATTCCTTAGTTCCTCTCCTGCTCCTGTTTTTACCGGTTAAATTAGCCAAGCCGTTGCGACTGTTTATCAACCAGCCCTGCTTTGTAGTTAGGCCAAGTATGTAACGCCAATATTCAAGGCATTTTAGATGATTTAAGCCGTAAACAATTGAATGATGATGACTTTAGACTAACTGAAACTGTCTGGTTGTACAAAAAAAATGTTTACTTAGCCTTACAGAACAAGCACTTATAGAATTATTGTAGTTTTAATCTCGTATGCTAATGTGAACTTAATTAACCCATCTCACTCACCGAAGATAATCTATCCACTCACTAACGATAACAAGATCTCTAGATTTGCCCTTAATCAAATATTCCTCTAAAGAATTCGTTAGTGCCCTAAAAACTACACCCATGATGAAGGATGAAAGTCCTTTATAAAGCTCCAATCCGACTTGAATTGTCTATAGAATCATCCTCCTTTTAACATGAAGATAAAGCAATAGACAAACTACCAATGATACTGAATATCTGTTAGGACCTTAGCTATCCTCATATCTGAAGTTTTTTTTTATCATGTTTGAACAGCTCCTTAAACTGCACCAAAATGAAAAAATAAGTAAACTTCCAAAGGTTAAATCGTGAATTAAGCCTTTTAAAGGTATGTTTTCCACAATTCTAAAACAATGATAAACATCCTTAATATTATACATATCTTAACATTAATCCCATCAAATCTTTGATGAATATTAAGTTTTCACCATCGATTTTGCTTCACATTTTCGTAAAATATTACAACTAGAAGCTGCATCCCAACATTTGACTTGATTAGTACATGATTCCTTTTCTTTCTTTTTTTTTTTTTTTTTTTTTGGATCGAAGAATAAGATCTGAATCTCCATTTTCATGTGAAGTGATGATAAAAAGAGAACACCAAACCAATGAAAATTTCAGACTATATATGTCCTTGTAAGGTTTTCAGGCATCTCTAAAGCACTACCCCACATGAATTTAAACCTAGATGGGTTGTGTTTTCTTTTTCTTTTCTTTTGAGGACAATAACTAGCAAAGTTTTGAAGAGCTGAACTGAACATAAACATGGTGTATAATAGCAACTTGAATGACCTGTAAAAACTTGATTCCCATGTCTCATTTGGTAAAACCCTGAATGGCAACTCAAAAAGCAGCTTATTTCAAGCTGTGACTGATAATAACCCATTGTGCTTGAGCAATGCCTCGGGTGAAGGTTCACGTCCACGGAACTCCACAAACACCTGGACATGCAACATCAAACATGTTAAGCAGATTCAATGAGGAAGCACTTCTAGGGTCAACATTACAAGTTTCAGTGCCTATCGAGCACTTTAATGGTGATAAGAGTAAAGATCAAAACTTGGTGTTTTCTTCCATTAGAAAGTTGCTGAGAACGGAAAAGAAACAGAATATGATTAAAAAATTTCAAATTTAGGAATGTGAATATACAATTTGCATTCACTAACCTCTAATGGTGCTTTTCCACCTCCAAGAGCAAGAACAGTCTCACGGAACTTGTGGCCGGTTTCTTTAACAGCCTGTAGGAAAACAATCAATGCATCATGGCTTAAGTACTAACAAAAACAGGATCATATATTTGTTTTAGCAAGCAGTGACTCTTGAAGCAGAGTTTCTGTATGCAACAAAATCAGCATTAGAGAAGTATCCACATTCAATGAACATGTTTGTGCTTTTATAGAGAAATGAACGTATTGTTGAATATTTTATTAGGACCCACGGCTCACCAAATGTAAGCAAAGCCATAAAAATTGGTAAGATTTTGATATACTTTATGTACACAATTGAACAGGAAAATATATAAAAGAGAACAAAATATTTTAAAAAACAACTATGAGTAGCCTTTTCAACCACCATACCTTGTTGTCTTCTAATCCAGCATCCTCAAATGCTGAGAAAGCATCTGCAGACAACACTTCTGCCCACTGCAAAATAGCATTTTTCAAATCACATAGCAAAGAGCAAAGGACAAGGAAAGAAAAGGTATAACAAGGATCCAAATCATGCCCACAATCCATTAAAACATCACATGAACTTAGCAGACAAATACTTGATACAGGATAGACTGAAAATGCAGGCTACAAGAGTAAAAAAGAGAAGGAAAAGGAGAGGCGAACAGAGGAGGATCATTAGTTACTTATACAATCTTTCTCAGATTGGTGATAATCAGATCGTTGTAGCTAGTTCCAACAACAAACATTTAAAACATGTTCCACAGTAGTTTTCTAAGAAAGAGACTAGAAAAAAGATAAGAATTTTACCTTGTAACTGTAGTATCCAGCAGCATATCCACCTGGCATTCACAAAAGCTATCAAGTCAAAAATCTCCTTGGTGAAGTCTGCACCAAAACAATAGTACTAAAAAGTACAAAAGGGGGGAGAGGGGGTGGGGCTGGAAGAAGTAGAATTAAACCTGCAAATATATGGTTGAAACCACATAGAAATCTATCTTCTGGCAATGGGGGGATCACTTGTGTTTTTCTGGAAACTCTCTGATCAACATCATAAACAGATTCTGGTCCATCTGGTATATATTTTGTATGTAGTTCCAAATCCAAGCTAGCAAATCGAATCTGGAAAAAGAAAAAAGTTAGAAAGGATCAAAGTATTAGAGCAACGAGAGATCAACTTCTCCAAAAATTAGTCTCCTTACATTAGAAGAAAACAACTTAGAAGAGTTACAGAGTTTACAAGAAATACTGCACGGAGTCACAAAAGGTAGTAAACACAAGTTACAATAAATTATACCCATTGTGTCCATTAAAATCATCTTATGCTACACATTTCTGTAACACCGTGTGATTTTCATGGACATAAAAGTGCCTGCTTTAATGCATAAAAAACAGATGGTTCAGACAAGATATTTCAATATCATTACAAAGTAGGTCCTTTTCTTTTTCTACAGCCAACTACAAACCTTTTTAGCTAACACAGTTAATACTAAAGGGAAGAACATACAAAATGAACCCAACATGGAGGTAAGAGAAGGGTTAGAAGGAAAGATAAGTAAGAACAAAAGGAAAAACGAGGAAAATGAAGGAAGATGAGAGGAACGAGGAGCTAATGAACCCTTACAATGTACCATACCATGTATTAAGGTGCAGGATTCGGTACCACAAGATGCACTCAGGAAACACATTGTTTCTGCATAAAATATATACACCAAGATGACACGAGGGTAGAACGAGTTCAACTGACCTGACGAAGACTTAGAGAACCAGCACGGAAAGTCCTTGCAGCAAGGAGCTTCAGGTATACCTCTTCAGGGAGGCTCTCCCCGGTTTGATAATGTTTTGCAATGCTCATCAATGTATCCCTGCAGCAAAAAAAAAAAAAAATCAAATAAAAATCTACTTAACAAAAGTTATAATTGATTTGGAAGATGAAATACACATGATGGGTATGGGACACATATTCAAATAAAGATCCCAAACATATGGGTATGGGACACATATTCAGACAAACTAGTTAAGAGAATTAAGAAATTTTGATGTTAGTCCATTCCCAGGCAACAAAATAATGAGAACAAAGCTCAAGCTTCACAGCCGTAAGGATCAAATTGCCATATCTTCTCCTAACCAGTTGTTGTCACATTGTAATATTATGATAAGATGCAACAAGATAGACAAGAAACAGTGTAGTAAAAAGATTAAAGAGTTATAAATATCCAGAAACCACAAACAGGAGACCATATAACATACCATAAGTATTGGGCTGCTTTACAAAGCCATACATAGAATAGAAAGTTATTATATAGGGCCTTGTTTGCATATTTTCCACATGCAAGTACTTCTAATTTATTTCTTTTAGCAAGAAAAAGGGAATTTAGTCTGAACTCTGAAGCAATCCCAGAGATGATAATTTGGTGGTTAGATATGTTAACCTGTGGTAACACCAATTTTCCATGAATTGGGAAGGCAACTCAACAGCATCCCACTCAACACCCCGAATGCCAGCAACTAGACCTTCATCTTGCTTGGTCAGCATATGCTGAAGAGCATGGCCAAATTCATGGAAAACAGTCTCAACCTGAGAAAAGAAAACCGATCAGAGGCGGGAAAATTTTAGCAGCCACTTTGAACATCCAAAGGAGCCATTATTGCTACAATAATCAGTAAAAAATGATAGGATAAAAGCATATCCTATCTTAATCCATAAAAACCACACATGGGAGCAGTATAAGATGGAATAAAGCCAAAACATTTGGAAGAAAGATCTGAGGTTAGCTAAATATATAAATAGTTCATCCTCTCAGACTTGGCTAGTCTTGGCCTTTGTTTAAACAATAACATTATAGAAGATTAGGCTCCCATAGAACCAGGCAGTCTAGCACACAGATGCATATTTCTGTAATGGGTATATTTATTTAAAAGTGTGTACTAGAGCCATGCTTTTAATTGTAATAAGTTCTAAATAGAAGCATTCGCGCATGAAGCCTTCTAGGAAGGTATGTTGCTTAAATATGCTAACAGTAGAAAACCACTGGCTATGATCATATGTGCTCAAGGATTACCACCTCGGTACTTTAACTTGAATGTGATTTACATGAGACTGCCTTAATTGATATATTGATGATAAAAGCAAATTGCTTAGGCAGCTAAAATCTTTGTTTTTGGGGATAAGATCAGAAGCACTACTCCAAGAGGAAAGGAATTGAGAAGGGCTACAGATGGGGAAAGCACTAGGCTTCAGGACCTCAGTTTGCATGTCCAATCATTCAGAAATCAGAAGACAAGAATTTACTAGCATTAGCATCATACTTAAAACTAATATCTTCAACTTACTTCACGGAATGTCATGAGGCTTGGCTTGTCCCCAACTGGTGGTGTTTGATTGCAGACCATGTGAGCAACAGGTAACCTTGCTGTGGTACCATTACGGGACACTACTCGACTTCGAGAAACAACCTCATCCATCCATGCACCTTCCCTTTTCTCTAATGGACGAGAGTATGGATCAAAATAAAAGTAGGCAATCGGACTACCTGAAGAATCTTTAACACAGTAGAACCGCACATCTTTGTTCCAAACCTTCAAAAATAATAATTATAATAATAAAACTTGTTAGGATGTAAAATTAATATTTCATGTGATAGGCAGTGAAGGAAGGTGTAGAGGAAGCAAGAAATACTTACAGGAGCCAGACCATCAGCTGGCTCAATATCAATCCCAAAAAGTATCTTAGCAAGGTTGAAAAGGCCATCCATAACCTTCGAAAATGAGAAATATGGCCGGAGTTCTTCCTGTATGATATTTTCATTGGAAAGACATGTTTTATCACAAAACGGAGGTCTTGAAGGCATGATTTTTAACTAAGAAATAGAGAAGAGTGAGAGAGTCAACCTCATTGATGTCATATTTTGACTCACGAAGCCTCTCACTCCAGAAGCTTATGTCCCAATGGCTCAAACTATCAGCTTCTGAAGCAGCTTGACTTTTGGAGTAACTTTTTAGGTCTTCAACATCTGCAAGGAGCAGAAAGAATTGTATACTAAAATCTCTTTCCATTTATCTTTTGTCTAGAAAAGCTGGCAGTAGTAATGAAAATATCAAACGGGAACTGTTTAGGATAAATAGGGAAAGCAAGACATCTTGGCTTGAGGAAATCAGGTTCTAAAATTGTATCAAAGAAAAAGCAACCTTCCCAAGTATACCATGAACTTGAATGCAGCATTAAGGTGAATTAAAACAAAGTCAAATCAGAGAGTAGATAACGCAAGCTAGTGGTGTCCATCGGCTGGGCCAAGTCCAACCAAAATTTTAGGCCCGTTTGCTTGGCTTGGCCCGGCCCAGCCCAAAAATGGGCTTAAAACTTTGCCCAAACCTGGCACAGATAAAAATGCTAAAACTTGGGCCCGGCCCACCCTATTAATTTTTTTATATAATTTTTTTTAAAAAAATATAATACGTCAAAAATACTAAAAATCTTAAAATAAACGTTTCCCAACAAATTGAAAATAAATTTTAAAAAAAATGTACACTCAAATAACACTAAGATAAGTGCAACTTAACAAGTAAATGCCTCTAAAATACTAACAAAATTAAGAATAAAATAAAAATTATACAATATTCAAACAATAACAACAAAAGGATAAAAACATAATAGTGAAACCGTAGTAAAATAGTGAAAAAACAAAAAAAATATATAGCAACAAAATAGTAAAAAACAGCAAGAAAACAATAAAAAAAAAAACAGCAGTCTTTTTTTTGCATAATCTGGCCAGGCCAAGCCAAGCCAGGCTCGTGCCAAAAAAACCTTACCCGAGACTCAACCCATTTTATAAACAAGCCTTATTTTTTTACCCGAACCTATTTTTCGAACCTATATTTTTACCCAAACCCTTCCATTTTTTGAGCGAGCCTTCTGGCCGGGCTAGGTGGCCCAACCCATGGACAGGTCTAATGCAAGCCACCATAAAATTAATTGTTGTAGGTGCAAATTTCATTTAAAATAAGCTAGCATATTAATGCATTCCTAACAAGAAAAACAACATCCACTAGCTAAGAACTGAACTTTAAACTATAAAAAGACAAGGAAAGAAAGAAGTGTAGAAGAAGGGATCAATATTTTTTTATTTATTTAGAAGATTAGATTTAGTTTCTGATTATAAAGAATTAGCTATTGTAATTTATTCACTTTCCTGTTTTGTTGGGATTCCTAATTAATAGGAATTTTGTTTTCTATTTTAATGGGTTGTGATACCAGCCACTCTCTAACCTATATTAGGTTGTAATACGATTCTACTAAGAATAAGAAAAAAATCAGATTTATCTTTAGAAAAAATTATATTTATTTCTTGGTATCGGAGCCATGACTTTTCAATCATCCGCCTCGAAAATCACATCTCAATCCGAGTCTCATCCCTCAGTTTCCTCCATTTCTGACACTTCTCACCTTGTCACAAATCACAAACTTCATGGCCATAATTTTCTCCAATGGTCACAATCTATTTTCATGTACATATGCGGAAGGGAGAAGAACGGTCATCTCACAGGCAAAACTGTTGCTCTTGAAAAAACAGATCCAAAATACCGATCCTGGAAAACAGATGACCACTTGGTTATGTCATGGCTGATTAATTCCATGACCACAAAGGTTGGAGAAAATTTTTCGCTTCATCGTACAACAAAAGAAATCTGGAAAACTGCTCAAGAAATGTTAACACCTCGGAACTCTTCGAAATTGAAACTAGGTTGTATGACCCAAAACAAGGAGATTTAAGTGTTACTCAATACTTTTAATGCCCTCACACGTTGTTGGCTACGACTGGATCTTTATGAAATACACTCATGGAAGTGTGTTGATGACTCTATGTTTGTATAAACAGATTGTTGAACAAAAGTGAATCATCAGATTTCTCCTTGGTCTCAATAAAGATCAAGATGAGGTCAGGGGGAAAGTCATGGGAATTAAACCATTCCCAACTATTCGGGAAGTATTTGTAGAGGTTCGGAGAGAGGAGAGTAGAAAGAAACTGATGATGACAAACACCAACATCAATCCTATAGTTGAGGGTTCAGCCTTATACATACACAGTTCATCTCAGAACAAGGCTGGCAAAGGAAGCCCTTGGTGTGACCACTGTAAACGGCTTGGTTATGTGAAGGCAACATGCTGGAAGTTGCATGGTAAACCTACATATTGGAAACCATCTATTGGCAAATTTGAGAACCGTGCAAACACTGCAATCACAACAGAAACCAGTGCTAAGGCTAATCCATTCACAAAAGAGCAGATTGAGGCATTGCAAAAAATGCTTAGTCAAGTCACTAATACAGACCAAGCACCTCCACCCACTATAGAACATCACACCAGTCTCTTTGCACATCAAGGTATCCAATCCTATGCTCTTAGTGTCAAAAATAATCACTCAAAAACATGGATAGTTGACTCAGGGGCCTCGAACCACATGACTGGTGATTGCATAATGCTCAGCAATTTCAGCCATGCACCAATCACGAAGTCAAAATTGCAGATGGCTCTTTCTCTCCTGTGGCCGGAACAAGATCAATTTATTTAACAAAGGATTTTCATCTTTCTTCTGTTCTTTATGTCCCTAAATTGAATTGCAATTTACTTTCCATAAGCCAACTTACACGAGACCTAAATTGTGTTGCTAAATTCCATTCCAATTGTTGTTTTCAAGCAATGAATTTGGGGAAGGTAATTGGCACTGTTGATATGCATGGTGGTCTATATCTGGTTAAGGAAAAGAATCTTTCAAGTAGACAAGTTCACTCATCAAGTTGTGGTTTAGATTTTAGTCAAAAGTGTGTCAAATTTGCTTCCAAATCAATGTCTATTTCCAATTCTAATTTTATTTCCACTGAAAATCAAGTTATGTTATGGCATTATCGTCTTGTTCATCCTAACTTTACTTATATTGAGAAATTCTTTCCTCATTTGTTTATCCATAAAAAAACAAATTCTTACTTTTGTGAAGTTTGTCAATTAGCAAAACACATTAGACATGTCTATTCAAGTTTGCAATATAAACCCTCACATCTATTTTCAATGATTCATAGTGACATTTGGGGTCCCTATCGTGTAAAAAGTATCAATGGAGCTAGGTGGTTTGTCACATTGATCGATGATCACACTAGAACAACATAGACATTCCTTATGAAAGAAAAATCTGAAACTGCCTCTAATTATCAATCTTTTCATACCATGATCTCTAATCAATTTCAAAGCAATATCAAAGTCCTAAAACCTGATAATGCTAGAGACTATTTTAGTTTCATTCTTGGGTTATATTTTTCCAAACAAGGTATCATTCATGTAAGCTCTTGTGTCAACACACCACAACAAAATGGAGTATATGAAAGAAAAAAAAGACACTTGCTTGAGGTAGCCCGTGCTACTATGTTCACCAATAATGTACCTATACATTCCTTGGGCGAAGCAATTCTTACTGCCACTTATCTCTGAACAAATTTAGGAAGAACAAGAATTTTTATTTCTTCTAATCTGAATACAACCTTTTAAAGAATAGCAGGAAAAATATAAAAAAGGAAATAATATCTAGAAATTAGCCAATCCCTAAAAAATAGTAATTAGATTATGGCTAATAGTACAAGGAAATTCCTAGAACTAAGGTAGAAAATCTGCTTAATTTAAGGAATTCCAACACTCACCCTCAAGCTGGAGTGTAGATGTTAATCAAACCCAGCTTGCCCATAATTTCTTTGAACATTTTTTTGCTTAAGCTTTTGGTTAACACGTCTGCTACTTGTTGTCTTGTAGGTAGATATGAAACACAAACTTCCCATTTGTTAATTTTCTCCGTAATAAAGTGGCGATCAATTTCCACATGCTTGGTACGATCATGGTGTACAGGGTTATGAGCTATGCTAACTGCTGCTTGGTTGTCACAGCATAATGTTATAGGTTTTGTATAAGATAATTTTAATTCTCCCATTAGCCGTTGTAACCACATTCCTTCACATATACCGTGGGACAAAGCTCAATATTCAGCTTCAGCACTGCTACGTGCCACAACAGACTGCTTTTTACTCCATGTCACGAGATTACCCCAAACATAGCTGCAGTAACCATTTGTGGAGCGCCTGTCATTAACTGCCCTTGCCCAATCTGCATCAGTGTTGACTTCTATGCTTCGATTTACATCTTCTTGAAATGCAACCCCTTACCAAGAGTCCCTTTTAAGTATCTCAATATCCTGTAGGCAACTTCCAAATGTTTCTCCCTAGGAGCATGCATAAATTGACTAATAATATTTACTCCAAAAGCTATGTTTGGACGAGTGCGAGAAAGATAGATAAGTTTTCCCACTAACCGTTGATATCTCCCCCTGTCTACTTCTTCTCCATCCTTATCAGTTCCTAATTTAAGATTGGGTTCCATAAGAGTCTCGGCTGGTTTGCAACCCAACAATCCTAAGACAGCTTCGAAGACGAATAATGCTATGGCAAACCCTACTCATCTTTTATCTGACTTCAGAAAGTAGATCAAGAACATACTTTTTTTGAGAGATTGAAATACCTGCCTTTGACCTTGCTATCTCCATTCCAAAAAAATATTTAAGATTCCCCAAGTTTTTAAGTTGAAATTCAAGAGTTAAGAACTCTTTGTCTTTCAATTTCAATAGAATCATCCCCTGTCAATATTATGTCATCTACATAGACAATGAGAATACAGCACTTCCCATTATCCGAGTGTTTGTAGAATAAGGTGCGATCAGCTTGACCTTGAGTATAATGTCTACAAGTCATGGCTTTGGCAAAACGATTAAACCAAGCCCTAGAGAATTGCTTTAGTCCATACAAGGACTTCTTCAACTTGCATACTTGGCTCTTGCTTCCTTCGAATCCAGACGGAAAATCCATGTAGACTTCTTCGTTTAATTCTCCATTGAGAAAAGCATTCTTTACATCCAATTGGATCAAAGGCCATTCTAAATTGACAGCAATTGAGAGAAGCACTCGAATAGTATTCAGTTTGGCCACTGGTGCAAATGTTTCCTCATAGTCCAACCTATATGTTTGAGTGAAACCCCTAGCCACAAGTCTAGCTTTGTATCGATCAATGCTCCCATCTGGTTTAAATTTTGTGGTGAAAATCCACTTACAACCCACAGTCTTCTTCCCAGTAGGTAGTTTAGATATTTCCCAAGTTTCATTGTCTTCAAGAGCCTTTATTTCTTCCAACATAGCTTGCCTCCATTTGGTTGACTTAAGAGCCTCTTCGATGTTCTTTGGAGTTTCTACAAAGTCAACATTAGAAACAAAGGCATTGTAGGATTTAGACAAGTTTCCATAGGATACAAACCGAGAAATGAGATGTTGAGTGCAGCTCCTAGTGCCTTTTCTTACTGCAATTGGAAGATAGATGGAAGATGAAGGAAGTGAAACTTCTTCCTCAGGACAGTGCTCGGGTAAAGATGGCATTGGCACTGCTGTTTCGGTCACAGGCAGCTGATGTCTCCAAGAGTATACACGAAGCCCCTGAATTTTTCATTGTTTTTCAAAATGAATGGGCTGTTTTTCTTCATTAGTATGGTTAATCACCCTTGTTTCTTGTTGCTGAACAGTGAAGATAGGAAAACAGGGTCCAAAACAGGAATAACAGTGGCTGTAGGATTTTCAACAGGTTTTGTAGTGGTAATAGGGCTGATAGAGTCTTGAGGTATAATGAAAAGATTGCTCAAGGTCTCATCTTCACTAAGTATCTCCCCCTGAAGATGAGAGGCTGAAAAATATGGCTCGTTTTCGAAGAAAGTAACATCAAGGGACACAAACATCCAGTGTAAGGTTGGAGAGTAGCACTTTTACCCTTTTTGTGTAGGTGAGTAACCAATAAAGACACAAGTGTGGGCTCTAGGATCAAGTTTAGATCGGTTAGGTTGATGGTTGTAGACAAATGCTTTGCAACCAAATGTTTTGGTTAGGAGATTAGGAACACGAAACAAGGGAAAAAAATTTTGAAGAGTATGTAAAGGTATTTGAAAGTTTAATACCTTTGATGGGAGTCGATTTATAAGATAACAAGCAGTGAGGACAGCTTCTCCCCATAAATACTTTGGTACACCCATAGTAAACATAAGGGCACGAGCCACGGCTACAAGGTGTCTGTTTTTTCTCTCGGAAACCCAGTTTTGTTGAGGGGTGTCAGGACAAGAACTTTGATGTACGCTTCCTTGCTCAGAAAGATAAGGACTTAGGATAGAATTAAAGTAATCTCTCCCATTATCAGTTCTAAGGGTGTGAATATTTGAATTGAATTGGGTTTGAATCATTGAATGAAAATTTTCGAAGACTCTAAGAGACTTCGGATTTTTCTTCAAGGAGATAGACCCAGCAAACTCTAGTGTGGTCATCAATGAAAGTTATGAACCACCTAGCCCCTGTGATGTTTTTTACTCGACTGGCTCCCCATAGATCACTGTGGATTAGAGAGAAAGGTTGAGATTGAACATAAGATTTCAAAGGATAAGGAACACGAGTGTGTTTAGATAGTTGGCAAACTTCACAGTTCAAGGAACTTATTTTCTTATTTAGAAATAGTAGAAGAAACAGTTTCTTCAAGTACATGAAATTCGGGTGTCCTAGTCTACGGTGCCATAGCATGATAGAATCTTCTTTTGACGTAGATAAGGCCATTCCTTCTTGTGAACTATTTTTGTTCCAAACATATAAGCCATCATCAACTTTAGCAGTGCCAATCATCTTCCCCGACTCCTGTTCCTGAACCACACAACCGAAAGTAGAAAATTCAGCAAGTACTTTTTCATCATTGGTAAGCTTGCTAATTGAGAGTAAATTACAGGAAAGATTTGGAAAATGTAAAACTTTATCAATGGAAAAATTTTCAGTAAGTCTAACTGTCCCCATTTTAGCCATCGGCGAGTAAGATCCATCAGCTATGCGAATCCGAGAGTGATCATGACAAGGTAAATAGGAGTGAAACAAACTTAGATTACTTGTCATGTGGTCGGATGCACCCGAGTCTAGTATCCGGGAAGTTGTGATAGGTTTGTGTGTAGTATTTAAAGCAGTACCTTGAATAGCTAGTGACCCACTAGTTGTAGGAGTCCCGAGTATTTTATGAAGAACCTCAAGTTGAGTTTTGGTTAGCCGAACATCTTGAGCATCTTTTTCAGTAGTTGATATCATTGCTGCCTTGTTTTCTTTCTGTTTTTTTTTTTAGGATAGCCATGGAGTTTGAAGCATTTCTCCTTGGTATGCCCAACCCGGTTACAGTGGCTACACCATGGCCTATTTGAACCAGAATCAATTTTATCTTTGAACCTTTAAGATTGTGGGCCTCTTGAAATAAGAGCAGAGTTCTCGGAAGGACGATGACTAGCTATGGTCAATGGTTTTAGTTATCTTGTGTCTCCCAACATAATAAGACGTCATTTCTCTTCCCTCCTTACTTCAGCAAATGCTTCTCCTATGGTTGGCAGAGTGGTTCTGCCTAGTATTCGTCCTCGGACCTCATCAAGATCATGATTTAGTCCTGCTAAGAACTCATAGAGACGCTCTTTGTTAAGATGATCCATGAACTTGGTGTGTTCCGAGCCCTCGGCCCAATCAACTTCATAATACATGTCTAACTCCTGCCATAAGATCTTTAGGTTGTTGTAATATTGAGTGACTTCAAGTGTTCCTTGTCCAATATCTTTCAACTTTAATTTGATCTCGAATACTTGGGAAGCATTTCCAAGATCTGAGTAATTCTCCTTGATTGCATCCCACATTTCTTTGGCAGTTTTGAAAAAAAGATACGTTCGGCTTATATAACCTTCCATCGAATTTATAAGCCAAGCCATAACCATTGAGTTGTTAAGCTCCCAAGTTGCATAACCAGAGTCTGTTGATGCTGGTCGAGGAATTTGTTCATAATGTACCCAAATTTTCCTCGACCACGAAAAACCATAAGGACAAATTGTGACCGTTGCAGGAAATTTTTTTCATCTAATCGATGATTTGTGATTATAAGAGAAGAGTTTAAGGTCACCTTGTGGGATTTCTTGGCTGTGATTTTGAGTTTTTTGTGAGATCTCAGTCTCAGAGAAATTTTCGGTGTCACCTATGGGAGTAGGGTTTCTAACAGAGAAAACAGAACAAGAAAAGAGAAGGAGCAGGATCAACTGGATTCCTGATGCTCTGATATCATGAACAAATTTAGGAAGAAGAATAATTATTATTTCTTCTAATTTGAATACAGCCTTTTAAAGAATAGCAAGAAAAATAAAAAAGGAAATAATCTCTAAAAATTAGCCTATCCTTAAAAAATAGTAATTAGATTATGGCTAATAGTACAAGGAAATTCCTAAAACTAAGGTAGAAAATCTTCTTAATTTAAGGAATTCCAACAATCTCATCTACAAAATGCCTAGTCGTGTCCTTAAATTCCAGTCATCTCATCAGGTTCTTATCTCTTAATATCCTCATACTCTCACTTTTTCTACAGACCTTCCATTAAAGGTTTTTGGTTGCACATCCTTTGTTCATATCCACCACAATTATCGTGCCAAACTCGATCCTAAGTCTCTCAAGTGCATTTTCCTTAGTTATTCTCCTAATAAAAAGGGCTACAAGTGTTATCCACCCATTATTAGAAAAGTGTACAATTCCATGGATGTTACCTTTCTTGAAAATCAATCTTTCTTTCCCAAATCCGACATTTAAGGGGAGACTCCAAGGAAATATCAAATTTGAGATCTCCTTCAAGACACTCAAACATATGTCAATCCATCAAATTCATTCATTGATCCATTCATTGTCCCTATCAATGAAACAGAAACAACCCTGATTCCTATTCAGTCAATTGACTCAAATCCTCCACAACTTGGCACATTCGATCCTCCTGAGCTTCGTGTCTATAGAAGAAGAAGACCAGCAAAGCATATAGAGGAAACTATGCAAATTCAGCATTCTCAATCACAAGAACCAAGTCCTATTGCAACCGATGTTCATGATGGTAAAGATCTCTCATCCCATGATCCTCTTGTTCCTATTGTTGATAATTTAAATCTGCTTATTGCTTATAGAAAAGGTGTGCGTGGGTGCACTGAACATCCGATTGAGAATTATGTTGCATGTAGGAAACTATCATATCTTTATAAGGCCTTTGTCACAAATCTGGATAGTGTGAAGGTGTCAGATTCTACTCAAGAGACTCTCAAGAGTCAAGCGTGGAAAAAGGCAGTAGAAGAGGAGATTCGAGCTTTGGAAAGTAACAACACATGGACTCTTGTTAGGTTACCTCCAAGTAAGAATCCAGTTGGATGCAAGTGGATATTTACTATCAAGTATAGGGCTGATGAAAGTGTCGAGAGATTCAAGGCCAGACTTGTGGCAAAAGGGTTCACTCAGTCATACAAAATTGACTATCATAAAACATTTGCACTTGTAGAAAAACTTAACACTGTTCGAGTTCTACTTTTTCTTGCAGTTAATCAAGATTAGTCATTGTATCAACTGGATATTAAAAATGCATTCCTGAATGGGGATCTTGAAGAAGTCTACATGATTATTCCTCCTGGTCTAGAAAACAAGTCGAACAATTATCTAGTTTGCAAACTGAAGAAGTCTTTGTATGGCTTGAAGCAATCTCCTCATGCATGGTTTGAAAGATTCACTAAAACAGTGATAGCCAATGGATATCAGCAGTGTCAAGTCGATCACACACTATTTGTTAAAAGTAGAATAGAATGAAAGAAGACTATTCTCATAGTTTATGCGGATAATATCATCTTGACAGGAGATGATTCTAAGGAGATTATGAATTTGAAAAAACTACTGGCAACACAATTTGAGATTAAGGATCTTGGGACTCTCAGGTATTTTCTAGGAATAGAGGTGGCTTGCTCTAAGGAAGGGATTGTTATATCTCAATGGAAATACATCTTGAATCTATTAAGTGAAACAGGGCTAATTGGATGCAAACCAATTGACATACCTATGGATCCAACAAAAAGATTGAACAGAAGTGAAGGAAGCAGTCCAATAGACAAGGGAAGGTACCAAAGGCTAGTTGGAAAGCTCATTTATCTATCTTAAATCAGGCCTGATATCGCATATTCAGTCAGTGTGGTCAGTCAACATATGAACAATCCAACTGAATATCATTTAGAGGTAGTAAACAGAATCTTAAGGTATTTAAAAATGACTCCGGGACATGGTCTACTATTCAGGAAGTGTGCAAACCTAGAAGTGGAGATTTACACCGATACTAGTTGGGCAGGTGAGCAAACTGATCGAAGATCAATCACTGGTTATTGGTCCTATGTTTGGGGTAATCTTATTACTTGGAGGAGCAAAAAGCAAGCTGTAGTCTCACGGAGTAGTGCAGAGTCAAAATATTGTGCTCTTGCACTTGGAATATGTGAAGGAATGTGGTGGCTACAAAGATTGTTGAGGGAACTCAAAGTTGAGGTACAGGACTCAGTCATGATGTTCAATAACAGTCAAGCAGCTATTAGCATAGCTAAAAATCGTGTACACCATGACAGGACAAAACACATTGAAATTGATCAACACTTCATTTCAAATAAGGTCAATAACAACATTGTCCAGCTCAACTATATTCCTACAAAATGATAGATTGCTGATGTTCTTACTAAAGCACTCCAAAGGGATAGTTTCAATGAATTGATTTCCAAGCTTGGCTTGTATAACATATATAGCCCAGCTTGAGGGGGAGTGTAGACAAAGAGATCAATATTTTTTTATTTATTTAGAAGATTAGATTTAGTTTCTAATTATTAGGAATTAGCAATTGTAATTTATTCACTTTCCTGTTTCGATGGGATTCCTAATTAATAGGAATTTTGTTTCCTATTTTAGTGGGTTAAGATTCCGGCTACTCTTTAGACTATATTAGGTTGTCATATGATTTTACTAAGAATAAGAAGAATTTCAGATTTATCTTCAGAAAAATTCAGATTTATCTTCAAGTTTCATACATAAATTAGAGTCCTTTTAATCAAATAGACAAGCACTGAGGAAAAAGGTTCATGTGATAAATCAAAGATCGAAAAATTGCCAATCTTTTCAACCAAAAATAAACTAAATTTAGCATAATACCTTGGACAGCAGCATCCCATGAAGCACTACGAATCTTTTCTAATAGTTCCTCAGCTTTATCAACAGTGGCCATCTTTGTTGCCATGCTTATCTGATCAAATATGCTTTAGTAAGCCTATGAAAAGGATGCAGTCTAGCAGATACTCTAGATTCATACCTCAGCATAATTATTGTAATTGAGAAGCTTAGCCTTTTCCAACCGAAGTTTCAATATCTGGTTGATGATTGGTGTATTATCCAAATCACCACTTGATGCCCGAGTTATATAAGCACGGTAGACTTCCTCACGCAAGGCACGATTACGAGCATGTTGCATAACAGAAACAAAACTTGGAGCATCCAATGTAATCATCCATGGTCCATTCTCAGCAGTTGCATTTTCATGCCCCTAGGCGAGTATAGAGAGAGAACATATATTATAAGACCAAAAACTGAAACTGCACTAGACTTAACAATGAGAGACCATTAATAAATGCAAACACGTGGTGAAATTTAGAAAAGAATACCTTGGACACTGCTGTTTGAGCAGCTAGCCCAAGAGCAGTTGCAGGCAAACCATCAATTTCTTTATTATAAGTTATCAGCTTTTCAAACTTCTTTGTGGCATCCAAAACATTCTCACTAAATTTGTGAGACAACCTCTCCAATTCCTGCAAATTAGCTCATAGTAAATAAAAAAAAATAGCCAAAAGGAATGAACATGATACAATTGAGCATAAATGTTTATATGGTTACAAGAAGAAACCAGACACCAAGAACTTCGAAGAAAACTTGTACAAGTACTTTCCCTTCATTTTACTTTTCACAGAAGCTGACTTCAAAAGAAGTATAATATGACACATTCATTTAACTTCCAACTTCATAACTACTATATTGTACCTGTTCAATTTTGTTAAACTGTTCTCTTTTATCATCTTCAAGTGAAACACCATTAAGAACAGCTTCCTTTATCTGGGCTGAATACATACAATAAAACAAAAGAGATATCAAGTCAAACACTCATAGAAACTAAAAGGAATGGAAGAAGCATGTTGTAATGAGAACACTTTTATATCAGCAATATCTAGCTGCAGCAACACTAAGTTGGTTTGTTTGTTTTGTTTTGTTCTTTTAACAGAACGCTCATCTTAATATCTGCTATAGCGAGCCAACTAATAGACGGTGCACTCAGTATTGAGTAATGGTTCTAGCATTGAATTAAGGCACCAAAATGAAAAAGGAACATATACTTACCATCTACAATACGATTGCGAGCTTCACTCAACGATTGCCAATCAGGAGATTCTTTAATCGCCTTGAAAGCATTATAGATGGGTTTACTTTGTCCCAATCTTAGTTGAAACTTCACTTTTTCAGGCTGTAAGGAAAAACTAAACATAGTAAGCACAAGAAGTTTGATGAGACTATGGAGTAAGGCACCGATGCATATTTCATTAATCTCTACAAAATACTAGAATCAAACTGAACAACTGCCAAAACAAATTGCTTCAAAACCAATAGGAAAACCACAATTTCTGATTCAACCAATAAAAATTAACTCCCTCCCTAGTACATCATGCTGTATGCTAATTCTAATATGATTTATGTCAATATAATAACAAAAATTCATGGTTTAATCTAAGATAAGAATGAGATAGTTATTAGATGTCTAAAAGATTGATGCCAAATATTTTGAAGATGGCAATTCAAGCATAAAGATTACATTATTAGTTTTTACATATACATACTGCATGTTACATATCTGACTGCTTGCAATCATATAACATAAAGAAACAACAATGTACCTGGACTTCTTCAATGGCAGCACGGAGCTCAGCTGAATCTTTAACAGCCTTAAGATGATTAACCATTCCCCACACGACAGTCAACCGATCAACAATCTTTTCCAATGGCTCCACCAACTTTGGCCATGACGGCTCCACTGTCTTCTCCAATTCATCCAAGCCACTCTCCTACTCAACCAATAGAAATATATCAAATCAAACACAAATAATCCAGAAACCCCAGATGCTAGAGCATAAAAAAGTTTCAAATTTTAAAAACTCGAACAAATAAAAAATCAAGGCAACCAAAGTTTTGAATTCTCAAACAAGGACTAAAACCAGCGAATGATCTAGCAAAGAGAAAACTCAAAATCGAACCCTAGAACAAGATAATAAAAAAAAATCAAAACCCAGAAATGAAAACAGCCCAATAGATAAAAACGACATACGAGTTTCTTCAACAAGGCACGAATCCCAGGCCTAACATGTTTGGCTTCAACAATATCAAAAGGTGGAAAGTCGAAATCTTGCAGGAGAGGATTGGAGCCGATGCTATCATCGACGGTAAATGAGGAAGCCATTGAAGGAGGAGAAAAAGAAGAACAAGAAGAAAATGAAAAGGAAGAGGACGAGAGATAAGGAGAAGTAGAGTGATGCAAGGTCTGAAGGCAGAAGGAGAAAGAAGAGGACCAGAGAGGACAAGGGTAGGATTTAAGCAAAGCCTTGGGGGCAAAACGGGGAGAAGAAGAACAAGGGGGGCGTTTTAGGATGGGATGAACTGAGCGGGAGAGAGAGAAGCGAGTGGAAGCCATTAGTATGTTGACTGTAACAAAGATAGTGTTGAACAACACTGTGTTCGGAATGCGGCGTATAATTCTCATTCTTTTTACTGAGCTTGATATGTTTTTCCTTGAAGGATGATTGATATTTTGAGATGGATAATATATTTTTCCTTTTTTACTTTGATTAATTAAACCACTTAACAAATCAATGCTGACATGTTTCAAAGGTTATGTTCTTATTGGTTACAACTGTCAGCGTTTTTCTAACACCGATCCAATTGTGTAATAGCAGAAGACTTTAATTTGGACTCCTAACGAAGAGTCAATTTGTTTGAAAAACTTTAAATTTATGACTCCTTTTATTTTGTAGACTTTGTAATTTGAGGTGATAAATTTGGTAACACTTTTAACTTCAATTTCATGCACTTTGTTAGCTTATTTATCTCTACCACATTTAATTTAACTATTCATAAAAGAAAAACAAAATGAAGGAAAAATATATTTAAACATATTTCAACCCCCATTCCCCTTATTATTACATTAGTAATATTACCAAATGAAAATATATTTTTTTAAAAACAAATTTCAACACCCATTCTCCTTATTATTCCAATTTCCGTCTTGATCCCTAACCACCCCCGGTAGCAGCGTATCCTGAACCTATTTTCACAGCCCCATCAATGGATAAAAAGATCCATGTATCATCTGAATTGTTAAGTGAGACCGAAGTGGGATCATTTCTTTTACTACCGCGAAAATTTGATTCATATTGGCGTGCCCAGCAGCTAAAGACCTTGATAACTTCAGTAGCTGTCCAGGAGATATTCTGAAAAATAAAAAGATTTCTATTCTTCCATATGCGCCAAGCAATTAGTCCAAATAAATATGACCAAATGAGACCACTATCCTGCATTCTTTCATGAAAACGAAGGTTAAGTAAAAGCCAATTTGAAAAAGAGGTAGAGAATAACCTTTGTTTAAGATGTTGTGGAAGCACAAGCAACCAGAAATCCTTTGCGGAAGGATAGCCTCGAAGCACATGAGCCAAGTCCTTAGACTCGTATCCACACAAGGAACAAGAACTACTGTGTCCAATTCCTCTTCTTACACGCTCTGCATTGGTAAGGAGTCTATTCTTGAAAGCCAAACAGAAGAAGGCCTTTACTCTTTGTAGTCCTAAATGTTTCCAAATAAGCTTCCAATACTCATCTCTAGAATTCTAAGTGTCTTCTTTTAAAGCCCAATAACCACTACGGACAAATAAAGCCCCGGAAGAAGACCGAGTCCATATCACCCTATCCTGTCTAGAGTCTGGGTGCGGAGGAGGGATATTAGTAATTCTACAAATCACGTCCTTTAATAGCCAGACACGGAATAGATCCAAATTCCAACTCCCATTTGAATTGACAAACTCCTTAACACAACAGTCCAAGTCAAGATTAGAAAAAGATAGAATTTTTTTAGATTAAAGAACCCATACTTGGAATCCAAGGATCTTTCCAACAGCGAGCAGCAAAGCTATCTCCAATGGACCAAATTAGATTCTCTCGGAGTGTAGGCCAAATTTTAGAAAGAAACCTCCATAAGTGTGAGCATTGATTCTGGCTAATAGAGTCTGGAAGATGGTCTTTCCATCCATACTTAAAACGAAGAACACAAACCCAGAGCGCATTACTCTTATAAGCAAGGCTAAACTCGATCTTTATAAGAAAAGAAATGTTCTGATCACTCAAATGTCTAAAGCTTAGGCCACCCCGAGCCCATGGCTGACAAATAGAATCCCATCCCACTAAGGACATTTTAGTATGGCCTTCTGTGTTTCCCCAAATAAATTGTCTAACCAACTTCTCAATATCAGAGCAAACACCTTTCGGGATCATCAAGGATTGCATAAAATAATTAGGAATGAAAAGGAGTACTGACTGAGCCAGTGTAATCCTCTCTACGATGGATAACTTCCTCGTATCCCAATTCTACAGTTTTCACCTTACCTTCTCCACAATAAAGCTCAACGTACGGCTAGTAACCCTTTTATGTAGAAGAGGGACTCCTAAATAAGTGCCAATGTTTTGAACTTCCTGAAATCTGAACATTTGGGAGATTTGATTGTGGACACCTCCTTCAGTAGTCTTGGAAAAATAGATATTGCCCTTTCTAACACTTATTCTATGTCTTGATCTTGCAAAAAATTACTCAAGAATGGAATCCAACAGCCTAGCTTACTACAGTTGCGCTTTGCAAAAGATCACCAAGTTATCAGCAAAAATAAATGCGAGATCTCTGGGCCCGAGTGGGATAACCTAATTGAATTCCATTTGCCAGCATCCCTATTAGCCCGAATGCTGTGACCCAAGCCCTTTATGCAAAGGACAAAGAGATAAGGTGATAAAGGACATCATTGACGAATTCCTCTAACTGGTCTAAACTTTCAAAAAGGCACTCTATTCCAAAGAATTTGCATAGAAGAGGATGTTATGGTTGACATAATAACTCTCCATAAAAAGATAAGAATCCCTATCGCAATCAAAGCATCATGAATATAGTCCCAATTCACTCTGTCGTAAGCTTTCACCAAATCTAACTTAATGGCCATCCAGTTTCTCCTCATCCGCTTGCAATGCATAGAATGGATGACTTCTTGTGCGAGAATAATATTGTCTGAAATGTTTCGGCCCTCTATAAAACCAGCTTGTTCTTAAGAGATCATTTTATGAAAAATCACCTTAAAGCGGTTAGTGATCACTTTCACCACCAACTTATAAAAGACCGAGCACAAGCTGATAGGCCGAACTGTAACACCCTTTATTCGTATTCAATGTCAGAACAGGATACGAGGTATTACCGGACTCACATCGCAAGCAAACATAAAATTTCGAGTCATAAATTTGCATCCAAATTAAAACCGTTTGTATTGAATCATAAAGTCCTTAATACGAGCCCAAAACAGGATTTAAAAGTGGTTCAGGACTAAACCGAGCATATAAGAAAGTTTTACAAAACTTAGAAAAAAATTTGCTATAAACAGGGGCCACACGCCGGTGTGGTTTAGGACACGCCTGTGTGGGCAGGCCGTGTAGTCACACACGCCCGTGTCCCTAACCCGTGTAACTCTCTGTTTTTGCAAAGCATGAACAAATTAAGGTCACACGGCCAAGTCACACGCCCGTGTGCTAGGCCGTGTGGTTAATTAATTTTTCATAAAATAGGTGCAAACTTCACACTGTCGGGACACACGCTCGTGCTTGAGGCTGTGTCCCTCACATGGCTGAGACACACGCCTGTGTCTCTGTTCGTGTGCTCAATTTTGAACATTCTGTTTCTCAAAATTAAGGTACAGGGGACATACGGGTGGAACACATGCCCATGGGGCAAGCTGTGTGTCATACACGGCCTAGACACACGCTCGTGTGTCTACCTGTGTGGACAAAATAAAGGCTATTTACCAAGCCATTTGTCACCCCATTTCCACCTACACACACAAGTTCAATGGCATAAATCATAGCATATTTAGACAACCCAAACATTCACAAACAAGGCCAAATCATGTCATCTCATTATCCACACTCAACATTTTTACAACATCATATTTTGTCAAACCAAATCATACCAACTCATATTCTACAAGTTTCAATATGGCTACCAATAACATGCATAATTTTACTTAGTTTTCCTATCACACTAATGAGCCAATCTTAACCATTCAACATCCAAAACCATTAAGCCACATTTAACCATTTACCAAGCATTTATAAACCACATTACACAAGAGATAATTGCACATGCATGCATATATAAATATATATAAACTTACAACCAATTCAACCAAAATAAGCCAAGTTTCATGGATGAATACCACATCAAGCCTTGACAATTACAAGCCAATACATTTGGCCAAATTCTTAATGACACATATAATAAAATGACCAAGTCCCTATACATGCCATATTTTCAAAATGTTTAAAATCATCGGTACCCAAAATAACAGTTTGATAGTGTGATGCGATCTCCGACGATCTCCAATCCAAGCTAGCTTGGTGACACTATAAAACATGGAAAATAAAATGGAGTAAGCTATATAGCTTAGTAAGCTGGTATGAAAGAAATAGGCTAACCTTACCATACATTAACATGCAAGTAATTTAACATAAAGTAATGTAATTTACCAAAATATCATGACTATAATTCATTCCATCACAACTTACCTTAGAATCATCATTCCATAAATTTTCTAAACATAAGCTTTGCGTACATACCTATACCATCTCGTAATAGCTTCATATTTGTTCTCAACATTGACATACCCAATAAACCACTCAAAATAATAAATTCAGATACTTGGGAAACCTTGCACACAAGGTGCCACATATGTGGCTATTTCTACCTCTATCTCATATCACACATATGCTCATTCTCGGGCCAACAACGGGCTTGCTCACACAAGCCATCAGTCAAGACGTAGTTACTTGGTGTTGCTCACACAAGATGTCAAGTAACCGCAAAATATGCCGGTATACTCAGCCACCGGTAGGGTGTACAGGACTAGCACCCTGATCATATAACATAAAACCCTAGTGACATGTCACTTGTATCCTAATCTATTCCTAAGGTTCGATTGAGATTTCTCGCTTGCCAAATCATCATCAAATGTGTTTGTAAGGTCGATTACATAATTCATGCATAAATTAAAGCATTTAAAACACATTTAAAGTAAAGCTTATTTAACATACGAACTTACTTTGATTACAAAAACGGCCAAAAGGATCTATTCGTCAGTTACTTTATTTTTTGCTCGATCTAGACTCGAACTTCGTTTTTCTTGATCTATAATACCATATTTAACTTATTTAATCATCACATTATTCAATTCAACCCAAAAACACATTATGGCAAAATTTACATTTTTGCCCTTGACTTTTTAACATTTTACAATTTAGTCGCTAGGCTCGTAAAATGAATTTCTTTCAATTTCTTTCAATTTCTTTCCAACCCAAGCCTAGCCAAATATGATTTGTACTCATAACAGCCCACATTTTTCATTTATTCACACTTTTCTACACATTTTATAGACTTTTACAAATAAGTCCCTATTTAACGTTTTTATCAAAAATCACTTTACAAACGTTGTTTAACTAACAACGAACATGCATTTTCTACCATCAAACATCAAAATACAAACATATTTAATATGGCTAAAATTTTATACTTTAACTTTCTTTCAAATTAGTCTTTGAAACAGCTAAATCAAGTTACAACGATCTCAAAAATGTAAAAATTGTTACAAACAGGACAAGATTGGACTTACAATCAAGCTTGAAAGCTTGGCCAAAACCCTAGCTATGGTTTCCCCTAAAATTTCGACTATAAGAGACTAAATTGAAGAAGATGACATCTTTTATTTAGTTATTTTGGCTTTATTTACCAAATTACCTATTTACCCCTCACTTAGACTTTGGAATTTTACCTACTCCATGTCCATTTTTGTCCATCCTAAAGTATAATGGTCTAATTACAATTTAAGGACCTCTAATTTAGAATTTCATAACAATTTACTACCTTTAGCCTATAGGACTCAAATTTTGCACCTATTGCAATTTAGCCCTTCTAGTCAAATTGAGTACTCAATTAATAAAATTTATTAACGAAATTTTCACACAATTATTCTATCATGCTGTAGACCTTAAATAAATAATAAAATAAATATTTCTACTTTAGATTCATGGTCCCAAAAACACTGTTCTGATTTGACCCAAAAACAAGCTGTTACAGAAACTGACTGAAATCTTTTGGGCTTTCTTTTTTAGGGATTAGAACAATCAACGTGTTATTTAACTCCTATTCGATCGGACGCCCAACAAAGACACCTTTAACCCACTGACATACATCTTCCCCAAGAGTATCCCATTGACTTTGGAAGAAATGTGCATGAAAACCATCACTACCAGCCGCTTTCAAAGGCGTATTCAAAGGCGCCATGTCGAATAACGCTTTTTTGATTTCCTCATTTGTGATTGGCTCCTCCAAAAAATTAATATCCGAAGGAATAAGGCTAGGAAAATCAAAATTACAACTACTACTCAAGGTAGGGGAGGCCTCACCATAAAGTAGTTCAAAAAATTCTACTACCTTCAATTGCAATATATCTTGGTCGAAACACCAATCCCTATTATCAAGAGTAAAGTAGTAATACAATTGAATTTCCTTCTCCTGATCGTATGACTATGATAAAACTTTGTGTTGCGGTCCCCCAATTGAAGCCAATCACAACGAGCTTTTTGCTTCCAAAGCAAATCTTCATGTTCCAGCATGTTTTCCAACTCATCTCGAACCTCTATTTCTTTTTGAGATAAATAACGGAAAGTGATCAAAGGCCTTCTGAATATTGCCCAAAGCTCTCTTGAGATGTTGCTTACGAGTACCCAAAAAACCATCTACATTTGTAAACTGAAAAATATATAGGATTTTTCCTATATAATTCGTCACCTTTTTTACTTAAATTTGTTGTTAAAGCCAAGTAATTGTTTAATAAGTTAATGAAATATATGAAAATATGAAATTGGGACATAGAAATTATTAAAAAGTGATTTTATGCTTTATTATATAATTTTCATGCAGAAAATGGCTTTTTTTATATTAATTTGAGCATATTATATTTTCAAGCTATAAAGTGGGCCATGCATGATTAAATTAAATAATAAAATATAAAGTTATATTTAATGATTTATTTTAATATATTTCATTAATAAATTGGGTTTTAATTAATTAAGTAAATTGATTAATTAAAGTGGTTAAATTATATTCTTTGGTCCTCTAAATTATCTACTATTGTTGGATAAGTCTGAAAGCTTTATGTTGATTACAAAACCATCCAAATGGGGGACCAAGTCAACCCAAAATTCGGCTGCATGTGGATATTCATAAATCAAATTTTGGTTTAATTACACAAGGTCCTTGAAGAGTTGAAGAAATTGGAGATTTACCCGGAGATTTGCAATTGACCTAGTCTTGATCCTGATGATGTTGTGACACTTAAATCAAGCAAAGATCAGCCACACTCCCAGAAATCATGGCTGGCCACTCTTGGATGAAGTTTCAAATGATGGACACTCCTATTTTTAGCTAACTAGCTCCCTTGCCTCACCTATAAATAAGACCCCATTTCTCACTTATCCATCATCCCTCACTCATTCATCATTCTCTCCTCTCTCAACTCTCTTAACTTTCTTTCCCCCTCATGCCTATCATCATCTTTGCATAAGGATTTTTAGAAAATTAGCCTCTTAAAGAGCCCTTGGTCGGCCAACTTGAAGAGCCATCAGCAAAGGAGCAAAGCAAAGGAATGAAGGAGCCTTGTCAATCAGAGTCTTGGGTGACAGCCACTCTGAAGTGGATTTAATCTTTCTTTTCTTTAATTTAATTTAAAGGTGTTTGATATGTGTTCTTTGTTCTTGTTTACAACAATATTAGCTTAATTTTATTTAAGCAGGATGATTGCTTTGATTAAATAATATTTATTAGATTCATGCTTATAATGTTTATGCCTCAATCGATCATGTTTTCAATTAAAATCAAGCCTGTATTTCGTTTATACGTGATTGAAATACACTTGAATTAGCTCAGCGATCCTAACCAGACGATGGCTAGTGGACGCATAATTGAAATGTGTATGCTCAATTTAGATCCTAACTTGATTAAATTGCAGGTTACATAACAACCCTAACTAGGCTCTGTTATTTGCATAGTTTTTAGATTTGTGTGATTAAACTGTTTCAAACCTAACACGTCCCTATTACTTCGCATGAATACTAAGAAACCCTTAGTAAATAAGGATCAGTAAAATGTGTATTTACTAAGTAAATGATTCCGAAAGGACCTAATGTGGTTTCCAAACTCATGAAAGATCGAGTTGCCATGGAATGTTTTTCCGAATATTGATAAGCATGTTGATAATAATTTGAGTTTAATTAAAGTAGTTGTCCTAGATTATTTATGTTATAATTGTTGCTTATTGTGTTAATTCTGCTAAAATATATTTCATTCATATAGTTGCATGTTAGGGTAAATCACATTAGAGATCATTGCATCTAGATTAATTTTACATAATTTTTACTTCCAAACCAAATTGTGTTTCTATTTACCAAGTTGTTAATAATATTTTTATAATTGAGTGACTTAGCACGAATACAATCTCTGTGGAGATGATAACTTGATACTTACTTATTACTTGATAACGACTGTGTACACTTGCACAAACCCGAGCATTACAAGTTTTTGGCACCGTTGCCGGGGATTGTCAACTGTTGCCATAGTCATTCTTTCTGAAATTATTTATTTCAATAACTTATTCTTTTTAATTTTGTGATTTTCTTTTCAGGTGTTTATGAGTATAGCTCGGATTATTGATTTACTCCCAGTAGACCCTAAAATTGAGCAAACTTTCAAACAAAGAAGACATGAACGAACAGCTCAAAGAGAAGTCGAGATGGACCTTGGAAATCAAAATCAATACCAAGGTAATGAAGCCAATCATGTACGAAATCCCATCCTCATTGCTGATGATAGGGATCGATGCATCAGACAATATGTTGTGCCACTTTTTAATGAGTTACAATCAGGAATTAAAATACCAAATATTGAGGCAACCCAATTCGAATTGAAACCAGTGATGTTTCAAATGCTACAAACGGTGGGCCAATTTAGTGGTATGCCCACGAAAGATCCATATCTCCACCTTTGATTGTTTATGGAGGTGAGTGATTCATTCAAGATAACCGGTGTGACTGAAGACGCACTAAGGTTGAAGTTGTTTCCGTACTCGTTGCGAGATTGAGCACGAGCATGGCTCAATTCATTTCCACCAAATTCCATATCTACATGGCAAGAATTAGCAGAGAGATTTTTGGTTAAGTATTTCTCGCCTAGCAATAATGCTAAGTTGAGGAACGAGATCACAACTTTCCGACAATTGGATGACGAGTCTTTGTATGAGGCTTGGGAGAGATTCAAGGAGTTACTTCATAAGTGTCCTCATCATGGGATTCCTCATTGTATCCAGTTGGAGACATTCTATAATGGTCTCAATGCACATACAAGATTGATGGTAGGTGCTTCTGCGAATGGTGCAATTTTGTCTAAGTCTTATAATGAGGCTTATGAAATCATCGAGAGGATCGCGAGCAACAACTATCAATGGCCAACAAATCAAATAGCTTCAAGAAGACGTATAGCTAGAGTTCATAAAGTTGATGCTCTCACTTCGTTATTAGCTCAAGTATCATCTATTTCCTTTATGTTAAAGCAGTTACTGCTAATAGTGCTAATAATTTTGCAGCTTAGATACCAAGTCCATTTGAAGTAGTTTCCTGTGTGTACTGTGGGGAAGGTTATTCTTTCGAGAATTGCCCATTGAATCCCGAGTCAATGTACTATGTGGGGAACCAACACCAAAATAGGAGTGGACAAAGACCCCAGTCCAACTTCTATAATCCTTCATGGCTTAATCACCTCAACTTTTCTTGAAGCAACCAAGGAAATAGACCAAACAACAACTTTATGCAGCATAGACTCAACTAATCTCAAGGGTTTAATCAGCAAGATCCAAAACCACCTCAAGCTAAGATATTAAATAGTTTGGAGAACTTTTTAAAAGCATACATGGAAAAAAATGATGCTTTAATCCAAAGCCAAGCAGCAACACTGAAAAATTTGGAAAACCAAATGGGCCAGTTAGTTACGGAGCTTCGTAATATACTGTAAAGAACCTTGCCAAGCGATGCTGAGAATCTAAAAAATTTGGGTAAAGAACATATCAAGGCAGTGGCATTGCGAAGTGGTAAAATTCTGGAATCCCGATTGATTGAGGATGAAGATAAGCCCGTTGAGAAGAATCAACCAGTTGTTAAAATTCTTACACCAAAAGAATCAGAATCTACAAAGACTGACAAGGTAAATCCTAACTTAGTGAATTCAGATACTTTAACATCTTCTTTGGATGTAGATTTACCTACTTAGAAGAGTTTTCTTATTCAACCAAAAGTTCCATCACCTCCATATATGCAAATATTGCTGCAACACAAGCAAAAACTTAAGGTACAATTCAAGAAGTTTTTGGAAGTTCTGAAGCAATTACACATTAATATTCTATTGGTGGAGGCTTTAGAACAAATGCCAAATTATGTGAAATTTATGAAGGATGTACTATCTAAGAAGAAACGATTGAGTGAGTATGAGACTATCGCTTTGACAAAGGAGTGCAGTGCATTCCTACAAAATAAGCTGCCACCGAAATTGAAGGATCCAGGAAGCTTTATGATACCCTGTAACATTGGTGAATCTTACTATGGTGAAGCTTTGTGTGACTTAGGAGCAAGTATAAACTTGATGCCTAAGTCTATTTTCAAGATGCTAGGGATAGGAAAAGTAAGACCTACAACTGTGACGCTCCAGCTAGCGGATCGATCTTTAGCATACCCTGAAGGAAAAATCGATGATGTTTTGGTAAGAGTTGATAAATTTATTTTTCCTATTGATTTCATTATTCTAGATTTTGAAGTAGATAAGGAAGTGCCTATTATCCTTGGGAGACCTTTCCTAGCCATGGGAAGAATGTTAATTAATGTGCAGAAATGCGAACTCACCATGCGAGTTCAAGACAATCAAGTAACTTTTAACATTCTTAAAGCGATGAAATTTCCCAATCCGACGAAAGAGTGTTCAATTATGGAAGAGATAGAGACCTTGATTTCTATGGAAAGCAATTTTGAAAAAGATCCATTGGAGAAAGCCTTAGGGTTTGACCCTTTGGAGGATGAAGAAAGTGAAGAAAACATGGTTCTGGCGGAAGCCAATCTGAGAAATTTTATTCAATCCATATAGTTTGAACGATTGGAGTTAGAATTCAGAGAATTTGTGCAACCCAAATTGTTGATCAAAGAACCACCTACACTAGAACTAAAGGTACTTTCTTCCCCTTTTAAATACATTTATTTAGGTGACTGTTCCACTTTGCCTGTGATTATTTCAGTAGAACTGACAAAAGATCAAGAGGAGCAACTGATTTCTGTTCTAAAGAAATTTAAGAAAGTAATTGGTTGGACCATAGCTGATATTCGAGGTATAAGCCGTTCATTTTGCATGCACAAAATTATCCTAGAGGAAGGTGAAAAAGCTTGAATGATGGGCAAATGAGGTGATGTGATCCGGCTCAGGTAGTTGAGTCGAATTCACTTAGTTGCCCGATCGTAGTCGATAGAGTTGTTCGTGCCTCAAGTTTTTAGTAATAGAAGTAAAAAAATAGAATAGGATAAGCGGAAGGTTTCAAGAAGTGTAGAATTAGCAATAGGTTCGGTTAAGGGTAGCAAAGTTGGTTGAAGGATAGAAGGCTTGGTATGGTTAACAAGAAAGAAATTTGAAATGGGAATGGAAAACGAACTCAACGTTAGGAATGATTCAACACTAAAAAGTGTCACCCCGATTCCTATATGGTTAAGGTGAAAAATATGGATAGATGGATAGGTGAACGCCACACCAAAGCTGGTGATAAGTTCAAACAAGATCGGTAGACGCCACTAACACAAACTAGATAAGTCTTCAAAACTTGTACGAGATATGAGAGGAATCAACCTCACAAGAACAGTGTTCATTAAACAAATTGGCAAAAGTCCCTCTTACATGAAATGAGCAAACTATTTTTAAGCCTAAGATGCCTATTGATATTCGGCATCTATGATGTTCACACTAACTTAAATTCTGTTCATATTTGTATTTAACATGTACACACAAAAGCATTAAAATTCGGTCAATGGTTGAAGAGGGTGCATGAATTGGCTGAACCATCATGTTGCTTCACTTGATGCATTCATGCATACTTAGCCTAGAAGAAAAGCCATAGTTCATGAATGTGCAGCCCTTTAATACTCCTACATCTCCCTTGGCCAAATAAGGCTTGAATGTACCTTGAATACTTGAATGGACATCTTGGATATACATGATACATGCATGAAACATCCCAATTCATGTTCTTCCTTAATTATGGTCCATGAATCTTCAAATACATGTACTTAAAATAGTCCCCACTTGCATGAACGTCCCCAATACATGAATTCCTTCAAATGTCATCTATTGAACACTAGTTGTGCATGCATCCTTCCATACGATGTATTAAGCCATGCATGTACTTGCATTAATGGCTCCTTCATGTATTCGGTCACTTTGTGGAACTTAACTCTTGGCCAAAAGGTTGCTTAGGGATCACCAATAGCCAGCTCACCATGCATAAAATCGTTCATGCATGAACTCTTATATTCCATGTACCTAGCCGTGCATGAATCTCATTAAATGTACTCAATACATTCGACTGAACCTACAAGAAACATGAACACATTAAATCCCAATGTATATTTAGTTGAACATGTTAAGAGCATGAACTAGACATCATAAATATCATGTGAACTCTTATATTCCATGTACCTAGCAGTGCATGAATCTCATTAAATGTACTCAATACATTCGACTGAACCTACAAGAAACATGAACACATTAAATCCCAATGTATATTCAGCTGAACATGTTAAAAGCATGAACTAGACATCATAAATATCATGTTAAGCTAAACTAAACACATTAATTAAAGACTAACTAGTAGCATTAAGTTCGGCTAGCTCAAACTAAGTGAAAACATTTAATGAACTTATTTGATCTAGGATTTTTGTTATTGAGTTGTAGCAAACTAATTAGTATAAAACTAAAACTTAGTTTAATTTATTGAAATAAATAACGAGCTGAAAGTAAGCTCGGTTGAGCTCAAACAAGCTGAAACGAGCTCAAATGAGCTGAGTTGAGCTAGACGGAGCTCGAGGAGCTGGAAATGAGCTAGGATCAACTTGCAAACAATGCACGGGTTCTTTGGATAGTTGCTTCGAGCTGATTTTGTGACTATTGACCCTTGTTTCAAACCAGGGTTTTGCATTAGAAGCTAAAACAGCTTCTAGGAAATGCTTAGCACAACCTCGAGTTATGGGTGATTTTGGAAGCTCAATTGAATCTTGATATGCATTCGAGGATGCCCCGGGCGTGCTTACATCATGAGGCTCATTCCTATTATAAATGAAGTTGTGAGAAAGGAAGTGATCAAATGGCTAGATACAGGAATCACCTATCCTATTTCAGATAGTTCGTGGGTAAGTTCGGTGCAGTGTGTGCCGAAGAAAGGTGGAATTATGATTCTTGAGAATGAGCGTAATGAATTGATCCCAACAAGAACTGTTACTGGTTGGAGAATTTGTGTTTACTATAGAAAGCTAAATAAAGCCACTCGGAAGGACCATTTTTCATTGCCTTTTATCGATCAGATGTTAGATCGACTGGTAGGTACCAAAGTTATAGTATTTACTGACCATGTGACCATTAAATACTTGCTCACGAAGAAAGTTACGAAACCGAGGCTAATTCATTGGATACTTTTACTCTAAGAATTTTCCCTTGAGATCCAAGACAGAAAAGGTATTGAAAATCAAGTAGTTGATCATCTGTCGAGGTTGGAGCAAGATGAGGTAATTCAATCAAATGTTCCTATCAACAAGAATTTCCTAGATGAGCACTTATTTGAGGTGAGTCAAATTCATGAAACACCTTGGTTTGCTGATTTTTCCAATTATCTTGCATGTGGAATAATTCCTCAAGCAATGACATACCAACAAAGGAAGAAATTTCGTCATGGTAGTCGATATTATTTCTGGGAGGACCCGTTCTTATTTAAATGGTGTGCAGATAACATAATCTGAAAGTGTGTAGCTAAAAGTGAGATTGCCGAAATCTTATATCATTGCCATTCATCTCCAAGTTGGGGACACTTTGGTGATGCACGTACTGCAGCAAATATTTTGCAAGCAGGATTCTTTTGGCCTACACTATTTAAAGATTCTTATGTTTATGTGAAGAACTGCGATAATTTTCAAAGAACCAGAAATATATCACGGAGGAATGAAATGCCCTTAACAAATATTTTGGAGATTGAATTATTCGACGTATGGAGCATTGACTTCTTAGGACCATTTCCTTCTTCGTATGAGAACAAATATATCTTAGTTGCTGTGGATTATGTGTCCAAATGGGTTGAAGCTGAAACATACCCTACAAATGATGTTAAGGTAGTCATGCGATTCCTACATAAGCATGTGTTTACATGATTTGGGACACCAAGAGCTATTATTAGTGATGAAGGTTCTCACTTTGTGAACACATGGCTTAAGTGGTTGCTTGACAAATATGGTGTGAAGCATAATATTGCTACTGCCTATCACCCTCAGTCTAATGGGCAAGTTGAAAGAGTGAACCGTGAAATCAAAGGAATCCTTGAAAAGGTAGTACGCCCTGGCAAAAAAGATTGGTCTCGAAGGCTCAATGATGCATTATGGGCCTATCGAACAACATTTGAGACACTGTTAGGAATGACTCCTCATCAGTTGGTTTTTGGAAAAGCATGTCATTTGCCATTAGAGTTGGAGAATAAAGCTCACCGGTTTTGAAGAAGTTGAATTTTGATTTTAAGCAAGCTGGTGAGAGAAGGATGTTACAACTCGATGAGTTGGAAGAGTTGAGGTTGTTTTCCTATGAAATGCCAAAATGTGTAAAGAAAGATAAAAAAGATGGCATGATAGTCATATACGACCTAACAAGTTTAAAGAAGGCCAGAAGGTTTTGTTTTTTAATTCAAGGCTGAAGGTTTTTCCTGGAAAGTTAAAATCCTGATGGAAAGGACCTTATACCATCTATCAAGTTTATCCTTATGGAGCTATTGAATTATATAACAATTATGGAGGTACATTTAAGGTAATGGTCAACGTCTCAAGCATTATTAGGATGGTGATGTTGAGCGAGTTGAATCCTCGTTCAAATTAACAGACCCTTGATTTTTTATGAACTTATTTTGTAAATAAATAAATAATTAGAATTTATTTTCTTAATTTAATACATTTAATTAATTCTGTCTAAGGAGATTGGAACTTAATCAGGATCGCTATGACCCTCCAACCTTTCTTGGGAATTAACTTAATGTAATTTGTTAAGAAGAAATTTTCTAATTAAGATTTAAAATGTTTTTTTTCTAGTTTAATTTATTTTGTTTAATTTAAAATGTTTATATTAATAAAAGGGGTCAAATTTGGCCCAAGTACTAATTAGTTTCTCTTTGTTAAATAAGTTTGTATATGTAGTCTGAATTTGAGGCTCAAGACAGCAGATGGGAGGGAAAAATCCACACCTATTGCCACCACTTCCATTGCTTGCCACACAAGTAACCTTAATGTAGCTAAATTTTTGCTACATGTTGCCCTAGTTTTCCCTATATAACCCTTCTTCATTCTACTAATTTTTATATCCCTTAAAGCAATTTGCTTAACCCTAAAAATCCCTAAACTTCCTTCTTGCGCTGCTAGCCTCAAATCTCTAAAGAAACCCTTAGTCCATTTTTTTTCTTTTGTCGAAACCACCTAGTGCTGCAACAAGAGAATCGCCAGAGCATCAACGTCACCGCCGCATGTAGTCGCTATCACCGCCGCACACCAACATTGTTGCCACACGTTACCTTCGTTGTTGCAACCTCTTTGCCGTCTAAGGTTCGCCAAAGAAAATCCTACCCACTTACCGATTTCTCTTCTTCCCTTATAAGCAGAACTTTGCCGAATTTTTGGGAAAATACTATGTCTCACAAAAGAACTAGATTGACGAAGACTACTCCTGAAAACCCAATTGTGATCGATGAAGAAGTAAATGAGAGATTTGATTCAATTTTGAAGCATCAACCTATGACGCCGGAAAAAGAATAATTTGAAGAGTAATGATTTGATGGTTGTCCCTGTGCCAATTACAAAGACAATCAATGCTCTCAAGTGGGAATTATTTTGTGATGCTCGTTCACTTCTCGATGATGAACTAGTTCGAGAGTTGTATACAAGTTTGTCCACACAAGATGTTACTAAGGTCATCGTTCAGAAAAAAAGGTACCTCTTACTTCTAAGTCCATCAATGATTTGTTTAACTTACCTGATGTTGAAGAAGATGAGTACTACCCTATGATGAACAACATAAATTGGGATTGCCTTCAATAGGTACTTGATGTTGTGACAAATCCGGAATCCCAATAGATTATAAGAAAGTATGGGAGCCATTCTTGCCGAAGGGAATACCTAAAACCAGTAGCAAAGGTATGGTTTTATTTTGTTTGTACAGTTTTATGCCTATCTCACATAGTTCCACCATCTCGATGGAACGAATGCTCTTGTTATATGCAATCTTGATAGAAAAGTCCATTAATGTTGGGAAATTATTCTTAAAGAGATTTATGATAGTGCTAAAAAGAAAACAGGAAGTGCTTATTTCCCATCATTAATCACTTCACTTTGCTTAGGGGTCCGTGTTAAAACACAAGCGAATTTGAAGGGGCAATATGTCCAAGGGTGCATTACAAGTCATGATCTTGAAAGGTTAGTAGAGAAGGTGCATGAGCTGAATCGAGGTGAGCAAGAAGTACCAACTGAGCCAGATACTGAGGAGTCAACAAATGAAACTGAAACTGAATCAGTTACAAACACTGAAGAAGAAGAATCTGATAAGGAGCCAAACAGTCCTAAACAAGTTGAAGGATTTGAAAACCCTAAACTAAGGGTTGAGCTAGAAGAAGAACCAATCAAGCTAAGTGTAACATCCCGTATTAGGGCATAGTCAAAATAGTGGTTTTGTGACCACAAATCCGATGTTAAAATAATTATTTCATGATCATTATGAGGTCTACGATATGAAAATATACATGTGTTAAAGTTTTATGAAGAAATTCTATCTGTAAAGTGTCTAATTGGAAATTAAGGACCAAATTGAATAAGTTGCAAAACTTGGGTTTTAGAAGCAATTTGTATGAAATTGCTTTGGAATGTTAACTAGAAGCCCTTAAAGAGTAATTTACCCAATTTCTAAGTTTTTGGACAAAAATGGGCATGCATGGAAAAGTTTGAAGGTTTAGTAAAGAAGGACATTTTGGTCATTTGGCAATAAAATTAATAAAAAGGGAAAAAGGAAGCAAAATTCAGCCATTTTCTTCTCCATGGCTGTAAAAAATTAAAGGGTATCCATAGCTAGGGTTTTCAACATTTTCAAGCTCAATAGTAAGTGCTCCCTAGCCTTGTTTTTAACGTTCTTTGTATTTTTGAGATCCTCGTAACATGTTCTCTGTATTTCTACCCATATTTCAAGCTAGGGTTCATATTCAAAAATTTACCCATGCATGAGATGTCTGTGTTTTGATGATTTATGGAGGAATATGAGAGTTTAAAGGATAGTAAACAACTTTTACTAAGTAGTTTTTCATGGAAATGGCTTAAGGGACTATTTTGTAAAAGTTGTGAAAATGGGTAGAAAAATGTGAAATGAAAGAAAATGTGGGCTGCTATAGGTAAGAAAAATATTCGGATAGGCTTGGGTAACTTAGAAATTTCATGCATTTCATTATACGAGCCTTAGGACTAAATTGTAAAAGTGTGAAAGGTTAGGGGCAAATTGGTCATTTTGCTCGGGGGTGAGTTTTAGGCCTAAAACGAATAATGTGGTGTATTAATAATCTAATTTTATTGATATAGACCCCAAGGTAACAATTTTGGAGGTCAACCGTGGAAAATGAAAGGTTTCAGAATAACCGAAATACAAAACCGAAACCATTACCAGGTAAGTTCGTGTAACCCGAAGTAAACTCTTAATATACTTAAACATGAGTGTTCTTGAATGTATGAAAGCTTAGATATTCATTGCATGATAATTATGTAATGTACTTGTGTGAATGAAAGATGATAAATGTCTTGGTTGAAATAGAAAGGGAAATCCGACGAATAAATTATGGCTTACATGACATGAGATCCTGCATGTGTTGTAGAAAAGGATTTAGCCTGGATGGGTAATCCGATGATCTCAAAATAGAAAGGATCTAGCCTAGATGGGTGTTCCTTGAGTGATCGAGCCTCTCGAAGAATATGGGTGCATTAAGGATTTAGCCCGGACAGGTAATCCGATTGAGGACTGAATTTAGCATGGACTGGCAATTCAGATCCGAGCAAATGAGAGCAATTGTCATTGAAAGGTATTTAGCTTAGACTGTTAATCCCAACATTACTCTATGAGTTAATGCTACGGGAGATTTAGCCTGGATTGGTAATCCCACTGTAAGATATAAGGTCCACCGGAGTGCGTACTAGAGATGATCACTTGTATAACTTGACGGTAATTGGGCTATCCATTGAGATTTCTGAGAAATTCAATGGGATTAACAGGAGAAATAGAAATGGAAATATTGAATTGATGAGCTCATCTAAGATTATTGACGTGATGTATTTTTTATGAGACTAACTTGATGATTGAGTGCATGTGATAGGAAAACTATTTCATGCTTGTTGGAATTAATGCCTAATATGGTTGTATGCTAATTAACCAGTAAGTTTACTTTCCAGTTATCTGGACTTACTAAGCATATAAATGCTTACCCCATTCTCTTTTCCCTATCTTACTAAGCTCGTGGACTCGTGAAGATTGGAAGACTGTTGGAGAATCAACACACTATCGACTTGACCTGCTTTGGTATATAGATACTTTTATTTTGTTTAATGGCATGTATAGGGTTTTGGTTATTTTGTTATACGTGTCATTTGGCTAGCCAATGTAAAGGTTTAAATGGTATACTTATTCTTTTGTATATGACCATGAGATATGGCTCATATTGACGTAGGTTATTAACTACCAATGATGCATGTTTAAGCTTAAATGTTTCATAAGATATGATGATGAGGGTTATCATGGATGGATGATTGAAATGGGACTTAATAGTTTGAGAGTGGACATAGCACATAATGGCCTATGGTTATAATATGGTCTAAGGGTAAAATGTAAAATGTGCTTTGTTAATCCCTAATACAAAAAGGATAATTTAGCATGTACTAAACCGATGAGAGGAGGTTAACATGCAATGAGTTATGTCAAGGTTGTTTAAGAGTATAATTAGGCCACGTTAAATACCATTGAAGTCTCTAAGTGTGTATGGATGATAGAGGGTGACTAAAGGCTTGGAAAATAGCCCTAAAAAGGTCCACATGGTAGTAAAGAATTATAATTCAAACATAACATTGCATTATTATTATCATATGAACTTACCTCGAATCCGAGCAAGGCTAATTATTTCATTTTAGTCCACAATCTCGTAATTTCTCGATTTAAGCCCAAATCTCAGTTTTCTTGATTTAACATTTCAAATATTGCTTATTTAGGACTCACATTTTCATATAGATCCAAAAATCATATTATGGAAAAATTACATTTTTACCCCTAAACTTTGTCATATTTACACTTTTTCCCCAAGGCTCCTAAAATGATTTTCATTCAATTTATTTGTTCTTTAAGCCTATCCAAATCATTTTTATAACTATATCAGCCTACAATTTCCACTAAATCACACTTTTATGTTAAATTTTATAACTTTTACAATTTAGTCCTTTTAAGCATTTTCACTTAGCAAAAGTCTTTTATTTAACACTCAACATTCATTTTCTACCATTAGACATAAAAAAACATGCATATCATTCATGGGTAAATTTTTAAACATGAACCCTAGCTCAAAATATAGGTAGAAATGAGTAGATCATGTTACGAGGACTTCAAAAATGCATAGAACATTAAAAACGAGGCTTGAGATCACTTACAAATGAGCTTGGAAGCTTGAACACAAACCTTAGCCATGGCTTCTTCTACTATTTGGCTGGATGGGGAAGAAGATGAGCAATTTTGGCTTAATTTTCCTTTTTAATTTATTTATTTACAAAATGACCAAATTGCCCTTTTAACCTTCCTTTGAAATTTTTACCACACAGGCCTATTTTCGTCCAAATTTTAAGAACTTGGTCTAATTACTCTTTAAGGACCTCTAATTAATAATTCAATTCAATTTCATGCTTAAAGCTTCTAGAACTCAAGTTTTACAATTTATTCAATTTAGTTCTTAAAGTCATTTTATTATTACCTTCGGACGAGAGATGAGAGAAAGATTCCAACTGCTTCTAGAATACTAGCAAACCCCTTCACTCCACGAGTGGCACCAAAACCTGAAATATCACCATGACCAAGAGAAAGACAAAGACAAAGACAAAGATGAGAGTCGGTGTTAGGATAAGAGGAGAAAAATCAAAAGAGTAGAGGCCCACAGAGAGTTACCAATCAGTATTCAGCCACAACCAGAGTATTCCTAAAACCAAAGTGCGAGGTAGACAATCTCACTATTTGGCAGAACTGTCACAAACAAGAGGTATTAAACCAAAAAATATGGAGATAAGCAGTAAGCAATCAAAGTATCAATATGAAGGGATGTCAAGAGAGGAGAAAAGGGAAGGGTATTCAGTAATAAACAAGGAATCAGAGATGAAAGCGAGCAGGGATTGGAGAGGGAAAACAGAGAAGAGAAAGGAATAGAGTAATTCAGCCAAGCTTGAGGGAAAAGAGGAGGAGGCAATCGGTAAAACAACTTAGAGTCGACAACAAGGAGAGGAAGCAGCAAAATGAACTCTTCACTGATTTTGCAAAAATGAACTCCCCCTACCATACAACACTTCCCCTTATGACACCACAATCCCACTCCTCTTAAACCTCTTAATTTCCTCCTCAAAACTCTCCCCATAACACTCAACCGATAACTCCCCCTATCCACTCCCACCAACTCTCCTCAAATTCAGCTATTCATCCCCACTCAATCACTCCAACATCAGAGTTTTGGTCAACCTTAACTTCCTACATTGAAAGAGTAGCTCGAACTCAAGACCCTTAAGCATTCTAACACGCCACTTACTACTAGACTAGCAGGCTTTTTATTGTCATACTTTACTCATTTTAGTTTAAAAGTCTATTAGCTGAAGACAAGGGTTTATTCACTTAGAAGCAAAATTTTGCTCAAGCCAAGGCTTGAACCCATGACTTCCCAGACACTCTCAGAACATATGACCACTAAGCCAGAAATACCTTCACGTTACAAACACACAAAAATAATTTCTAACAAGGATTTCGAGATTTGAGAAATTGGGGCGTTACACCAGAGATAATTAAAAATTACAAGCCAAAACTAATAAAGACTTAATAATACTTATTAAGAATAGTTCGAGGTCCAAGGTGATTCTTCGAATTCTGAGTCCAGTCTTAATTTCAAGGTTTACCTGAAAAGTTAAAACACTGTTGGGGGTAAGCTTATGAAAAGCTCAGTGTAAGTCAAACAATTATTTAAACAAATATAAATATCGAATATAGTGAAACAAATTAGCTTCAATAGAAGAAAACAGAACCATTAGAGGAATTTCATATCATTACATAGCCATTGTCAAATTCATGTCAAACGGTGTATGAGCATATGTCATCATTCACTTGAGTAACAATCATTAATTTCGATACCGTTTAATACAACAAAATATAATACGTAGCATAAATCAATAACATTTGAATATGTTGTAAACATGATGTAATGTAAAAAGATTCCTACCCATACCATTCGCTACACAACACAAGTTCGCTAGCACCCGTCATCCGAACTCGAAAACATTATGGGCTTAAGCTCATTGTGGTTAAAACCACTAATAACAATATGCAAAAAATTCTTCCAGTAAGAATGCAGACAAGCTGCCAGTAAAAATGCAATAAATCACCATTCCCCTCGGTACTCCAGGTGCAGTGCACTGACTATGAATAATGTGAACTTAATATGCCACCGGTACTCTACGGAACTCCTCCATCAACCGCAAAATCCCAACCCAACCCAATGCATATGCAATATGTCTTATAATCTCATACATAATCATATCTCAATACTTTTCACATTTATTTGAAATGCTCAGTATGTCCTCAATAATCACATACTTTCAGTAAATGGAAATAGTGTTCCAAACTTTCAAATTACCATTTTGTTGGTATCAATCAATATCGTTCAACTTCACATACTTTACAGATTTTCATTATGCATAAATAGCACCTTTTTTAGTAAACAATATAATAAATATCTCATGCGTTTAAATCATACGTAAGCTTAATATCTCAACATATTATATCATTCAGTCAAACATTCTTGTGACAGCCCTAATGTGACCCTAGTCGGGAAGTGGTTTCGGGACCACAAAACCGAGTCATAAAAATAACTAACTGTCATATTTGATGCTTATTATATGTATATATGCATGTGTGAAAATTTCATATTTGAATTTTGTTAATTGTAAGTGAATTTTAGTAAATAGGACTTATGTGAGAAAATTTAGAAATGTGCTAGGCAAATGTAAAGTGGCCTATTCATGCATGTTATAAAAATGATGGGTTTGCATGTCAAATTACCCAAAATTTGAGCTAGTGGCCGGCCATGCTATGGGTCATAACATATTATAAACATGTTGTGTTAATGTTTTATGTTACAAATAATAAAATAAAAGGGTTAGTAATAAAATAAGGAGATGAAGGGTGATGAAAACAAAGAAAAGAAAAAAAAAGTGTTCATCCTTTAACATCTTTGGCCGAAAATTCTAAGGAAAGAGGAAGAAGAAAGGAGTTCTCTTGCTTCATGTTCGGTTTGGATGAGGATTAGGAAGAGGTAAGTATCTTGAAATTCTTGGAAAATTATGTATAAAGAAGGTGGTTAGTTCAAGTTCTATTCATTCCATGGAGTAAATTTTGATTGATTGGAGGTTTGATATTCGGCCAAGTAGTTTGAAGCTCTTAGTACATATATTTTTCTTCCTTCTTGAAGGTTGAAATTGGGTTGTTCCTAAGGGGTGCCGAATGTGGTCATTGAAGGGCCTTGAGGAACAATATGTGTGGCTTGGGTTATAACATTCGGCCATGGTAGTAAATAGAAGAGATAAATGGTAGTTAGGTGAAGTAGAGTCTAGCAAATGAGCACATATGTGCATTAGTTCTAAATGGAGAAAAATCGGCTAACAAGTGTGTACTAAGGCCTAATATGATTTTGGATATTATTGGGCAATGTATGTGTTTTAAATTAATGGAATGGAGAGGATGCTTTAATTGTGTTATGAACAATTATAGGTTAAATTAAGGTTTGCTAAGCTAGCTATTAAGGTGAAGTGCAAATGTTAGTATTTGATTGCTAGTGTATATATATGTGTACTAGCCGAGTTTTGAATTTGAATAATGGTTTGAGCACCATGTGTTGTATTGAGATTGTTTGAGTGAATTCATAGATATTTATATGATGAATTCGGTTGTAGATATACATGCTTAAATAAGATGCACACATGAATGAATAGATAGATTGGTGTTGCATGTATTTGGTTATAGGCAAGCATAATGATGATTCTATCTTGACTTAGATAATCGGCTCAAGGAGAATATTAGCCAATATGTTGAATTTGGTTCATGATTTCATAAATATGACTCTAATGTCTAAGATATATATATATGGACTAAGTACCTTGAATTTCTCTTGATGTTCAAGATGATTAAATCAATTTATTTGTTAAATTAAGCTCAAGAGCAAAGGGGAACTAAATCCGATAAAGGGAAGGAAAAAGTAATTGAATAGCCGTTGAAGACGTTCGACAACATCCGAGGTAAGTTTTCAAGTAATGGAACTTAGATTATGATTCGATTAGATCATGTTATAAGCAAATCAAAATCATGCTCTTTGTATGTAGCTATTGAGCCAAAAATGATAATGTTTGATAAGTGACTTGTGTTTGAATTCTAGTTATGAAAATGAAATATAGATGTGTGATGATTTATTGATATGTGCATGAATATTCGGATGATAACCGGGCTAAGTCCCGAAGGCATTTGTGCGAGTTACTATAACCGGGCTAAGTCCCGAAGGCATTTCTGCGAGTTACTATATTCGGGCTAAGTCCCGAAGGCATTTGTGCGAGTTACTATATCTGGGCTAAGTCCCGAAGGCATTTGTGCGAGTTACTATAACTGGGCTAAATCCCGAAGGCATTTGAGCGAGTAGCTATATCCGGCTAAATCCTGAAGGTACTTGGTTTGGGAATGAGCAATCTTGCTGTAATAATTTCAATTAATACGCTCGTAAAACCCCAACGATGAGGTATGTTTTGTATATGCATTGGAATAATTGATTCCTTTTAAATAGTATTCGCTCAATCGATTAACAAGCTTCCGGCCTTTAGTCAAGTTGATTCCTTATGTATGAATATAAGGGTTGGAAATGTGAAGTAGGTATGATTGTGCGAATATGTGTATATGAAATTATTCGTTTAGTCATATGAATGCTATACTTCAGTTGTGCATGATTTCATTACTCAAAACTTACTAAGCATTAAATGCTTATTCCGTTTCTTTGATTCTTTGTTTTATAGATTTTGGTTCGTCAGCTATCGGATTCGGGAGTGTCAAAGTCGAAGTCATCCACACTATCAAAGCCCTTTTGGTACTCTTTTAGTTGAACTCTGAAAATGGCATGTATAGGACTACCCTTTTGTTGTTGGTCATGTACCTTTCGATAAAGTATATATTTGGTTAGCCATGCGAAAATGGCTTATATATATTTTGAGCATAACGTTATAATCATTTTGTATGTTGATCATGGAGAGTTATGGAAATGTTGGTAACGATTAGCCATTAGAATGGTTAATCACGATCATTTTGGTGGTATGTATGACAAAATTTTAGTTGATCCATGGAAAACCATGAAATAGGTAAAGTTTACCTTAAAAATAGATGCTGACAGCAGCAGTGATGTGGATTTGAAAAATCGCTAAAAATAGTAAGAATGGAATTAAATAGTGAATAAATTATGTAATCTAACCTTGATGAATCTATTTTCATATGAAAGTAACGAAACGATCATATGAGCCGTATTTTATGAGATGTTTAAGTTTTTGTGAAATAGGGCCAGAGCGATTTCTGGATCCCCTATTTCGACTTTGGAAATTCACTATAAATTAACCGAAGATAATTAGAAGTCATTCCCTATATGTACAGATTCCTTTTCGAGTCTAGTTTCTTTAGAAACAAACAACATAAGTATTGAGGCCCTGTACAGGGAGATATCTAAGTCGTAATGCATGAAGGCAGAGTAGTCGAACCCTGAAACAGGGGAGACTTTAACTAATAAACTGTACTAATTGGCTTGACCAAAAATTCTAGAAAAATGTTTGTAGATGGACATATGAGTCTAGTTTCAGGAAAAATTTACAGAACTGGTTTTCGAGTTTTGGAACTCAAGATATGATTTTTAAGGTGACAGTGACGCAGTTAGCCAGCTTGTCTGGAAATTTTTAAAATGGACTGTGCAAATAAATGAATTAAGTCTGTTAGCACCTCGTGTTCGACTCCGGCAACGGTCTCGGGTACGGGGTGTTACAATTCTCATATCTCATAACTCAAATATGCAATTACAAACCCAATCAAACACTCATACTGTCAAACTAGCAATTTTGGCAACATGTCAATCTTTTAAGGCTCGAAACATATCTGGTTCGACCACTTACAAAATCAATAATTTGGAAATTAAGTCAATTTAATCAGGAAGCTAATTTATCAAATACAACATCATATTTAACATTTTCAAACAATTTTATGAGTTTAGGACCCACACCTTATTTTTCACTTCCTCGCAGTACACTAGCGAATCTTCCAATTTTCCTTAATAATTCCTTAAACGAAACCAAAATTCAATATAAATTCAATCAATTTACCACTAAACCAGCCCCCAAACACCTACTTATGAGTTCAAACCAATCGTTGAAATTATAACTAATTTTTTGAATCCAAACTATTAGATTCCTTACACTGTATCGATGTGAACCGTACGTACAATCATTCATCGCATTTATGGATGATTTTGGGCATTTGGGTCAGCACCTAATTCAATAACATACTGGAAAATCAATAGCTAATTAATGATTAAATTCTTTCATTTAATCAATTCATAACCTTTACCCAACAACTATATCGAAATAAAAAACTAGTTATCCTTAATTGCACTTACACTTCACGATTTATGGGATTTGATTGACTAATTGATCAAGAATGTCTCTCCCTAATTAATATGTTATTAAAGGCTGATTAGGAGGATTCAAGAACACAATTTAATGCTGGAAAAATATGTTCAAAACCCAAAGAAACAAAACAACCCCCTTTCTTGCACATAGGAACCACCACCCATGGTGGCCAAAATTGGGGTTGAATTTTAAGACAGTTTGAGATCTCATTAAAATCTAAAAAACAAAACAACTTTGAAATCATTTAAAATCCCCTAAATTCCAGATCTAGAAGTTTTGGTTTTTAATTGATATGATTAATCAAGAAATTGAAGAGAAAAGAGATCTAACCCAAGCTAGTTAAGAGAAACGACAATGACACTTTCTTGGCAATGTTCAGGATCGATCTTGGGATTCAAGATTTCATATTTAGGGCTGATAGATGAGGATAAATGGCAGAAATAGAGTAAAGGAGATGGTGTACAATCTTGATGCAAAAAAGAAGAAGAAAGAGATGGTAAAATAGGAGGTGTAGGCGACGACAACAATGGGAGAAAGAAAGAAAATTGAAGAGAAAAAAGGAGAGGAAGAGGGTGAATGGCTAGGGTAGGGAAAAATTGAATTAAAAGCTGAAAAATAAAATAAAAAGTTTTTTTATACTTAGGTTTCAAGGGTATGGATGGCACACACATTAAAAAAAACAATGGATTTTGCAAAATTTAATTATTTCGCAAGGGAACGGATTTGAACTTGGAATCTCATTTAATTTCCATGCTTTCTCATATTTCTTTTAACCATTAGGCTTTTTCTCATTCTTAAAATATTTTGTAATATTTATTTTAAAAACAAGGCATGTCACATACTATGATTTAAGGCAAAAATTGTAAAATAATAAAATAGTGAGAGAAAAGGGATTTGAACTTGGTTTCAAGAAACGTTTCACTAACACTTAACCAACAAACCAGTACCTCATTTATTTCCTAAAAATACATCGATAATCTTAAAAATTAAGGCATGACCACTTTTTTCTCAATTTACAAACTCGATTCTCTAACCCCGGATTTTGGGATGTTACATTTATGGGTTGAAGTGTCAACATGAAATTCAAAGATCTATCTATTAGCTTTGAAACACACTTTTAATCACTCAATTTCGATTTCAGGATCTTAAGTGATGACCATTTTAGTGAAGACTGTGCGAGCAGAATTTCTGGGCGGGATTATTACTGAAATTATGAGTTTCAGGCTTTTAATTCGAGTTTCAATCATATTGGGTTCAATTTTTAGGCTTAAATTTTATTATAAATGATTCCAATATTGTATTTATTAGGTTTTATTATTTTATTATATTTATTTATTCCAAATTTTGGATATTGTTTAAGTATTTTAAGTTGTTTATGAGTTTTATGTTTCTTAGTCAAACAAGAAAGTTTAATTTAAAACTACTTTTTGTTTAGATTACTTAGAGTTTCAGTATACTTTAGAGTTTTATTTGGATGTACTTAGCTAGCCTATATAAATGCTTCTTCATTATTCATTAATGAGACAATTTGTTTTCATTAATAAAATTTTCAACTCTGGGAGTTATTTCTTTCTTATGATTTTTAGAAGTAGTTTTCTTCTCGGTTTTCTTCAAGGAGTCATGGAAATCCATTCTTCTCCCTTTAATTTGGCAAGGACTATTTCTTGGAGGGTTGATTAGAGTCATTAATTGAGTTTGTTGGGATTTATATATCAAATGGTTCAGTTATCCTTCAATTCATCATATCCATCGGTTTATCGTTCCATCTTCTACTTTAATTTAATTTATCTTTTCTCTATTTAGTTATTATTTTGAATACTTATCCTTTATTTTTTAATTTTTCTTGTTTTTGTTATTTCCTTTGTTATTTTTTAAATTTATTTAGTTTCTTCCTTTCAGGTCACATCCAAATCTTTCCTTCTTGAGTCAAACAACTTGATTTTGATTCTTTTTCTGCTTCTTCCCCCTTACTCACTTATCAAAATGTGTAAGGACTTATGTTATAATTAGGCCCTAATAACCTTATTGGGATGGTTGGTGCATGGTTTTTAATAAATTATATATTAATTTAATGAATTAAGTTAAATAATAAAATGTTAAAGTAAAGAAAAACCAAAAAACATCATCATGTTCTTTCAATTTCTTCTCTTCCAACCATAGAACACCATTTTTGCTTAAGGGAGAACCGGTCAAGCTTGTGTCTTGTGCTTGTAAGTCAAAATTGAGCTCATTTATTGTAATTTTTATGTTTTTGAGATCATTGCAACTAGGTGCAGTTAACTCGTACCTTTGTTTTCAAAACTATTATAATTTATTAAGTTGTTATTGATGAAAATTGAAGTTTTTTTTATGTTTAATAGTTTGATTATAAGCTTAGATAAGTTTACAGACTAATTTGTTAAGTATATTTTGTTAGTTTTTTTGTATAAGGATAAATTTGTAATAATGTAAAATTTGTCATGAAATTAAAAAAATATATTTTTAGAGGGCTTTATTGTGATAATATTGTAACTATATTAAAAATTAAAGCTTAACTTTGAAAGATATAATAGTTTCAATTTTAGGGACTAAAAATTGTGCTAAATGAATAAAAGATATTATGATACGAGCAGTTTGGTCCAATTCAAAAGCCATAATAGAGATGAGCTTAGTTTCCCTCAAGGCCCAATTATGAGATCCAAATCCAAGCAGTTAAAGTTAAAACTCAACTTATTCATTCAAGACTTCATCACAAAAAAAAAATCGAGAAAAGTTGAAGCTTCAAGACGATGAATTTTGGAGTTCAATATGGAGTGAGGATGAATTAGAAGGAACTAATTTTGTTCATGGGCCTAAACTCTCAATCTATGATGACAAGCCCGTGTGGAAGATGTTAACAAGCTTAAGCATTTCACTTCAATGACCTTATATTATATATGAGCCTAATATTATATTATCAATCCTACAAGCTTAGGCGTTTCATATTGGGTTCAAGTTTTAGGCTTAATTTTATTATATATGAGCCTAATATTATAGTATTAGCTCTTATTATTTATTATTTTTTATTCCAAATTTTTTATAATTATTAAGTATTTTAAGTTATTTAGGATTTTTATGTTAATAAGAAATTTTAGTTTAAAACTACTTCTTGTTTAGGTTAATTAGAGTTCTAGTATACTTAAGAGTTTTATTTAGATTTATTTAGCTAGCTTATACAAACGCCTTTACATTTTACACAAAGAATCAATTGATTATTATTCAACAACTTGTTTTTGAGTTAACAAATTCTCTTTGAGTTTTTCTTTTCAAGATTTTTTTATGAGTTTTCTTTTAGACAAGTTGTAACAATTTTTTCAAATTGAGGGAATTATCTTCAAAATTTTTCTTACCAGGTTTTATTTCTGGAAGGGGAAATTATAGCCACTTGAAGGGGGTTGAGGATTCTTCTTGTTTCCAAGGCTTCTTAGGACTTCTACACGCCACGTTCTATCTTTTCCATCTATCTTCTTTACTTTCTTCTGTATTGTTCTAGTATTTGATTTATTTTTCTATTTTATTTACCTTAGTTATTTATTTTAATTATTTTACCTGACTTGGATTCGGTTGCATATCAGGTTCTGTCAAAATCCAAGTTTCTTTCCAAACGTCTAGAGCCCTAACTCAAATCCATGACTTGGACAAACTTTAAGATCCTTTTCCGCTCATCCATATCTTATTATTCATAAATTGAGATGATTTAAAAGTGATAAAAGCTGATAATATGAAATGAATTACTATATAGATCAAGGATTGAATCGTTCAAAGGAAAATTAGGAAAAAACTCGTTAGCTGAATATATTAGGTAAGTTCATAAGGTATATATATGTATATGTATGTATTTAATTTTTGTTGAATTGTGTATTTGTATTTGTTTATATTATTTGAAACTTGAAATGCTATAAAATAATACCAATTTGAGAAATGACTTATTTGGAAATTGATGAATACTTGTAAAACATGATTCATATGGATTTAGAATAAATGTGACTTGTTTTGTAACATCCACACCCAGTCAAGTCACCAGACCTGAGCTATAAGATGCTACGACAATTAACAATCAATATCACATATGAAATCAACTTAAATATTCAATCAAGCCATGAAGCATTCAGTAATAATAGTATTATATGATTTGCGATCAAAAGTAAGCCTTAATCGAGCTTATGAAACTCTTAGACCAACTCGGAAACAAATCAGGACTAATTTGAAACTTTTACAAAAAAATATAGGTAAAAATAAAAAACAAGAGTCACACGATCGTGTGACAGGCTGAGGCTGTGTGGGATTAAACACATAGCCATGTAGCCTAATCGTGTGTGGGAGCTTAGACCGTGTATGTAGAGTCACACGACCGTGTCGATAGGTCGTGTAACAAACTATGGTCGTGTTGGACCTAATCGTAAAACTTTGTAAATATTCACAGGGCTATGTCGCCAGGCATGTGAGAGATTGTGGTCGTGTGAATTGTATCGAGATATTGGTATGTCAGCAAGTAAAAGTCAAGCATCAGGTTTCGTCAGGTTTACGCCTATTATGATCCCTAATTGGAAATAGGAATGTGTTACGATAGACTTGTATTAGGACTTTCATTAACTCTGAAAAAGAAAGATTCAATTTGGGTAATTGTGGACGGGTGGGCAAAGTCAACTCATTTATTCCATTCAAGACTGATTACTCGCTTGAGAAAATTAACTAAACTATATGTCGTTGAGATTGTCAAATTGTCCGATGAGCCATTGTCTATTGTTTTTTATCGTGATCTGAGATTGTTTAAAAGCTATTTCAGATCATCAGAATTTGTTTGTAGATTTGAGAAGAAAAGATGTTGAGTTTAGACTGGTGACAAAGTATTTCTAAAAGTCTCCTTGTGAAAGAAAGTGCTACAGTTCGGTAGAAAAGGGAAGCTTAGTCTAAGATTTGTTTGGACGTATGAAATTATCAAGACAATTAGTCATGTGACTTATAGACTAGCATTACATTTGAAGCTAAAAAAGATTCATAATGTTTTCCGTGTTTCGATGCTACAAAGATATAGATCAGATTTCTCTTACGTGATTACTTTCCACGAGATGGAAATACAACCTAACTTGTTATCTTCGGAAGACCCAGTCAAAATTATAGCATTGGAAATAAAAGAAATATGAAATTAATGAGTGTCGTTAGTGGAAAACTTGTGAAATTGACATGGTATAGAAAAAACTACTTGTGAAACAAAAAAGTTAATGAGATCACAGGATCAAAAACTATTTTCAGGTAAAAATTTCGAGGATGAAATTTCCAACAGGGGAGAGTTGTAACAACCCATTTTTTAGTGGCACCAGAAAATAATGATTCTTGGATCACAATTCTGACGAGTGATTTTGTAAGCATTAATAATTAATATTTATGAGTTAAATATAATATTATGGTGAATTATGATTGGATAGATTTTATTATTTGGTTACTTAGTCAATGAATAAGTGGTGCGCATTAAAAGTTAGTGGTTTTCGAAAATGAGGGATCGGGACCTCATTTTCATAAACTGAGCTTGTAAATATTTTTATTAGATATTTACAAAAAAAAATTTATAAGTGGATTGAAGTTTGGTTTGATAATTTTAGTGACTTGATAGTTAATTAAGGAAAAAGAACTAAACCAAAAAAACTGTAAAAAGTAATCGCTATTGAATTTTACTAGTTCAAAGATTTAATCATTAAATGTGTAAGGACTTATGTTATAATTACGTCCTAATAACCTTATTGGGACGGTTAGTGCATGGTTTTTAATAAATTATACATTAATTTAATTAATTAAGTTAAATAATAAAATGATAATGTAAATAAAAACAAAAACATCATCTTCTTCTCTTCTCTTCCAATCAAAGAACAGCATTGCTGCTTAAAAGAGAATCGGTCAAGCTTGTTTCTTGTGCATGTAAGTCAAAATCGAGCTAGTTTCTTGTAACTTTTATATTTTTGAGATCGTTACAACTAGGTCCAACTAACTTGTATCTCTGTTTTCAAAATTGTTAAAGGATTCTAAAGTTTCCATTGAATAAAATTGAATTTTTTTATAGTTAATAGTTTGATTATAAGTTTAGATATGTTTAAAGACTAATTCGTTAAGTAAATTTTGTTAGTTTTGTATATAAGGACAAATTTATAATAATGTAAAATTTTTCATGAAATTTCTAAAAATTATGTTTTTAGAGGGATTTACTGTGATAATATTGTAATTTTAGTTAAAATCAAAACTTTATTTTGAAAGATATAATAGTTTTGATTTTAGAGACTAAATTGAAGAAATAGAAAACTTTAGGGAAATTATGCAAAATGAATAAAAGATATTATATTCATGAATTGAGATGGTTTAAAAGTGATAAAAGCTGATAATATGAAATGAATTATTATATAGATCAAGGATTGAATCGTTCGTAGGAAAATCAGGAAAAAAGATAGGAAAATTTCAAAATAATCCTTATGAACCAACTCATTAGCTAAATATATTAGGTAAGTGCATAAGGTATATAAATGTATATAAATGTATTTAATTGTTGTTGAATTGTGTATTTTTATTTGTTTATATTATTTGAAACTTGAAAAGCTATAAACTAATACCAAGGTGAGAAATGACTTTTTTGAAAACTGATGAATACTTGTGAAACATGATTCATATGGATTTGGAATAAATGTGAATTGTTTACAACTTGTGTGCTGATAACATGGAAGTGCTCTTGATTTATAAATGTTATGAATCCTGGTTAAATGCCTGTTTGAACGTAGTAAATGATTAGGATACAATTGACATGCCGATAGGGTTACAATGCATGCTTGTACGGGTTTGCACTTTGGTGCTAATTGACGTGATCTCGGGTTCACTTGTTGAGCCAGAACTAAAGCTGCCAACTGGGTCTAAAAACTTGGTTAAACCTAAGAAGCCCAAAAAGGCATTTGTAGGCTCTTAAGACCCAAAATTGGAATCTTAAATAATTTATTTTGTTCCACATTTTTTTATGTTTTTTTCTTATAGCATTTTAACATGTCTTAAAATATTATGTCATTGTTATTATATGGTTATTATGTGTGTTTATTATGTCCTAGTTTATGACATCTATTAAATGTGTCTTAAAAGTGTGTTAAAATTCTGTTCAAGTTTATTAGAGCTTTGTGTTTGTGTTAAATGTGTCCTAATGTTTGTTTAATGTGTCCTAGGAGGAGACCACTGGTTGACCTAATTAAAGCTTAGAGGGGCTGCTCATTTTTGCCAAGAAAAATCAATATTGTTCACATTACGGGGGTGTTTGGATTTGCAAAAGCATCCATTTTATTCACACTTAAATGGCTGATCATATGGGCATTGAAAGTGACCTTTCGATCAACACAAAGTGGTTTATTGCACTATTTAAGATGAGAGTTGAATGAAGCCATGGAAAAACCTTCTAGAAGCTGACTATTGGTCATTTTCATGCTCCATTAAAGGCCACCGTCCATCATAATGGCTGATTGTGACTATTAGAGCTTGCTTAATCCTTAAGCATGCATGGACGAATTTATGAAGCTGTTTACTTTACCTTTAAGCATGCATGGACGAATTTATGAAGCTAATATTGGCTGTTCAGTTGAAGAGAAGACATTAATCCATTTTTTAATTGTTCACGTGCTTCATTTATGGCTGAACATGGCCATTCATCTACTAGGTGTCTGTACATATTTCATTTAATTTATTGTTGTAGGGTTAGATGTTTTATGATATAAACATATTTGAGCTAATCTCTCTGTTCTTTAAGAACTTTTGTAACACCCCTAACCCATATCTGTCGTCAGAACAGGGTTTAGGAGTATTACTAAAACATTTAAAACATTTTTCAGATAATTCTTGTAAATTACTATTCATCTACCGAGATCATTCAAAACGTCCCTTAATTGGACCATCAAGGCCCAACACGAGCATTAGAATCAAGTAGGGACTTAATCAGAAACTCATAAAATTTTTCACGAAATTTCAAAAATTTTCCAAGATGCAAGGCTCACACGCTTGTGTGGTCTAGGGACACGCTTGTGTGGTCGGGCCTTGTACTACTCACGCCCATGTCCCTAACCCATGTAACTCTCTGAATTTTAAGGCATGAAGAAATTGAAGTCAGACGGCCAACTCACACGCCCGTGTGCTAGGCCGTGTGGCAAATTTTTATTTTTGAAATTTAGGTGTAGTTTTTACACAGCCATGTAACATGCCCATGTTCAAGGTCGTGTCAACCACACGGTTGAAACACACGTCTATGTCTCTGCCCATATGCCCAATTTTGAGCATTCAGTTTCTCATTTTTAAGATGCAGGGGACACACGGCTGGACCACATGCCCATGGGACAGGCCATGTGTCACACACGGCCAAGACACATGTCCGTGTGTCTACCCATGTGGATAAAATAAAGCCATTTCCTAGCCTCATTTTTCACCCAAAACTTACCATTTCCCTACACCAAAGCTCACAAACATATATCCACCAATCCAATATCATATTCACATAAATTTAGCTATCAACCATGTATGCATCAAAGGATATAAACTTACTCTTATCATACACTTATATGCTAACATAATTCCAACAAACTAACACATAATAAGCACTTATGTGATTACCAAAATATTACTTCAAAAATAGCCAAACTTAGACCACCACTAGCCACTCCAATGGCTAGATTACAAAATAACAATTACAAGCCATCATTGGCCAAATAAGCTTATACATGCCATTATACCAAAATGATATTTCTTTTTGTACCAAAATGAGATAGTGGATAGTGTGATGATTGCTCCGACCGACTTCCAACCTTCGCGAGCTTTGAGCACTATTAAACAGGGAAAATTAGATGGAGTAAGCATTTTATGCTTAGTAAGTTCGTATAACGGAAAATAAACTTACCAGTCATATTTACTAATGTAAGCATACATAAATTTACAATCCATCGATTTTGGATAAGTTACCTAAACACATAGACTTATTCAATAAGTTAGTCACATAACCTCATATGAATATCAAGTAAACATAAATGAGCTCATCACATTAAAGCTTTCATTAATTTCACCTTTCCACACTTCAACAGCCTTTTCCGTCGAACTATTGAAATCTCGATGGATGTTCGGGTAATATACACATGTGCAAAAGTACCTATTAAGCTACATAATAAAAATGCACACTCTTGAGCCGTACATTTTTCAGTAGGATTACTAGTCCAGGTTAAATCCTATCCGAAGCATATGCTCTAGAGAGCTTAATATGGATTACCCGTCCGAGCTAAATCCAATTTACAACCTAAGCACAAGAGGGCTTACATTAGAATTACCCATCTGGGCTAAATTCTATCTGCAACATATGCACTATTATTCTCAACCCATTGAAATTCAACATTCAACCGGAACATAACAATTTGTCCATATTACACAACTTAAGTCTATTTCATTATGTATATATCATCTCACCCATATCAACAGAATCATACAATTCAATTCAAGCATATCAACATACATTTTTACGTTACACGAACTTACCTTCAAAATGGTTCGTATTTGAATTTCAACTAATCCGAAACCTTTTGCTTTCATCGATCTAGTTCTGTGGTTGGTCTTTCCAGATCTATATGGGTAAATTTAACTATTAATCTATCACATTTCATATACATTTGCATCATATTGCATCCTAGGCACAATTACCATTTTGCCCCTATCTTTTTCAAAAATTTTGATTTGGTCCCTAGGCTCGAAAAATGAAATTCATGAAATTTAACCCTCTTTCCAAGCCTAGAAGAAATTTATATACTACATTTATAGCACATACATTTCACAAATTTCAGAATTTTCCATTTTTACCATTTTTTCATTTTAGTCCCTAAATCAAGTTTTCATCAAAAATTATTTTGTAAAAGTTGTTTATCTATGAATAACTTTTCATTTTCTACCATAAATTTCAAATTTTCACCATATTCATCCATGACCCAAATTTCATAACTTGATAACTTTTCAAATAAATCCCCTAAATAGAAAGATTAGGCTATCCCGAATCCAAAAATATAGAAATTACTAAAAGCGGGACTTGATTTCATACCTTATTCAGCTTGAAAAATTTTCTTCCTCTTTCCTAGGGTTTCCATAGAAAAATTTGGGAAGATCATATGAAAATAGATGATTTTTTTCTTTTTAATTAATTATCATCTAATAATTTTATTGATTTCCAATTTAGTCCCTACCCTTTTTTAATTTTTCCATGGATGAGTCATTAAAATATATACTAACTACTCTTCAATGCTCTAATTACCATATAAGGACTTTAAGTTTTGAATTCCATAGCTATTTGATACCTATAGCTACTAGAACACAACTTTTGCATTTTATGCAACTTAGTCCTTTCCCTAATTAAACACACAATCAGTAAAATTTTCGTACCAAAATTTTCATGTGACCTTCCTATCATAATACCAACCAGAAAATAAAATAAAATAAAATAAAAATTTATTTTTGGCTCGAATTTGTGGTCCCAAAACCACTGTTTTAATCTCACCGAAAATAGGCTGTTACAACTTTTTGAACTTATCAAGAACTCGTTCTTGTGGCATTCTCAAACTGATCTTATCACTTTGTTAACCATCCCAAAGTATGGCAATCATCCTTATACCTTTGGTTCCTGTCTCAATATAGATAGCGGGTCAAGGTTCCATCCATTCTTAAACTTTTCGACAACTTTATAGAATTCGGGTCGTGTTGATATAGAATATCAGTTCTTTTCTGGTTCATTTATATTCGAGAGTTATATCCAAAATTTAATATTAGTTTACTTTTTCTTTCAATTTCATCCAAATCTAGTGCAAGTATCTATTTAGATGATCGAGCACATAAAATCGTGAATCAACTCGTAACTGAGTTCACGTCACTTATACTTTGCACTTCGGGGTCCCTATTTTCACTTCGGTTCCCCTGATATCACTACGGTGCTCCCTGGTGTGGTATAGTTACTCGAGTATCTGATTTTTTTTGTAGCTCATCGGGCTAACTGTTAAAAAAGAAAGTATATGGATTGACTTCATGAGTTGCTTGGAAATGATATGTTTGTACGACTAGTGAAATGTTAGCTAATGAAATCGAATGAATGATGAGTACATGTTTAAAATTTGTTTGGAAACTATATCAAAATGACTAGAAAGTTTATAGTTTATATGTATGGAATGCTCGCTTTGTAAATGTGACATGTGGCGATTAGGCTATATGTTTAAAAGACATTTGATTGTGTATGTGAAGAGTTAAGAAGAAAGTGCTTGTCAATGGATATGATAAATTGATTAACTTAATTCACGGGTTTTATAGTTTTGACTAAATGATACTGTTATGTATCGTATTGAATAGATTTGGGAAGATTATATGATTTGATTCGTGATATACTCACCTTGCTATCGTAAAATGTCTTGACAAGAAAGTGACTAAACTAGTTAATTCTATTTACTTAAATGTGAATCTAAGGTAAGACTATCGTTTATGTATCTATGAACTTACTAAGCATGTCAATGCTTACCTCATTTTATTTTCTTGTCTTCTATAGTTGCATGGCTATCAGATCACTTCCAAGGCTTACACTATCCAGTGTCTCTTTTGATGGTCTTTGGTTCATCTTGGCTCAATATAAGTGCCATGTAATAAGTATAATGTATATATGTGCTTGATCTTCAACTTATGAAATTGCCATTTTAGTATGTTTATATGGTCTTGTATGAAAGTGAGGTTGATGATGTTGATTTTGGTAAGTTGAATCATACTTGTGCATAAATGAAGTGAAGGTTGATATGCCTAAATTGAATGTGTATTAACGTATTGGAATAAGATTTCCATGATGAATGTACAAGAAATGCATGATTGGTATTGTTGAATTGAATGGATAAAATTAGTTTTGTATATTGTGGTGCCAAATGAGGCATATTGGTTAGGCACTTTAGGTTATTTTATATCATTATTTGGCTTGATTTTCTTAATGTGTTTTAGGCAAGATTTTGCAGTATTTAGATGAATGTTTAAAAAGCTTAAGTGTTTAGGTTGAATGAATTGAAAAAATGATCATTTTGATGTCACACGATTTGCCACATAACCGTGCGCCAATGGTAATTTAGATGCATGATTATTGACATGGTCTTAGTCTCTCACATGTTCCAGCCACATGACTATCTGAATATTTGCAAAATTTTACATTCAGGTCCACACGACCTCAGTTTGTTACACGGCTTGACGACACAACCGTGTGACTTAGATTTACAAGGCTTTAGTGTGATTCAACACCACGTGACCTCAGCTTGTCACAAGACCGTGTGACCCCTATTTTGTGTTCTGCCCCAATTTTATGTGAAGTTTCAAATTAGTCTGTGTTTAGTTGTCAATTTTTTTAGAACTTTTGCAAGCTCGATTTAAGCTCGATCTTACACGTATAACATGTTATAATTGAATGGTTGATATTTAATGATTGTTTTAAATAATATTTTAATTGAATTAGCATGTTCATGTTCTATTAATTGACGTAGCATTAACCCTATTTTAGTTTTGGAGACGAGTGAAGAGTGTTACAGTGATCCTACAACCCTTCGAATTTAAATTTCCTAGGAAGATGAGATTCTTCTTTAAATCAGGCACATTCCTGGCATCTGATAGTGTCTTAATGATTCTGTCATGCATCCTTGTGACAGCCCTAAAGTGACCCTAGTCGGAAAGCGGTTTCGAGACCGCTAAACTGAGTCACCAAATTATTTGAATATGATATTTATTGTCTAAAATATGTGAATATAAATGTGTGAAAGTTTTAAGCTTCGATTTAGTAAATTGCATGTGAATTTAGTCAATAGGACTTATGTGTGATACTTTTGAAATGTGATAGATCAAAACATAAGGATCTATTAGTGCATGTAAGAAAAAGAGGGGACTTTCATGTCAATTTCCCCCCATTTAGTAGTGGCCGGCCATGACAAATAGGGTGGACAAGGTGTGATGGGCAAAACATGTCATAGACATGTTATGTTGGTGCATCATGGGAGGAATAACAAAATAAAAAGTTAGTAATAAAGAAATGGAAAAAGGAAAATGATGAAAGAAAAAAAAAAGGGATCATCATTCATGTTCTTGCTAGCCGAATCTAAAGAAAAAAAAAGGGAACAAGAGCATTCGGTGATGAAAACAAGTTGTGTCCTTTGATTCTTCTTGGCCGAATTGAAAGGAGGAAGAAAGGAGTGAAGCAATCGGCCATCTTAGGTCAATATTAAGGTAAGGTGTTCATATTAGTTCTTGAAATTTTAGTTGATCTTGAGTGAGATATCAAGTTATTTTTTTGTAACCCATGATGAAATTTTGATTTAGGATTGAGTAAGGTTTTGACTATGGTAGTTAATAATGGTGAGTTTTGTTGTTTCATGTTAAAGTTAGGTGAATGATGATGGATGAGTGTTTGAACCATAAAAAGAATTCGGCCACCTTGTTATGAACTAGGGCCGAATGTGAGTTGGTTGTGGTTGAATATTGCATGCTTGGTAGAATGGTGGATGAAAGTGCCGAATGTGGTCTTTGGTTTGGCATGAAGTGATAAATAAAGGTTTAAAAGATAGCTTAAGTTAATTGATACTCACTAATAAGTTCAAATGGAAGCTTTGTTAAGTGGGAAATGAGTGGCCGAGAGAGAGAATTATGGACTATTGCCGAATGTATGTTGGATTGATAGAGTCTCCAAATTGATTTTATGTGTGTATGCATGACCGAATATAATCGGCCACATGAGTAAAGAAATGGGTTATTTGATATGTGGTAAAAGTTAAGTGTTAAACGAAATGGAAATGAAATCATATTGGAATATGTATACTCGACCACATGAATGAGTACATAGGTTGATGTGTATGTTCGGCCATAGGTAAACATATTGATGGCTTTATCTTGACTTAGAAAATTCGGCTAAGGTGAATATTGGCTAATATGTTGAGTTGATTCATGATTTCATATGTATGTGACTTTAGTGTCTAATGTATATATATGAGCTAAGTACCTTGAGTTCCTCTTTTGATGCTCAAATGATTAAATCAATTTATTTGTTAAATTAAGCTCAAGAGCAAAGGGGAACTAAATCCGATAAAGGGAAGGAAAAAGTGGTCGAATAGCCATCGAAATCGTTCGACAACATCCGAGTTAAGTTTTCGAGCAATGAGACTTAGTTTATGATTTGATTAAGTCATAATGTATGTGCATACAGATCGTGTAATAAAGCAAACTAAACCATGCTGTTTGTATGTGGCTAGTGAGCCGAAATGGGAATGCTTAATACGTGACTTGTGTTTGAACTCTAATTATGAAAATGAAATTAGATGTGTCATGATTTATTGATATGTGCATGAATGTTCGGATGATAACCGGGCTAAGTCCCGAGAGCATTTGAGCTAGTGGCTAATTCCGGGCTAAGTCCCGAAGGCATTCGTGCGAGCTACTATATCCGGGCTAAGTCCCGAAGGCGTTTGTGCGAGCTATTATATCCGGGCTAAGTCCTGAAGGCATTTGTGCGAGTTATTATACCGGGCTAAGTCCCGAAGGCATTTGTGCAAGTTACTATAACCGGGCTAAGTCCCGAAGGCATTTGAGCTAGTGGCTATATCCGGCTAAACTCCGAAGGTACTTGGTTTGAGAACGAGTGATCTTGCTGTAATAATTTAAATTGATACGCTCGTAAAACCCAATGATGAGGTACGTTTCGTATATGCATTAGGGTGGTGATTCCGTTTAAATAATATTCGCTCAGTAAATTAATGAGCTTCCGGCCTTGGCTAAGTTGATCTTTTGTGTATGAATATAAGGGTTGGTAATGTGAAGTAAGTATGATATTAAGAATTTGTGCATATGAGATTATCCGTTTAGCCATATGAATGCTATACTTTGGTTGTGTCTAATTTCATGGCTCAAACTTACTAAGCATTAAATGCTTACTCCGTTTCTTTGATTCTCTGTTTTATAGATTTTGGGTTCGCCAGCTATCGGACTCGGGATTGTTGAAGTCGAAGTCGTCCACACTATCAAAGCCCCTTTTTGGTACACTTTTGGTTGAACTTTGAAATGGCATGTATAGGACTACCCGTTTTGTTGTTGGTCATGGACCCTTTGGTTTTGTATAAATTTGGATAGCCATGCGAAAATGGCTTATATACACTTTGAGCTTAGTATTATAATCGTCTTGTATGATGTTCATTAAGGGTATGGAAATGTTTGGGAACGATTAGCCGTTGGAATGGTTAATCATGATCATATTTTGTGCTATATATGCTAAAGGGCTAGTTGAATCATGGAAACTATCTAATAGGTAAAGTCTACCTTAAAAATAGATGCTGATAGCAGCAGTGATGTGAATGTGAAAAATCACTAAAAATAGTAGGAATGGAATTAAATAGTGAATAAATTATTTAATCGAACCTTGATGAATCTATTTTCATAGGAAAGTAACGAACGATCATATGAACAGTATATTATGAGATATTTAAGTTTTCGCGAAACAGGGCCAGAACGGTTTCTGGATTCCCTGTTCTAACTTTGGAAATTCATTACAAATTAACCAGAGATAATTATAAGTCATGCCATATATGTATAGTTTCCTTTTCAAGTCTAGTTTCTATAGAAACAAACGGCATCAGTAGTGAAGCCCTGTACAGGGAGATATCCAAGTCGTAATGCGCAAAGGTCAGTGTAGTCGAACCCTAAAACAGGGGAGACTTTAACTAATAAACTGTACTAATTGGCTCGACCAAAAATTCTAGAAAAAAATTTGTAGATTGATATATGAGTCTAGTTTTAGGAAAAATTTACAAAACTGATTTTCGAGTTTTGAAACTCAAGATATGATTTTTAAGGCGACAGTGATGCAGTAACCCGTGTGTCTGGAAATTTTTAAATGGACTATGGAAATAAGTGAATTAAGGCTGTTAACCCCTCGTGTCCGACCCCGGCGACGGTCTCGGGTACGGGGTGTTACAATCCTAATTTGAACAATACCAACACTGATTACCTTACAGGGTGAATTGTTTCCCATAAGCACAACTCTACTTTCAATTTGACTATATGTGGAGAACAAGTCCTTTTTTGGACACATATGGAAAAAGCACCTTGAATCCAGAATCTACTTGGACGTAAGTTTATACCTTTTGATCGTAGACACCAACAACCAATCATCAACCTTGTCCTCATCCACACTTGCATTGGCTACCTCATCCTTTTGTTCCTCGTTACTCTTAGTAGCCCTCTCGTTTTTATTTTTCAACCTATAACATTCTGCCTTTAAATATACTAATATTTAAGTATACTAATATTTAAGTCCTAATATGATTAAAATATTCCTAGATTAATCAGAGTTCAACTGGGAAAAGATGACAGAGTTTAACTGGGAGAAAAAACTTGATTTATGTGAGAACACATCGCCACGTCATGACGTTCTTTATCGATAGGATCTTGCTCAAAGTGATAGTTCCTTTTATCGATGATCAAATTTATCCTCCATGATTTCTCATATCTTTGATGGCAAGATGCAAAGTTTTTACATGATGTTTCTTTTATTTGATGTTTCGTATCTGATTATTATTTTTCATTCTTCTTTCATTATATGTTATAATTTTTTTTATTAACTTATTTTACTTTTTGTTCTTAAGGATGGTGAAAGATTTGATATCATTATCTATATGAAATTGAGAAATAAAATCCACTCTCAAAGTTTGTTTTTTGATATTCGCTTGGGGATGATCTCTTTCTCTTCATTACAAAGGATGTTTGTAATCATTACTTCTCATCCATGGTAACATAAGTCAATCTAATATTTGATTTCTATTAGAAAGTTCAATTTATATAATTCACTATTCGTATCTCTATGGATTTATAAAACCCTTCACACATTTAGTTATTGGGATTTTTATGTGGAGATAATTTTTTTTCATTTTTAACAGAATTGCTTGGTTTAATTTTGATTTTGATTAAGATATACGATTATTACGGAATGTGAGTAAAAATACTTACTTGTCATGAACTTTAGGATATTCACTCTGTCTATGATAATTTCATATCATTGTAAAATCTGAAATGAAATTATGTATAAGAGGTGGAGGTTAGAAAATGTTTATGTTTAAACCTTTATAGTTGTAAAGGTATTTTAATTTGACACTATAATATTTTGTGTTGTGTTATGATTTATTAGTAACATGAATTTATTATTTGTTATGTTTCATATATGTTTTATTTATACCTATCAATTTTATTTTTATATGAATAAATAAAATTTTAGAAGATCATAATTTTTTGTATCATTCATGTTGCAAATAATTTCAAAACTATATATTATTTAAAATAAATTAAGAATTCAATAAGGTTATATAATAAAATGATTATATGATCCTAAAGAGCTAATATTACATCAAACTGTAAAAAGCTCTTTAAGTGTAACACCCTGATTAATTTAATTTTGTTTTTGTGAATTTTGTCATAAATGAGTATCTGTTTCAGTGGTTAAATGATGTGGGTGTGTGCTTGAGGTCTTGCGTTCAAGTCTCACTTTTGGAAATTTTGCTATTTTTGATCCTAGCCTATTCCTTGGTGATTAGGCATATATTTTATCTTCAGTATACTCATATAAGAATGAGCCTACTGGTTCAAGTGGCAAGGTGTTAGCTTGCCTAATGTTTCGTGTTCGAGTCTCTGCTTGAGTAGAAATGATAATTTTCCCTTAGCTTTCTGATAAAGGTTCGATGGAGTTGAAATTCTAAGGTAGTTGGATGTGGATTGAGGTGTCAGATTTTGGGGGATTATGTTGTTAGTGGGGTAGTGAGGGGAGCTAGGATCATTTTTAATTTTTTTTTTATTTTTATTTTTCTTTCTCTTTCCCAAAACTTTTCTCCCCATTTTGACTTATTCTTGTTTTCCACTATCAAAATTTCCTTTTTCTTTCCCTTGATTCTATCATAATTCTTCGTTTATATCATTGTGTTTCAACTTCGCGGTTTCTTCTTTTGGTTCGGTAAGTGCTGTGTGGTTTATTATTCTTGTTTTCGCTTTCAGTTTCTATAAATCGATTATTGAGTGTTATTTTTGGGAAGGCGTAAGGGCGTGTAGTTAGGGGATTGGAGTATTATGAATCTTTTGCGTAGAAGAAGGCGGTGAAGCAGTGGTTTTCGCTCCAACGATTTAAATCGTGTCAGTGGTGGTTTTCGTTGGTGGTAAGTTTGTGGGCATTGTTCAAATTTTTTTGTTGTCAAACTCATAAATTAGTTGCTAAATGGCATTTGGATTACTGTTTTTAGGTTTCAAAGGCCTCGAGATTTCTTTTGCATAAAAAATAAACCACGTGTGTAATGAAAACGCAAGAAAATGAGGTTCGGAAAAAGCTAAAAAAGTGGCCTATTGACGCCACACGAGCATGTGCCCGACTGTGTGGTAGGCCGTGTGCGACACACGGCCATGTGACGGGTGTATGTGTGGTAGTGTGGGTCACACGGCCTAGGCCAATTTGGGTATGTTGGCCTACACAGGCATGTAAACCCAAAATTCTAAAATTTTCCCCAGGGTTGCACACGTCATTCCAATCGATTGTGGGCCTTCCGTAGGATCGGTAAGGGAAAAATAAACCCTAATGCATGAGATCTGCTAACCTGATAGACTGATTTGAGTATTAAGAAAATCGATATGTATGTTTGACTGTTTTGTATAAATATGTATGATATCTGTATATGAACATGCAGGGCATGTTAATTCTTTAATATATATTTATCTGTTATCTGTATGTGTATATGGGGTGGGGTTTGTATATGTAGGGAAAGTGTTTTGTTAGGCGACATTTCGTTGATATACTAGCAACTTGGTGCAAACTATTCTGATAAGTGTCATATAGACACTATGTGGTGTGTAGGGATGAGTGGGTGTTTTATACCCCACGTAGTGTGTTGGGATGGTCGGAGATGGTGTGTAGAGTATAGGGGTTGGACTCTACATATCTATATGTTTCTGATAATCTGATTCTGTTAAGGACTTATCCCTATGTCTGATCTGTTATGTGATAATCTGAGTTAATATGCATGCAAGTTTCCGTTGAGTTATACACTGAGTTTTTGAACACTAACATCTGTTTGTTTGTTCTGTCCAGGAAATCCTCAGACATAAGCGGGTTGATGCCACAGAGGTTCAACGGTGACCACTAGTCTGGAGCCAATTTTAAATAATTGAGAATTTGTTTAAGCTTCTGGATTTTCTTTGAGATTTTTGTAATTTTAGGACTCTCTGGACTGATGGTTTTAAATTTTTGGCTTTGGATGCGTTTATGATTTTTATCTTATGACGTTTTACAAAACCACAGTTTTACGTAAACAAATGTTTTTGAAAATACAAACTCAGTTTGTTTAAAAATATAATGACTTTCAAAGTTCCGCTGCAAATTTTTATTTTACTTAAAAGAACAAGCAACTGATGGTTTCATTAAAGATTATAATAATAAGTTTCTCCTAAAATGAAAACTCTTTCTTTTAGCTACAAACTACACGAGGTTTTAACATGATAAGTTTAGTTTCAAAACCCTTCTTCATAACAATTTTAGATTTGGCCATGATGTTTAGGCCGGGTTTGGGATGTTACATTTAGTGGTATCAGAGCTAGGTTACAAAACTCGGGCTATGAATTTTGGGTTCAAAATTACATTTGTAAAAGAATTGATTTTCAAACAAAGTTTGTTTCTTTTTTAGTGAAGCATGTGGTACACTGAGTCTTCGGCACCGATCTTGGAAGTACTTCTCAACTTAAAAATACTCTAGTTAGAATTTTCTGAAACTATCCTGAGTTAATTAGAGAGTAAAACTTCTAAAAGATTTTTAAAGCTTCTGATAAATACTTGAAGTAGAATATATTTGCTACTAAACACTAAAATTAGTGCATAAAAATTTTGTAATGTAGATAAAACTTTGAAGTAATGAGCACTCGTGGAATGCCTGGTCGTGGTATTAGTGGGCGCGACTGGCGTCATAGGGGGACTCGAGGTGAGTATTCCTCATTGGGCAGTATACCAAATTTGGATACGAGCGAGACACTGGCTACACTTACTGTCGAGATCAAGTTTCAAAGCTACTCAGTTGGGGACAACACACTGTCCCAAGCCATGCTGAGAGTTTTAGAGAGGGTCACTAAACCCCCATTTTGGATCTGGGGGCTGTAGGTCGGTAATTGAATGACTCCGATCCAATAGAGTTGAAATATTTAGGGGTGTCATTAAAGTCACCCCTACCGTGGCTGAATATTAATTGGAGGCTACAAAAAGGATAATAAACCATATTAACTGCACTCTTGAGCGAAAACTAAAGAGTGTAGTAACTTTGTTTCGCGGCAAGGCATACTAGTAATGGTTATAGGTTAAGAAGGGTACTCAATTGGATCGTCTTAATTAGGATTATTTCAAGATCGCCTTTTAGGAGAATTATGTGGGAGCGAGTTATATGGATGCTTGCAGGCTTGAGTTCATGAATTTCACGCAAGAAGACAAGATTGTGGCCAAGTATGAGGTCGAATTTCTGAGACTGAGTCACTACGCTTGAGGGATGGTGGCATCTGAGTACAAAAAGTGTTTGTTTTGAAGGATGGTCTGAGGAATAGTTTGAGGGTTTTGATAGCTCTGCAAAGGGAGCGAGAGTTCGTTGTTTTGGTAGAAAAGGCAAAGATCGCAAAAGAGGTTAAGCAGTGGAGTGCCAGAATAGGAACCAAAAGAGGGGCAAGAATAAGAGGGATTTAGAGCCCTCTAGTTCTGCTCAGAGGCCTAAAAAACTGGCCAGATTTGATGGACCTTCTAGAGTGGGAGTTCTTGTTGCTTTTACTGGGGTTCAGCCGTCTAAGGACTCTGGTAGGCGCCATTCGAGTGAGTGTTAGAGGATGTTAGGGGTATGTTTGCATTGTGGGTCAATTAAGCATCAGATTAGAGAATGCCCACAGCATTCTAATTAGATGTAAGCTTTGGTTCTGGGTTTTGTTCAACCACAAAAAGTAGTACAGCAGCCACTTAAGGGCTGTAGTCTGGCCAAGGGTGGTAATGGTTTTGGCAGAGGACAGGGAGCACCGGGTAGAGGTGCTAATCAGACTGAGGCAAAGCAGCCTACGAAGGTGTATGTTGCTTGACGCCACGAGAACATAGATATCCTTAATGTGATTGCGGGTACATTTCTTATTTATGATGTTCTTTATGTTGCATTAGTAGATATATGTCAACACACTCTTACATAGCTAGCTCTATCTCTGAAAACTTGGAGATTGCAGTTGAGAGTACTTTGGGTGAGATTTCTGTATTGAGTCCGCTGGGTCAGTTGGTTAGGTAAGTAGATTGTATAGGAATGTATCGTTAGAAGTACAAAAGGTTGTGTTTCTGGAAAATCTGATGAAGCTACCGTTTGGAGAGTTCGATTTGATTCTGGGTATAGGCTGGCTGGTAAAGCACTGAGCCAGTTTAGATTACGCGACTTAGAGGGTAGTACTGATAATCAAGAACGACGTAGAAGTTGTTGTGATCGGTGATCATCGGGATTACTTGTCTGACGTAGTCTCCGCTCTAGTGGCCGAAAAATTAGTTTGAAAAGGGTGTGAAGCATCTGGCATTCGTAAGTGATTCAATTTCTAAGGACTCTTCTGTGGAGAAAATCAAAACAATAAGGGAATTTTGGGATGTTTTTCTCAATGAGTTACTGGGTTTACCTTCGAGCTGGGAAGTTGAATTTGGCATTAAACTACTACTGGGTTTGACTCTGGTGTCCATCGCTCTTTATCGAATGGCACTGAAAGAGCTTACGGAACTAAAGACTCGGCTTTAAGAACTTCTAGATCGTGGATTCATTCGTCCTAATGTGTCTCCGTGGGGGGCACCAGTTTTGTTTGTAAAGAAAAATGATAGTACCATGAGGATGTGCATCGTTACCGATGGTTGAACAAGTTAACTGTGAAGAATAAGTACCCACTTTCGAGGATTGACGATCTGTTTGATCAGTTTCGTAGGGCTTCGATATTCTCTAAGATAGGTCTCCATTCTAGATATCATCAGCTTATGGTTAAAGAAGCCGACTCTCATAAGACGACTTTTAGGACTCGTTATGGACGTTACGAATTCTTAGTCATGCCCTTTGGTTTGACGAATGCTCCAGTTGTATTCATGGATCTGATGAGCCGAGTTTTTTAGCTGTATCTAGATCAATTTTTCGTAGCCTTCATCAACGATATTTTGGTGTACTCTAAGACCGAGGATGAGCATGATGAGCATCTTAGGGTAGTACTTCAGATACTTCGAGAGAAGCAACTCTACGCTAATTTGAGCAAATGTGAATTCTAGTTGCAGGAAGTGACATTTCTAGGGCATGTGGTCTCTGTTGAGAGGATATAAGTTGATCCTAGAAATATTGAGGTTGTACTTGATTAGAAACACCTTAAGAATGTTTCTGAGATCTGTAGTTTTTTGGGCCTTGCGGGTTATTACCGGAGGTTTGTTGAGGGGTTCTCGCTGATTGCAGTTCCTCTGACTAAACTTTTACACAAGAATTCTCCTTTTGTTTAGATTGATGCACAACAATTTAACTTTGAGGAGCTCAAGTTTGTTCTAACTTAGCCTCCTTTTCGGATACAGCCTGAACCTGGTAAGGAGTTTGTGGTTTATAATGATGTGTCGCATGTCGGGTTAGGATGTGTTCTTATGCAAGATGATAAGGTTGTGGTTTATGCATCCCGGCAGTTTAAGTCATATGAGGGAAATTATCCAACGCATGATCTCGAGTTGGCTACCGTGGTTTTTGCCTTAAAGATTTGAAAGCACCATCTGTATAGTGAGAGGTGTATCATATACACTGATCACAAGAGCCTTAAGTACCTTCTTACTCAAAAAAAGTTGAACCTTAGGTAGCATAGATGGATTGAGCTACTCAAAGATTACAGTTGCACGATAGAGTATCATCTCGGTAAGGCCAATGTGGTGGCCAATGCTCTTAGTCATAGAGCAATGTCTGATTTGAGGGCAATGTTTGCTCGCCTAGCTGTTTGAGGACAGGAGTCTGTTAGCCGAGTTGCAAGTTAAGCCACTTGGATTGATTAGATTCGGGATAAATAGTTGATAGATGATTCTTTGGTTCTGCGTTTCCGTTTGGTAAAGAGTGGTAGTACGTATGATTTTAGGCTGAATAATGATGGAGTTCTGTGTTTCTGAAGACAGGTTTGTGTGCCAAACAACTCTAATTTGAGGTAGTCAATTTCGAAGGAAGCGCATAGTAGCACTTATGCTATGCATCCCAATGGAAATAAGATGTATCAGGATCTCCGTGAACTGTACTAGTGGCCGGGTTTGAAACGAGAGATAACATAATTTGTTTTTCATTGTTTGACATGCCAACAAGTTAAGGCTGAGCACCAGTTGCCTTCGGGTTTGCTCCAACCCGTCAAGATTCCCTTATGGGAATGGGAACGTGTAACTATGGACTTCGTTAGTGGGTTGCCTTTAGCACCTACTAAGAAGAATGCTGTTTGGGTCATCATGGATCGGTTGACCAAGTCCGCCCATTTCATTTCAGTTCGGATAGATTATTCCCTATAGAAATTGGCCAAGTTCTATATTTTTTAGATTGTGAGGCTTTACGGGGTTCCGATTTTGATAATTTCTAACAGGAATCCTTACTTTACTTCTCGATTGTGGAAAAAGCTTCATAAGGCTTTGGGTTCAAGATTGGACTTCAGTACAACATTCCATCCTCAGACCGATTGTCAGTATGAGAGGGTGATTTGGATATTGGAGTACATGCTTTGGAGTTATGTTATTGATTTTCGAGGGAGTTGAGAGGATTTTCTACCTTTAGCTGAGTTCGCCTACAACAACAGTTTCCAGTCTAGAATTCAGATGGCACCTTACAAGGTTTTGTATGGTCGTAAGTGTTGTACTCTATTGTGTTAGACTGAGTTAGGTGAACGACGAGTTTTGGGTCCTGAGTTGGTTTCCGAGACTTAAGAAAAAGTTAGATTAATTCAGGATCGTCTTAAAGCAGCTTCTGAGAGACAGAAGTCTTATGCAGATCTAAAAATGAGGGATATCGAATACTTTGTGGGTGACATTATATTTGTTAAGGTGTTTTCGTTAAAGAAGGTTTTGCAGTTTAGACGTAAGGGCAAGTTGAGCACTAGGTTCATTGGGCCGTATCGGGTTCTAAAGTGCGTGGGATTGGTCGCTTATCAGTTAGAGCTACCTTCGAAGTTAGATCGTATCCATGACATATTTCACGTCTCTATGTTGAGGCGGTATCGGTTTGACCCATCTTACGTTGTTCTGATTGAGGAGAACGAGGTTAGACTAGATTTGACATTTGAGGAGGAGTCGGTTTAGATTCTAGATCGAGATGTATAGATTCTGAGGAGGAATTATGTTCCCTTAATTAAGGTTCTGTCATGGAATCATAGCATTGAGGAAACCATGTGGGAACCTGAAGACTTGATGCGTCAGTAGTATCCTCATCTGTTCGAATCAGGTAAATTTCAAGGCCGAAATTTCTTTTGGGGGTAGAGTGGTAACGCCTTGATTAATTTATTTTTTTCTGTGAATTCTGTCATAAATGAGTATCTGCTTCAGTGGTTAAGTGATATGGGTGTGTGCTTGAGGTCTTGGGTTCAAGTCTCACTTTTGGAAATTTTGCTATTTTTATCCTAGCCTATTCCTTGACGATTGGGCTTATATTTTATCTTAAGTAAACTCATATTAGAATGAGCCTGCTGGTTCAAGTGGTAAGTTGTTAGCTTGCCTAATGTTCTGTGTTCAAGTCTCTGTGTGAGCATGAATGATAATTTTTGCCTCGGTTGTCTGATAGAGGTTCGATGGAGTTGAAATTTTGAGGTAGTTGGATGTGGATTGAGGTGTCGGATTGGGGAGATTATGTTGTTAGTGGGGTAGTGAAGGGAGTTAGGATTATTATTAATTTTGATTTAATTTTAATTTTAATTTTAATTTTTCTTTCTCTTTCCCAAAACTTTTCTTGTTTTGTTTTCTTGTTTTCCGCTATCAAAATTTCCTTTTTCTCTTTCCCTTGATTCTGTCATAATTCTTCGTTTATATTACTGTGCTTTGAATTCACAGTTTCTTTGTTCGGTTCGGTAAGTGGTTTGTCGTTTATTATTCTTATTTTCGCATTCGGTTTCTGTAAATCAATTGTTGAATGTTCTTTTGGAAAGGCGTAGGGGTGTGTAGTTAGGGGATTTGATTATTATGAATCTTTTGCGTAGGAGAAGATGGTGAAGCAGTGGTTTTCACTCCAACGGTCTAAACCGTGTCAATGGTGGTTTTTGTTGGCGGTAAGTTTGTGGGCATTGTTCGAATTTTTGTTGTTGTTGAATTCGTAAATTACTAAATGGCATTTGGATTACTGTTTTTAGGTGTCGGAGGCTTTGGGATTGTTTTTGCATAAAAAATGAACCAAGTGTGTAACGAAAACGCAAGAAAATAAGGTTCAACGAAAGCCGAAAAAGTGACCTATCAACGTCACACAGGTGTGTACCTAGCCGTGTGCTACACACGGTCGTGTAATGGGTGTATGTGTGGCCGTGTGACTAGACCAATTTGGGTGTGTGGGCCACAGGGCGTGCAGGTCGTGTGAGCTGCACGGGCAGGGCCAATTTAGGCCTGTGGGACCACACAGGCATGTAAAATTCTAAAATTTTCCCCAAGATCGCACACGTCGTTTCGATTGACTATGGGCCTTTCGTAAGGTCGGTAAGGGCAAAATAAACCCTAATACATGAGATCTGCTAATCTGATAGACTAATTTGAGTATTAAGAAAACCGATATGTAGGATTTGACTGTTTTGTTTAAATATGTATGATATCTATATATGAGCATGCGGGATATGTTAATTCTATAATATTTGTTTATTTTTTATCTGTATCTGTATATGGGGTGGGATTTGTATATGTAGAGGAATTGTTCTATGAGGTGACATTTCACTGATATATTGGCAGCTTGGCTGCAAACTATTCTGATAAGTGTCGTATAGACACTATGTAGTTTGTAAGGATGGGTGCGTGTTTTGTGCCCTACGTGGTGTGTTAGGATGTTCGGAGATGGTGTGCAGAGGATGGGGGTAAGACTCTGCATATCTATATGTTTCTAATAATCCGATTCTGTTAAGGACTTATGCCCATGTCTGATCTGTTATGTGACAATCTGAGTTAATATGCATGTAAGTTTCCGTTGAGTTATACACTGAGTTTTTGAAAACTCACATCTGTTTGCCTGTTCTGTCCAAGAAATCCTTAAACATAGACGAGTCGGTGCGACGAAGGGTCAGCTGTGACCACTAGTTTGGAACTAGTTTTAAATAATTGAGAATTTGTCTAAGCTTCTGGATTTTCTTTAAAAGTTTTGTAATTTTAAGACTGTCTGGACTGTTGGTTTTAAATTTTTGGATTTGGATACGTTTATGATTTTTATCCTGTGACATTTTACAAAATCATTATTTTACGCAAACAAATATTTTTGAAAATACAAACTCGATTTTTTTTTAAATATAACAACTTTCAAACTTCTGCTGCAAATTTTCGTTTTACTTAAAAGAACAAGCAAGTGATGGTTTCATTGAAGATTATAACAATAAGTTTCTCCTAAAATGAGAACTCTCTCTTTTAGTCATAAACTGTACGAGTTTTTAACATGCTAAGTTTAGTTTCAAAACCCTTCTTCGTAACATTTCCAAATTCGGCCATAATGTCTAGACCGGGTTTGTGGTGTTACATTAAGAGCTTATATTTTACCTCATTGTGATGCAAAATTTGTAAAATATAATATTGTGTTTTAGATGAAGAAGATATATGTTGAATAAAACTTTCATATGTTTTAAATTAAAACTATATATAGAAATAACATGAGATACTCATGTATTTGTATTATATATATTCCCCGAAGGAATACATTACACTATATGATTAAAATATCTAATGTACTCCTGCAGTAGCAATATTGTGAAAATGACTTTAAAAGTATTTTCGAACGATCTCATGCCTTCTAGTGGCTAAGTAAAATAATAAGTTACTAATGAAAAAATATGAAATTCTTCCCACTAATTTTGCTTCATTCCCTTAAGTGAATGTAGCAATACATAACAATTATGAAAAATGAAAATACAGAGATCATGATTGTTATTGTAATTGAGTATGTGGTTGGAGACGTACTAATAACCGTTATCAAGGTGGTTATAAAAGTGGTACTTCTAACCACTAGAAAGAGAATAATAATGAAAAATAAGAAAATTATGGTCAAAATATTAGAATATATAATATAGAATTATTTTATAGGTATCCGTTTGTATCCATTTGATTCGATTGACTTTTGCTTGAGCCGGATGATGAAAAATTATCATGTCTGGTTCCTTTAGGGGATGGATCTAGAAAAATTCACCTATCCTAATAACAAAAAAACCTGACTTGAACGATCCTGTATTAAGAGCGCATATTCCCTAAAGTGAATATTGCAAATTATATTTCTTTTATTGAGTTAATAACATTATTGACTTCACATTGATATGGACATTTTTAGAAGTAAATGTCACAATATTGCTTATATGTGAATACAAAATAAAAAGAATGACGATAAAATTATTAATTGTCAAATTTTATATTTACATTATTAGTACAATTGAAAAACGTGATTAAGTAAACTAGAAGTTTACTGATACAAATACATTTACTATTTCGCGTGACCACTTAGACCATCCTGGATTATATATGATGCGAAAATTAATCGAGAATTCATATAGACATTTTTTAAAGAACCAGTAGATTCTTGAATTTAAAGAATTTTCATGTGTTGCTTGTTCTCAATGATAATTGATTATTATAAACTTACTGGTTTGTAATGACCCAAAATTCACGGGCATTGAAAAAGTTACAATATCGGGCCTCCATTTTAGTGAAATCAGTTTGTAAATAATTATTAAAAACATTTATGAAACTAGTGGTGTGCCTAATTAGGTTCTAATTAGGTGAATTTAACTTAATTAAGAGTAATTAGAAAAAAGAACTAAAATGAATAAAGGGTAAAAGTTGAATTGTAGATTAAAAGAAAATAAAAAGTATTAAAATGGCAATTAAGCCATTAACAAGAAATGAGGCGGCATATATGTAATAAAAATCTAAGATTTTTATGTTATATTTTAATTATATAATTAATTATTTAGATATAAATTATGTTAAATTAATTTAAAATAATTATATTATAAGATTTTTATATGGTAAATAAATTAAAATTATGACAAGTGGATGGTGATGGTAATGTACAAATGTAAAATACATATGTTTACATTTGTAATACATATATTTGTTATTAAATAGATATTTATTATTATAATTATTAATTATTATTGTTTATATTATTTAATTGATATTATATTATTATGAAATAAATTAAAATAAAGACAAATGTATGGTAATAAAAATATACATCTGTAATAATTATATTTTTACAATTGTAATATATTTATTTAATTACTTTTTATTTAAGTAAATAGATTTTAATTATATTAAAATATTAAAAATAAATAAAATAAGGACAATTGGATGGTGATGATGATAGACAAGTGTAAAATATATGTGTGTACAAATGTAATATAAATATTTGTTATTAAATAGATATTTATTATAGTAATTATTATAATACATATAAGATATAAAGTAAATAAAAACTAGGGAAACAGAAGGAAAGAACAGAATAGCAAACGGGAAAGAAATAAAGAAATGAGAAAAAGAAAAGAAAAAGGAAAAACTAGGGATTTGAAGCTTTAAGCTTTAAAAGGTAAGTCAATTAAGTCCTTTTTACTTAATTTTGATGTTTTTGAAGTTTTAAAATAAGGTTTTGATGAAATTAAGTTAATATTTTGGAAGTTCATAGGTTTTCAAATATAGCTCATGTTGAACAAAAATATGAATTAGGGGTTTAATTGAATGAATTTCAAGTTAGAAGTGATAAAGGGATTAAATTGTAAAAGAAGCTATAAGTTTTGTGATTGAGAGATTAAATTGAAAGAAATTTTAAATTAGGGTTTTATTATGAATATTTCATAGTTAGATTGAATTTGATAGGAATTTGAATAAGAATGAAGTAAGAATTAAGTTAGTAAAGTGAATGAGTTAATTAGAACCTAATTGAAAATAAGGTGTAAATTGAATAGAAATTCAATTATTTGTTATAACTAGTGCTGTAATTAATGGTATAATAATTTTAATTTTCGTAGCTAACAAGGAACCCGAGGCATCGACATCGAAAGGAAAGGAAAAAGTTGTCGAGGAGTAATCGAATAAATCTGGGTTTATATTACTATAATTCAAATCTATTTATTATTAATTGTTATATTTTAATTAAAATGCATGGTAGATAAATTTAGGATAGTAATTGAAATAATGATATTGATTTAAAAGTGTTTATGGCTATTGAAATTAAATGTGAACAAATTAGAAATTAAAAGTGATTTGAATTGAATCAAAATGAATTGAGTGAAGAAAATATGTGATTATTTGAAATGTATATTAATTGAAAAGTGATTAGTTATTTGAACCTGATTAGAAAATGAATCGAAAATATGAATTGAATAAAAGTAAATTAAATTATGAATATGGTGAATATATGAATTGTGTATTGATTGAAAAGTGGATTGAATTGAATCAAAGTATGATTATATGTGCTTATCTGGAATATGTATTGGTATTTAATTGTGATTGAATTGAAAGTGAATTTGAAAGACAAAAATGATTTGAATACCCTTTTAACTAGTCGGGCTGAGTCGGATATAGTTGGCATGCCATAGGATTGGAAGTGTTCAGGGATACTTCGACCTTGAGTCAATGAGGCACTATAAGTGCCGTACTGTTACTTCGAATTTAAGTCGATGAGGAACCTTGTGTTTCGTACTGTTACTGTTACTTCGGTTTAATCCGATGAGGTACTGAGTACCATACTGTTACTGTTTACTTCGGCAAAGCCAATCTAGCACTGAATGCCATACTGGTGTGTTGGTTGGATCTGCGTATCCGCCAAGGTCCGGGTTTGTTAATAGGGTGAATAACTGAAATGAGAAAATTAAATAAATTTGATTGATCGTACTATTAAAAATATGAGAAAAAAATTATATGAGTTGAATTGTGAATTGAATTGAGACATGAGATTTGAAGCAAGAACTTAAGGTTCATGAATTTGTTAAATATCGAATTATCGATATAGAAATCAGTTGAATAAATGAAATGAGAAAATCGAATGAATTTGATCAATTGAACTATTGAAAGTATGAGAAAGTGAAATTATGAATTGAAATTGAGATATCGAAATAAGAAGTAAAAATAGAATGAATAGGAAATAATGCAATAGTGTATGAGTTAATTGAATATAATCATATGAATTAATTATAATTATTTTTATTAAAAAATGTTCGTTTAAATAATTATTGAAAGACTAATGTTACTAAATAACTGATGATTACTGAATGATTATATTAAAGTACTGAACAACTGATTGTTATTGATTGATTATGAATAAAAATGAATATTTTCTTGAGAATAAGTTATTGAATTGAGCTATAGAAATGGAATTTATGAAATAATGATTTATGAAATGGTTATTGATGAAATGCATGAAATGGATATTGATGTAGTAAGAAGATATATAAATTAAAAATGAAGAAAAACTATTTAAAATACATATTATTAAATTAAAATTAAAGTTTAAATGCATGAATGATTTATTAAAGGTAAAATAGTGGTAAGATTTAATGTGTATATATATTGTTTTTACTTTAAGTATTTGAATTACAGTAATACCACTGGGTGTATACTCAGTGTACAGTTTGTTTCTATATGCAGATTAGGTACAAGAATTTTTGAAGAGTAGAATTTTAAGATTGCAAGCTTTCATCTCATCATATCTTCAAGTAACAACATGGTATGTTTTAAAATTTTGAATAGAATAGCATGTACTTAGGAAAAATATTAAGTATGTTTCAAGTGTCCGTTTTTATGTTCTAATATATTAGTGATTATCCAAGAATTACTTTGGCACCAAATGTAATATTCCTATATCAAGTTTCTTGAGTCGAACATGGTATAGGGGTGTTACATGGTTAACATTGAGATTTAATGTTTTGCATTTCTGAAATGAATATGGGCCCATTCATCCACCATGTAGATGATTTTGACATTATATGATTTTTGCATTTCTGAAATGAATATGGGCCCATTCATCCACCATGTAGATGATTTTGACATTATATGATTTTGGTATATGCATCTATAAAATAATCACATGCATTATCAACTCGCAACCTGTCATTTGCGAGATTGCTTGTTTAAATGATTAATTTCAGATTATGCAATTAAAAAATTCATCTTGCTTATGTTGGTGAGTTTATGTTCCAAGCTTTCAATAATTGTTGTACGTCAATCGAGATAAAAGTTAAACATCCTATAGTTCATGTTCACACATAAAACGGTATAGCTAAATCATTTATCAAATGCCTCCAACTAATAGCTAAATAATTACTTATGAGAACAAAACTTCTTATTTCAGAATGAGATTGCATTGATTTACATGTTGTACGCATCAAGCTAATAAATTATAAATGCTCCTCATTACAATTGATTTTTGGTCAAGAGCCAAATATTTCCCATCTTGCAATTTTTGGATGCCCAGCTCCACCACAACGCACAAAGATGGGTCATCATAAGAGATTGGGAATGTATATTTATATGAGTCTCATTATAATATTTTTGAGCTATTAATTTGAGATTTAGTTATGATATGAGTTGTCAGTTTTCCAACATTGGGGGGAGAGAATAAAAAGCTGGACTAATAAAGTACTTGAAATGAATTATCAATGTCTAGGATCCTCGTACAAAGTAATGTGAACTAGAAGTTCAACAGATAATTCATTTTACAAATCAACTGCCAGATTCATTAAATCTCACATACTAGCTGAAAATGCTCCAATACGAATTGATGTTCTAATAGGGCAAACTGTTAGTGCAAAAGAAAGTAATTCATGCCTGAAGCGTGGAAGAGAGGTCGGTTCCAAAGATAAAAATCATCGTAAAAGAAAAGGAACAAACATTTAAGATGGTCATATAGAGGAGGCGGGGGTTCCTGAAGAGACCCATGACTTAACTAATTATAAAAATTAAGAAGAGATTCAGGTACCTAAAAGTGAAAATGAAAATGATGAAAATAAATAGATCTCGATAAGTTATGTCAATACGAGAAAAAGATGGAACAAAAAAAAATGTAGTTGTCAACAATAATTTTGCTTATAATATTGTTATTAAAATAATAAAAAAAATGAGGATCCTAAGCCTAAATCTGTTGAGGGAAGTAAAAATAGAAAAGATTGTCAAAATGGAAAGATGCAATTTAAGAAGAATTGAATTCACTTTCTAGACATATAGTTTTTGGACTTGTAGTCCAAACACCTAAAGGTGTAAAGCCGGTAGGATATAAATGGGTATTTGTGCAAAAATGAAATGAAAAAAAATGAAGTTGTAAGATATGAAGCATGACTTGTAGCACAAGGATTTTCGCAAAGCCTAACATTGATTATGAAGAGACATATTCTCCTGTGGTGGATGCAATCACGTTTAGATATCTTATTAGTTTGCCAGTACGTGAAAAACTTGACATGCATCTAATTAATGTTGTTACAGCCTATTTATATGGTACACTTGATAGTGAAATTTATATGAAAATCCCTGAAAGATTTAAAATCCTAGAAGGATATAGAGTTTCTTGAGAAAATTGCTCGATCAAATTAAATAAAAGTTTATATGGATTAAAACAATTTGGACATATGTGGTACAATCGTCTTAGTGAATATTTGTTAAAAAAAGGTTACAAAAATGATCAAATTTGTCCATGTGTCTTTATAAAAAGGTTTGGATAAGATTTTGTGATAATAGTTGTTTATATTGATGATCTAAATATTATTGGAACTCTTAAAGAGCTTCAAAATACAATAAATTGTTTAAAGAAAGAATTTGAGTTGAAAGATCTTGGAAAAACAAAGTTTTGTCTTGACTTACAAATCGAGCATTTAAAAGATGAAATTCATGTTCATCAATCAACTTATACAGAAAAGATATTAAAGAAATTTTACATGGATAAAACACACCCATTGAGTACTCTGATAGTTGTACGATCATTAAATGTGAATAAAAATCAATTTCGTCCTTGCGAGAATGATAAAGAGTTTCTTAGTCCTGAAGAACCATATCTAAGTGCCATAGGGGCATTGATGTACCTTGCAAATAATACAAGACTTGATATAGCTTTCGCTGAAAACTTGTTAGTAAGATTTAGTTCTTCTCCAACACGTAGACTGTAACGCCCCAATTTTCGGGAATTCTGTAAAAGTTGTAAAATTTAAAATTTTGTGTTCTGTTTGTTATGTGTAGGATTAATCATGTTGGTGGGCCTCTAGAAGGCCCAAGCTTAGGATAAAACCCGGTAGTTTTAATTAAATTTAATTCTATAAGAGAAAGGGGTTCTGATAAATTGGGCTTTTAGGAATTATTTGTGAAAAATGGATCACAAGGAAGCATGTGGTAAAGTGGCTAAGTGAAGCCACTGGGAATGCTATAAGTGGCGTGTGGATGATTGGGGAGGACCCAGGTTCAAGTCACAATGACAGCAAATTAAGTGATTAATTTTTATGTACAGGAAAGGGAAGTAATGGAACTAAAATAAAAGTCTGTCAGGAAGAGTTTAAGAGGGTAAGGGGATTGAATAAGGATAGAGATAAGGGAGGAAATCTAGGAGCTGATTGGGGTGAGCTGTGTTGGCCGAATTTTGGACTCTTGAGGAGCAAGAGGTGGCCGGCCAAGGGTTTCTTTAGGGGGGAAAATTCGGCTAGGTTAAAGTGTCAGTATAAATTCGGCAATAGGGAGGGAGTTGTGCCGTTTGCTGCTTTTCTCACCTTCTCCCTTTAGCCATTTTTGCTTTCTTCTTATTCTCTTTCTCCATAGCCGAACCTTTCAAACCTCTTGTCCATCTCCACCCTACTCTACATCACTTTCCTCCATTAATTTTCTTAGACTAAAGCCGAACCTCAAATCTCAAAATCCCGAAAGCTATATTCTTGTGCCGTTTTTCCAAAGCCATATTCCTCAATATGTTTTCCTTTTCGACCAACATTCCTCTCCTCTAAACCCCTAGCATCTGTCGACAACATTACCCAGGGTTATAGCCTCAAATCATTATTTTCTATATCACCTAGAAAAGCCGAAACTACTATAGAGTTAGGGACTTGTAGCCGAAACTTCAAAGCTTCTAGATTCAAGTTTTACCGTTGTTTAAAGGTTGAATCTGCATCAGATCTACGTGGAAAGTAGGAAGGAATAAGTGGTAAGTGCTCATCACTCCAAATCTAGTCTTATTTTTCAAGTTAGGAAAAAGCCAAAGTCCCTAAAATCTAGGGAGGCTATCGATTTGGGCATAGGGCATAAAGGGTCTTTAACCGATGATTTATTTTGATGATTAGTGTCTTCTCAAGGGTTGGATCGAAGGCTTGGATCTTTGGAGCGATCAGACTTGGATCTAGCCATCGGATTTCGGCAAGAAGGTAAAGTTTTAAAGGCTTTTAGGGACAGTCGAATATGGGTAAGTAATTATGGAGATTAGTGTTGTGATTTGCAATCAAAGAATTGTAGCAACGTAATTGTAGGCAGTTCGTGCGTGGATCTTGTCAGCAAGTCGTCACAAATCAGGTGTGTAACTGACACCCTTTCATAGGCTAGATTGGCAAAAGCCGAAAAGCCGAAATACCGAGAAACTGGTATTTTGGGCACTTGCGAGTTTGCGAATGCTCGTGAGACGTATGGGTAATTATTATTGGTAATCAGAGGTGATAAAACTGCAGTACGTGCGATTTTGTGCGTTTGATATTTTGGGCTTAATGGGCCAAAACTGGGTTAATGGGCCAACGGGCCCAATTCGGTAAAAACGCTTGGTAAGTGTTTCTGGCTAAATGTAATAGCTACGATATGCATGAAAACCTTAGAAATAGTTAGATTTACTAGAATACCCCTATGTATGCAAAATTACCATTATACCCCTATGTATGCTAAATGACCTTTATACCCCTAGGGTTAATTTTGTCTGAAATGCATGATGAATTAAATCTGTATGATGTATTCCATGAATGTATATCAGTTGCATGGGGACATGGGTTATATTATGGAGGAAGCGTTCTGGTGGCTATGCCACAAATTATCTGTTCTGGTGGCCCTGCCACATATATCTGTTCTGGTGGCACTGCCACAAAATATCTGTATCTGGTGACTCTGTCACATTTTCTGTATCTGGCAGCCATGCTGCATATTTCTGTGGCGTGTAGCGGTTGGGTGGGTCGAGTAGTCTCCCCACATGGTGAAAGGATGGTATGGGGGTGTATGTGGTTGGATATGGTTGGGTTTCTGTATAAGCATGATATATCTATTCTGGTCTGTTCTGGGCCTACGGGCTTTATTCTGATATCTGTTCTGGGCTGAGGCCAACTTATTCTGTCTCTACGGTTTGAACTGATTTAGGCTATGGTTGGGTCGAATTACACACTAAGTTTTCCAAAACTCACCCCTTATTTTCATCCTCGCAGGTAATCCTCAACCATAGTGGGCTTGGAGCTGTGAGGGATTTGGACTGGCAACATGTTTCTACGAACCTGGTTTCTTTCTCGTGAACTGGACGTCCTTTTAATTTCATCTATGGTTTTGGGTTTTAAGTGTAATAAGGCCTTTAATTATTTTTATGGTTTTAATTACTTTTATTATTTTATTTTACTATGATGAAGAAAACTATGATGACTAAGGAAAATGGGTTAGCTTTAGGACGCGTTTTCAAAAACATTAAGGGATTTCAAAATAACACGATTACAAGTAAGACTTCCGCTAAGCAAACGTTTTCAAACTTAATCATTTTCTTAAGATAGACATAACCAAACGGTTTTCTCAAAATTATACAAGTCGTTAAGGTGTGGCAATGGTGGTGTGCATGTCTAGAATTGGATCCGAAGGGAGCTTGGTACTTAAGCAGTCCGACGGACTCACCTCCTCTTCTTCCTAGTTTCCTACCTGGTGCACAACTTCTATTCACCTTAACCTACTTTAAAAAGTATCTTTTACAACCCCAACTAAGTTTTCCAAACTAAGTAAAACGGAACGTTTTGAACGTATCGATGTGGCGCACCGAATCCGGTCATAACGTCTAGGCCGGGTTTGGGGTGTTACATTTAGTGGTATCAGAGCCAAGTTACAACAACTCGACTATGGAATGGGTTTACAAAAACGAAGATTTTCAAAAAAAATAAAAATCAGTTTTTTAAAAAAAATCTGGACTTCTGAAGGTGGCATTCCGAATCTCCGGCCCAAGACTATAAGTATTCTAAATTTTTCTGAATATATTCTGAATTATCTGTCTGTACTGAAACTTTACTAGAATACTCTAGATAGGATGCTACTGAAACCCTAGAAAAGCTTGCTAAAAGACTGAAACTGTAGTTAGACGTCGATTCTACGAAAACCATCTCTGAATTAATATTTGAATCATAAAACATCTGTAATAATCACTGGAATGCTAAAATTAATGCATAAAACTCGTAATCAGATTATACGATATGAGTACGTGAGCAGCTCGAGGCAGAGGCCGTAGACGAGGCCGAGGAAGAGCTAGAGCGGGATCTTCTTCTTCAGGATATATGCCAGCGGCAGAAGCACCGGTACCTTCGGCAATGGAAGTGGAATCTCATGATCAAGGTACCGGGGATGACGCCTGTCGCAGGCAATGCTTCGAGTTCTAGAAAGGGTTGCCGGGGCAAGTTTAGGCAACAGAATTCGAGGGTCAATTTCTGAACGACTCCGGGCTAATGGAGCGGAGATCTTTAGAGGCGTATCTGGTGTAGCCCCGAATGTGGCGGAATATTGGTTGGAGGCCACGGAACAAATTATGGATGACTTGGACTGTTCTGTAGAGCAGAAGCTGAAGGGGGCCGTATCGTTGCTGCGAGATGAGGCTTATCAGTGGTGGCTCACCGTGAGGGATGGAACCCCAGCTGATAGGGTTACTTGGGAGCTGTTTAAGACAGCCTTTAAAGGAAAGTACATCGGGGCAAGTTATGTGGACGCCCGTAGGAAAGAATTCCTAAATCTGGTCCAAGGAGGCAAAACTGTCGCTGGGTACGAGGCTAAATTTCTGAGGATGAGTAGGTATGCTGTGGGAATAGTTGCTACGGAGTATGAGCGTAGCGTTCGCTTTGAGGATGGATTCAGAAATGACCTTAAGGTGCTGATTGCTCCGCAGAGGGAGCGTGACTTCGCGGTTCTGGTGGAAAAAACTAAGATCGCTGAGGAGGCAAAGCGTACTGAGAGGCAGAACCGTGAGAAAGATCGAAACCATTTCCGGAGGGATTCTGGACCTTCGGGTGGAGCAAACAAAAATACCAAAAGGGCAAGAGTGGAGGAGCCAGTTCGAGCCATTCCGATGAATGTGGTTAGACCACCAATCTGTGGGGACTGTGGTAAGGTACACCTGGGTGAGTGTAGGAAACGTTCTGGTGCTTGTTTCCGATGCGGATCTATGGAGCACAGAGTTAAGGACTGTCCACAGAGAGCTGATCAGGCTCAGGTTGCTGTACAGAGGGTTGTTCAACCCATGAGAGGTGGACCACAACCACCGAGAGGACGTGGACAAGGTAGGGGCAGAAATGGAAATGGTCGAGGTCGAGGGGCGCCTGGCAGGGGAGCGGGAAATGCTTAGGCTCGACAGCCAGCGTTGGTGTATGCAGCTCGTCGTCGAGAGGAGGGTGACGTACCTGATGTCATAACCGGTACGTTTTTAGTTTCTAATATGCCGTATACTGCCTTGGTGGATATTAGATCTACACATTCTTATGTTACGTGTGCCATATCTAGGTCATTGGGAGTGCATTCTGAGAAGATAGTGAGTGGGGTATCTGTACTAAGTCCCTTGGGTCACTCGGTTAGGGTAGACAAGCTGTATAAGGATGTACCCTTAGAAACTCAAGGTAGGATATTTCCTGGCGATCTAATGGAGTTGCAGTTTGGAGAGTTTGATCTCATTCTGGGAATGGACTGGCTTGTTAGGCATAAGGCGACTCTGGACTGTGCTGCTAAGCGAATGGTGCTAAGGACCACAGAAGGGGATGAGGTTATGGTGATAGGTGAACGAAGGGACTATTTGTCTAATGTGATATCGGCATTGAGGGCTGAAAAGTGGATTCGGAAAGGTTGTGAGGCCTATTTGGCATTTGTAAGTCAAATAGATGTAAAGGGGCTGACAGTGGATAAGGTTAGAACTGTAAAAGAGTTCCAAGATGTCTTTTCGGAGGAGCTTCCTGGATTGCCTCCAAACTGAGAAGTCGAATTTGGAATCGACCTGTTGCCTAGGACAGCACCAGTGTCCATTGCACCATATATGATGGCACCAAAGGAGTTAGTGGAGTTAAAGGCGCAAATTCAAGAATTGTTGGATAGGGGCTTTATTAGGCCAAGTGTATCTCCATGGGGAGCACCGGTGCTATTCGTGAAGAAGAAGGATGGGACGATGCACATGTGCATTGATTATCGCCAGTTGAATAAACTGACGATTAAGAATAAGTACCCTCTGCCAAGAATTGACGATCTGTTCGACCAGCTTAAAGGAGCTTCTGTATTTTCCAAGATCGATCTTCGATCTGGATATCATCAGTTAAGGGTCAAGGAGGCAGATATTCATAAGACAACATTCAGGACTCGTTATGGTCATTATGAGTTTCTGGTTATGCCATTTGGACTAACAAACGCTCTTGCAGCATTTATGGATCTGATGAATCGTGTGTTCCAACCATTTCTGGATCGGTTCGTGGTCGTCTTTATTGACGATATTCTGGTATATTCTGAGACCGAAGCAAAACATGATGAGCATCTCCGCACTGTGTTGTAAGTGTTAAGGGAGAAGGAACTTTATGCGAAGTTCAGCAAGTGTGAGTTCTGGTTGAGGGAGGTAACCTTTTTGGGGCATGTGGTCTCTGCAGAGGGGATTAGAGTAGATCCTCGAAAGATTGAAGCAATTTTGGAATGGAAGCCACCTAGGTCAGTTTCAGAAATTTGAAATTTCCTAGGGTTGGCAGGATACTACAGAAGGTTTGTGGAAGGTTTTTCTGTGATGGCAGCACCTCTCACAAAACTCATAAGGAAAGGAGTACCGTTAGTATGGACGGAGAAGCAGCAAGAAGCTTTTGAGAGGTTGAAGAAAGTTCTGACTGAAGCACCTGTGTTAATTCAACCAGAGTCTGGGAAAGATTTTACTGTGTACAGTGATGCATCACACGTAGGTTTGGGTTGTGTGTTGATGCAAGAGGGTAAGGTGGTTGCTTATGCGTCTCGACAACTTAAGCCTCACGAAGGGAACTATCCCACTCATGATTTGGAGTTAGCAGCAGTGATCTTTGCACTTAAAATCTGGAGACATTACTTGTATGGAGAAAGGTGTATTATATACACAGATCATAAGAGTCTCAAGTATTTGCTGACTCAGAAGGAACTGAACCTTAGGCAAAGAAGATGGATCGAGTTGCTTAAGGATTATGACTGTTCGATCGAATACCACCCATGCAAGGCTAATGTGGTAGCTGATGCTCTAAGTCGTAGAGCTGTGTCTGATCTGAGAGCAATGTTTGCTCGTCTAAGTCTGTATGATGATGGAAGTCTGTTGGCTGAATTGCAAGTAAGACCAACCTGGGTGGATTAGATTAAGGAAAAGCAGTTGAAAGATGAGTCTTTGGTCCCTCGTTTTCAACAAGTTAAGGAAGGGGAAACTTCTGAGTTTGGGTTAAATGATGATGGGGTTCTGTGTTTTCGAGGTAGAATTTGTGTTCCGAAGGACTCTGACTTGAGACAGTCAATTTTGAAGGAAGCTCATGGGGGACTTTGTGCCATGCATCCTGGAGGGAATAAGTTGTACCATGACTTGCGAGAACTGTATTGGTGGCCTGGACTTAAGCGAGAGGTAACGGAATTTGTGGGGAAATGTCTGACATGCCAGCAAGTGAAAGCTGAGCATCAGTTACCTTCTGGATTATTGCAGCCAGTAAAAATACCACTTTGGAAGTGGGAGAGGGTAACCATGGACTTTGTGAGTGGGCTACCCTTGTCACCATTGAAGAAAGACTCGATATGGGTGATTGTGGATAGGTTGACCAAGTCGGCTCATTTTATACCTGTTCGAACAGACTTTTCTCTTTAGAAGTTAGCCAAGTTGTATGTGGCGGAGATTGTGCGACTACATGGAGTTCCGGTTTCGATTATCTCTAATCGGGATCCTAGATTCACATCTCGGTTTTGGAAAAAGTTGCATGAGGCGTTGGGAACGCGATTGAACTTTAGTACGGCTTTCCATCCCCAAACTGATGGCCAATCGGAAAGAGTTATTCAGATTTTGGAAGACATGTTGAGGGGATGAGTTATTGATTTCCGAGGTAGTTGGGAGGATTACTTGCCGTTGGCAGAGTTTGCATACAACAATAGTTATCAGTCGAGTATTCGAATGGCACCTTATGAAGCACTGTATGGGCGAAGGTGTCGAACACCTAGTTGTTGGACGGAACTAGGGGAGCGACAAGTTCTTGGACCTGAGTTGGTGGCAGATACTGAGGATAAGGTCAAGTTAATTAGAGATCGGTTAAAGGAAGCGTCTGATAGGCAAAAGTCGTATGCAGATCTGAAGCGTAAGGAGATTGAATACTCAGTGGGCGATATGGTCTTCTTGAAGGTTTCACCTTGGAAGAAGATACTAAGGTTTGGCAAGAAGGGCAAGTTGAGTCCGCGGTTCATTGGGCCTTATCGGGTTTTGAAGCGAGTAGGCCCAGTGGCTTATCAGTTGGAATTGCCTCCAGAGCTAGACAGGATTCACGATGTTTTTCACGTCTCCATGTTAAGGTGATATCGTTCTGACCCTACTCATGTCGTGCCGGTTGCAGAAATTGAGGTGCGAACTGATTTGACCTTTGAGGAGGAGCCTGTACAAATATTGGATCGAGACGTTAAGGTTCTGAAGAGGAAATCGGTACCATTAGTGAAAGTCCTTTGGCGTAACCATGGCAGAGAAGAAGCTACTTGGGAGCCAGAGGAGGCAATGCAACAACAATACCCTCAACTGTTCGGATCAGGTAAATTTCGAGGACGAAATTTCTTTAAGGAGGGTAGAGTTGTAACGCCCCAATTTTCAGAAATTCTGTAAAAGTTGTAAAATTTAAAATTCTGTGTTCTGTTTGTTATGTGTAGAATTAATCATGTTGGTGGGCCTCTAGAAGGCCCAAGCTTAGGATAAAACCCGATAGTTTTAATTAAATTTAATTCTATAAGAGAAAGGGGTTCTGATAAATTGGGCTTTTAGGAATTATTTGTGAAAAATGGATCACAAGGAAGCATGTGGTAAAGTGGCTAAGTGACGCCACTGGGAATGCTATAAGTGGCGTGTGGATGATTGGGGAGGACCTAGGTTCAAGTCACAATGACAGCAAATTAAGTGATTAATTTTTATGTACAGGAAAGGGAAGTAATGGAACTAAAATAAAAGTCTGTCAGGAAGAGTTTAAGAGGGTAAGGGGATTGAATAAGGATAGAGATAAGGGTGGAAATCTAGGTGCTGAAAGGGGTGAGCTGTGTAAGCCGAATTTTGGACTCTTGAGGAGCAAGAGGTGGCCGGCCAAGGGTTTCTTTAGGGGGAAAATTCGGCTAGGTTAAAGTGCCAGTATAAATTCGGCAATAGGGAGGGAGTTGTGTCGTTTGCTGCTTTTCTCACCTTCTCCCTTTAGCCATTTTTGCTTTCTTCTTATTCTCTTTCTCCATAGCCGAACCTTTCAAACCTCTTGTCCATCTCCACCCTACTCTACATCACTTTCCTCCATTAATTTTCTTAGACTAAAGCCGAACCTCAAATCTCAAAATCCCGAAAGCTATATTATTGTGCCGTTTTTCCAAAGCCATATTCCTCAATATGTTTTCCTTTTTGACCAACATTGCTCTCCTCTAAACCCCTAGCATCTGTCGACAACATTACCCAGGGTTATAGCCTCAAATCATTATTTTCTATATCACCTAGAAAAGCCGAAACTACTATAGAGTTAGGGACTTGTAGCCGTAACTTCAGAGCTTCTAGATTCAAGTTTTACCGTTGTTTAAAGGTTGAATCTGCATCAGATCTACGTGGAAAGCAGGAAGGAATAAGTGGTAAGTGCTCATCACTCCAAATCTAGTCTTATTTTTCAAGTTAGGAAAAAGCCAAAGTCCCTAAAATCTAGGGAGACTTTCGATTTGGGCATAGGGCATAAAGGGTCTTTAACCGATGATTTATTTTGATGATTAGTGTCTTCTCAAGGGTTGGATCGAAGGCTTGGATCTTTGGAGCGATCAGACTTGGATCTAGCCATCGGATTTCGGCAATAAGGTAAAGTTTTAAAGGCTTTTAGGGACAGAGTTGAATATGGGTAAGTAATTATGGAGATTAGTGTTGTGATTTGCAATCAAAGAATTGTAGCAACGTAATTGTAGGGAGTTCGTGCGTGGATCTTGTCAACAAGTCGTCACAAATCAGGTGTGTAACTGACACCCTTTCATAGGCTAGATCGGCAAAAGCTGAAAAGTCGAAATACCGAGAAACTGGTATTTTGGGCACTTGCGAGTGTGCGAATGCTCGTGAGACGTATGGGTAATTATTACTGGTAATCGGAAGTGATAAAACTGCAGTACGCGCGATTTCGTGCGTTTGATATTTTGGGCTTAATGGGCTAAAACTGGGTTAATGGGCCAACGGGCCCAATTCGGTAAAAACGCTTGGTAAGTGTTTCTGGCTAAACGTAATAGCTATGATATGCATGAAAACCTTAGAAATAGTTAGATTTACTAGAATACCCCTATGTATGCAAAATTACCATTATACCCCTATGTATGCTAAATGACCTTTATACCCCTAGGGTTAATTTTGTCTGAAAAGCATGATGAATTAAATCTGTATGATGTATTCCATGAACGTATATCTGTTGCATGGGGACATGGGTTATATTATGGAGGAAGCGTCCTGGTGGCTATGCAACAAATTATCTGTTCTGGTGGCCTTGCAACATATATCAGTTCTGGTGGCACTGCCACAAAATATCTGTATCTGGTGACTCTGTCACATTTTCTGTATCTGGCAGCCATGCTGCATATTTCTGTGGCGTGTAGCGGTTGGGTGGGTCAAGTAGTCTCCCCACATGGTGAAAAGATGGTATGGGGGTGTATGTGGTTGGATATGGTTGGGTTTCTGCATAAGCATGATATATCTATTCTGGTGTGTTCTGGGCCTACGGGCTTTCTTCTGATATCTGTTCTGGGCTGAGGCCAACTTATTCTGTCTCTATGGTTTGAACTGATTTAGGCTATGGTTGGGTCGAATTACACACTGAGTTTTCCAAAACTCACCCCTTATTTTCATCATCGCAGGTAATCCTCAACCATAGTGGGCTTGGAGCTGTGAGGGATTTGGACTGGCCACATGTTTCTACGAACCTGGTTTCTTTCTGGTGAACTGGACGTCCTTTTAATTTCATCTATGGTTTTGGGTTTTAAGTGTAATAAGGCCTTTTAATTATTTTTATGGTTTTAATTACTTTTATTATTTTATTTTACTATGATGAAGAAAACTATGATGACTAAGGAAAATGGGTTAGCTTTAGGACGCGTTTTCAAAAACATTAAGGGATTTCAAAATAACACGATTACAAGTAAGACTTCCGCTAAACAAACGTTTTCAAACTTAATCATTTTCTTAAGATAGACATAACCAGACGGTTTTCTCAAAATTATACGAGTCGTTAAGGTGTGGCAATGGTGGTGTGCATGTCTAGGATTGGATCCGAAGGGAGCTTGGTACTTAAGCAGTCCGACGGGCTCACCTCCTCTTCTTCTTGGTTTCGTACCTGGTGCACAGCTTCTATTCACCTTAACCTACTTTAAAAAGTATCTTTTACAACCCCAACTAAGTTTTCCAAACCAAGTAAAACGGAACGTTTTGAACGCATCGATGTGGCGCACCGGTTCCGGTCATAACGTCTAGGCTGGGTTTGGGGTGTTACATAGACATTGGAATGAAATTAAACATGTATTTAGATATCTCAGAGGGACCATTGATATGAGGTTATTTTATTCAAATGATTCAAAATCCTTATTAGTCGGCTATGGTGATGCTGGATACTTATCAGATCCACATAAGGGTCAATCTCGAACAGGATATTTATTTACATGTGGAGGTACTGTCATATCATGGCGTTCAACAAAACAAAATTACCCGCAGCTTTTTCAAATCATGCAGAAATAATTGCAACGCATAAGGCAAGTCAAGAATGTGTTTGGCTAAGGTTATTAACCCAACATATCCAGAAGATATGTAATTTGCCTTTATAGGAAAAGATGTCAACTATCTTATATGAAGATAATGCAGCATATATAGCTCAATTGAAGGGTGGTTACATCAAAGGTGATAGAACGAAACATGCTTCATCAAAATTATTCTTCACCTATGATCTTGAGAAAAGAGGTGATATAAATGTTCAACAAATCCGTTCTACTGATAATTTAGCGAATCTTTTTACTAAGGTATTGCCAACTTCAACATTTGAAAGACTACTACACAAGATTGGAATGCGTCAACTCAAAGATGTAATGTAATGTTGTCATTAGGGAGAGCTTAAAACAAGTTGTACTCTTTTCTTTTAACTAAGGTTTTGTTTCATTGAGTTTTCCTGGTAAAGGTTTTTAATGAGGCAGCTTGTAATAGAAGATTGCGTGATCCCACAGGGAATCTACCAATGGACATCTAAGGGAGAGTGTTATGAATATCTTATTAAATGGATGTCCATCTTGATCAAGATAAAGTTTTGATGTACTTTAAATTCTAATAGTTATTAGAATTAGATCTCAACTTCTTATGCCTATAAAGAGAGACCCTAATAAAGCATTGTGATTATCCCTTTGATTAATAAAGTACATTCTCTATTACTTTTATATTTTCTTTATTCTTTATTTTCTCCATCTCTCTTTATTTTATAACATATTCCTCTTTTTCATTTAAAAAAAAAGCTTAATTGATTTGTTTGAAAAGGCTGAAAATTTTTAAACCCTTAAACCTTCTAAAATTAATTCATTTCTCATGAATATAAATAGAAATCCTGTAAATTTAAACTGACCTTTCAAATTAATAAGCTTTCCGACAAAACTTTAATAAAATTACTGTAGGATTTACTTCCATCTTTGTCGTCCTCGTCTTCTCTATTTTCTTTAAAATGACAGTTTTACATAAAACCATTTCACTTTTGCCAATTTTAACAGCAGTTGGTATATTGTTTTTTTTCTTAAAACAAACTATAAAACCTATCTCAACCCACAAATTTGTTTGGTTGAAGTTAATGAGAGACATAACCTCATCTCAAGGTAGGATTCACAGCTGCCGATCACTGCTTCAGCTTCTTCTTCTAAATTCTCATCTTTATTTATTTTATTTACGATTTCACCTTTAAAATATATTCGTTTTCCCACTTTAATAATTAAATTTTTTTTAATCTCAATTTGTATTTAAAGTATATTTAATTTTCAATTTGATATCTAAAGTATGCATCTTTTATATTTTTTAGTTCATTTTTTTTTACAAATGCTAAATTTTTTTTTTATAATCAATCACGAAACGTAACGTGGCATATTTATGTAAAAAAATAAATAAATATATAAAAAAATCTAGAAATATATATATATAGTATTTAGAAAAAAATAACATATAAATTATAAAATAAAATTTACAAAAAAAAAAATTGAAAAGAAATTAGTTGAAATGAATATTGTTATTACAAAAAAAGTAAAAAATTGTAATAATGTTAAAAGAAATTGAAAATTTTTTAAAAGTTTAAAAATATTTTTTATAAAATTCTAAAATATATAAATTTTAAAATTGTATTTATATTAAGTTTTTCTTTTTTTGGAATTATTTGAAACTAAAATACCTTTTTTAATTTTTATAAAATTATTCAAATCTTTTACATATTATTTTGACTTTTTAAAATTTATAATTATATATTCTAAGATTTTATATAAATTTTTTTTGAACTTTTTTAAATTTTTTTATATATTATATATTATCCTTTACATATTTTTAATCAATATGATATATAATATTAAAAAAAAAGACATCATTTTCTAATAACACGACATGAACAATCAATGCCAATCAATAGTCAATCAATTTCAATCCATGGTGAAACAAAGTTAAAAATGTTTTTAAATATTTAATATTATAATTTTTTAATTTTAATTTAAATGCAATATTTTTATTTGAACCTAATTATTGCATGATAATTTTTTCATTGGCCAAAACATGTCAAGTGATGCTTTTCCATTGATCAAAGTTGTCCAACAATTTCTTTTAACATCCATTACAAAATGAACAAAAAGTAGAAACAATTGATAATTTAGGTACCAAATTGGGAAAAAAAATTACCAAAGTAGAAAAAAATATATATATTCTACAAGTCTAAAACAATGATAAACATCCTTAATATTATACATATCTAAACATTAATCCCATCAAATCTTTGATGAATATTAAGTTTTCACCATCTATTTTGCTTCACATTTTCTTAGCATATTACAATTAGAAGCTGCACCCCAACATTTGACTTGATTGTACATGATTCCTTTTCTTTTCTTTTTTTTGGATCGAAGAATAAGATCTGAATCTCCATTTTCATGTGAAGTGATGACAAAAAGAGAACACCAAACCAAAGAAAATTTCAGACTATATATATGTCCTTTTAAGGTTTTCAGGCATCTCTAAAGCACTATCCCACATGAACTTAAACCTAGAAGGATTGTGTTTTCTTTTTCTTTTCTTTTGAGGACAATAACTAGCAAAGTATTGAAGAGCTGAACTGAACATAAACATGGTGTATAATAGCAAATTGAATGACCTGTAAAACTTGCTTCCATGTTCCCTTTGGCAAAACCCTGAATGGCAACTCAAAAAGCAGCTTATGTGCAGGCTGTGACTGGTAATAACCCATTGTGCCTGAGGAATGCCTTGGGTGAAGGTTCACGTCCACGGAACTCCACAAACACCTGGACATGCAACATTAAACATGTTAAGCAGATTCAATGAGGAAGCGCTTCTAGGGTCCACAGTAGTTACTTATACACTAACCACTCCTACGAATTCTTGTGATTTTTCCAATCCACACCACTGCTGCTATCAGCTTCTGTTTTCAAAGTAAACCTTACCTAATTTGGGGTTTCATGGACCAACTAGGGCCTTGTCATACATAAGCCCACTTATGATCATACTTAGCCATTCCAGTGGCTGATCATTTGCTCAACACTTCCATTCCAACTATAGTTACATCATGAAACCATCTATACATTCATAAACACGAATGGTCTAATGCCATACTCCACTTCTACAAGCCATTTTCGCATGGCTGTACACTTATACATTTCATAAAGTACTCGAAAGACAACAATGGGTAGTCCTATACATGCCATATCAAAATTCAACCAAAATAGTACCCAAAAGAGCCTTTGATAGTGTGGGCGACTTCGACTTCAAGATCCCGAGTCCGATAGCTGGAGAACCAAAAATCTATAAAACAGAGGAGCAATGTAACGAGTAAGCAATTTATGCTTAGTAAGTTTTGAGCAAGGAATTCCAGCATACACAAAGAATAGCACACATTTAGCTAAACGGAATATTTCATAATACGCAATTTACCGATATCAAACTTGCTTCACAACATTAACAACCCTTATGTACATACACAATAAACTAACTTAGCCGAAGGCTGGTAGCTCGTTTATCAACTGAGCGAACATTTATTTGTAAGGGCTCGATTAAATTCAACACATACGTAACATATCCCCATATTGGGATGTTTTTCGAGTATTCGCTAGAATTTTACAGCAAGCTCATTCATTACCAAATCACGTACCTTCGGGATTTAACTGGATATAGCTCCTCGTTCAATTGCCTTCGGGACATAGCCCGGTTTTAGTAACTCACACAATGCCTTCGGGATATAACCCGGATTTAACAACTCGCACGAATGCCTTCGGGACTTAACCCGGATTTAGTATCTCGCACAAAGGCCTTCGGGGCTTAACCCGGAATTTGTATCTCGCACAAATGCCTTCGGGGCTTAACCCGGAATTTGTATCTCGCACAAATGCCTTCGGATCTTAGTCCGGATATATTCACTTAGCACAAAGCCTTCGGGACTTAGCCCGGACAGCATTCAATTAATCATGCACCTCTAACAATAATTCATGGCACATTCGTATTTCTTTTTCATTAGCAAAACTCAACACAAGGCACACACCATCCTTGCACATTCGGCTCAATAGCCACTCATAGAGCATGATTTTAATTTGCTTAAAACATGATTTAATCACATCGTAATTTAAGCTCTCTTACTCAAGAACTTACCTCGGGTGTTGTCGAACGATTCCGCTAGCTATTTGACCACTTTTTCCTTCCCTTTATCGGATTTATTTCCCCTTTGCTCTTGAGCTTAATTAAACAAATAAATTGATTTCATCATTTAGGCATCAAAAAGATGAACACAAGGCACTTAGCCCATATTTATACATTAGACATTAAAGTCTCATACATGCAAAAATCATGCATCAACACAACATATTAGCTAATTTCTTTCCCCTTGGCCGAATATGCATGTCTATTTTTGGGGTCGATTTCAACACTTAATACACACATATACACACTAGTAAAGCATCCTCCCCCTTTTCATCAATTTAACACATGCATTGCTCATTAACATGCAAAGTTACATTCGGCCTTAGCACACATCTTGCTAGCCGATTCTTCTCCATTTAGCAACCAATGCGCATATGTGCTCACACAAAAATGCTAAAAAGGAGGTTCAAGAATCATCAAGCCATCATCACATGCATCATTAACAAGCTTCATATTTTGCATGCAATGGCATTAACACAACCTCCACCTAGGCCGAATCTTAACTCATCCTCATGCCTCATCACCACAACATCAAACATCAACCAAGAATGATGCATCCATGGTCAAGTGCCATTTCCATCACATAGCAAGATTTAGACCATGGGCTAGGTAGAACTCAAGCTAATAACTAAAACATGCATGCATCTCATGGAACATCATCAAACATACCTTAGCCTAGCTACATGCATGGCCGAATCTCTTCACCTTTCTTCTTCTTTCCTCCTTAAAATTTTTGGCCAAGGATGAACCAAAGGATGAGAAATTTTTTTCTTTCTTTTTCTTTCTAATTTAGGCTAAATGAAGGTGAGAAAGGATGAACACAAATTTTTCTCCTTTCTTCTCTTTAGCTCACGGCAATGGGGGGCAACCACACATTTTTTTCTTTTGTTTCCATTTCTTTATTACCCATACTCCTTATTTTATTCTTCCATTAACAAAACATGTTTCATGACATGTTTTGCCCATCATTCCTTGTCATGGCCGGCCACTACTCATTAGGGGGGAAATTTGACATGCAAGTCCCCCCTTTGTCCACATGCACTAATAGGTCCTCACACATTGACCTATCACATTTAAAATTTTCTCACATAAGTCCTATTGACTAAATTCACATGCAATCGACTAAATCGAAGCTTGAAATTTTCACACATTCATAATTACATATTCTAGACAATAAATATCACATTCAACATTTCGGTGACTCGGTTTAGCGGTCCCGAAACCACTTCCCGACTAGGGTCAACTTTGGGCTGTCACAACTCTCCCCACTTAAGAAATTTTCGTCCCCGAAAATCTTACCGGTAAATAGGTTTGGGTATCGTTCTTTCATCGAGCTCTCGGTCTCCCAAGTAGCTTCCTCGATCCCGTGTTTGAGCCATAACACCTTTACTAGCGGAACTCTTTTGTTTCGCAACTCCTTCACTTCACGAGCTAGGATACGCATCGGTTCTTCTTCATAGCTCATGTCGACTTGAATTTCAACCTCTGATGGGCTAATTATGTGCGATGGATCAGATCGATAGCGTCGAAGCATCGAAACATGAAAGACGTCATGAATCTTTTCAAGCTCCGGGGCAAAATCAATCTATACGCAACCGGACCAACTCGTTCGGAGATTTCGTACGGCCCAATGAATCTCGGGCTCAACTTGCCCTTATGGCTAAACCTGAGTATCTTTTTCCAAGGTGAAACCTTAAGGAACACTTTGTCTCCCACCTGATACTCGATGTCTTTTCATTTCAAATCCGCGTACGACTTCTGACGATCTGTGGCTACCTTCAGACTTTCACGGATTACCTTTACTTTTCGTTCAGCATCTTTAATCAAATCAACTCCGAAAATTTTACTTTCACTGAGCTCGGTCCAAAACAATGGTGTACGGCATTTACGACCGTACAAAGCCTCGTAAGGTGCCATCTTAATACTTGATTGAAAACTATTGTTGTAAGCGAATTCAATCAAAGGTAAATACCGTTCCCATGAACCACTGAACTCGAGGATGCAACATCTCAACATATCCTCAAGTATCTGAATTATCCGCTCAGATTGACCATCGGTTTGGGGATGAAAAGCAGTGCTTAAATGCAGCTTGGTACCCAAAGCTTCTTGCAATTTCCTCCAAAATCGCGAGGTGAATCTTGGATCTCTATCCGACATGATAGAAATAGGTACCCCGTGTAATCTCACAATCTGAGAAACATACAATTCGGCTAGTTTATCCAATGAAAAATTCGTATGCACGGGGATAAAGTGAGCCGACTTAGTCAGTCTATCAACAACAACCCAAATCGCATCCTTCTTACTTGTTGACAATGGCAGTCCGGACACAAAGTCCATTGTGACTCGATCCCATTTCCACTCGGGTATCATGATCGGCTGAAGTAATCCTGAAGGCACTTGATGTTCCGCTTTCACTTGTTGACATATTAAACATCTCGAAACAAAGTCGGAGATGTCTCGTTTCATACCATGCCACCAAAATTGACGTTTCAAATCGTTGTACATTTCGTACTCCCCGGGTGAATTGACATTCGGCTACAATGGGCTTCGTTCAGAATCATCGAAATGAGTTCTGAATTCCTTGGAACACACAAACGATTTCTGAACCTCAAACAATCATCATCATCAATTTGAAACTCCGATTCCTCGTTCGGAAAACACTTAGCCCGTTTTGCAACCAATTCATCATCGACTTTCGGAGCTTCACGAATTTGGTGAGTCAATAATGGTTTAGCTTTTAATTCAGCTACTAACACACTGTCTGGTAGAACAGACAAATGCACGTTCATCGCTCGTAAAGCAAACAATGACTTCCGGCTTAAGGCGTCCGCAACCACGTTAGCCTTTCCCGGGTGGTAATCAATGACAAGCTCGTAATCTTTCAACAACTCAAGCCAACGTCTTTGTCGCAGATTCAAGTCTCGTTGAGTCATCAAATATTTGAGACTTTTGTGATCCGAAAATACATGACACTTCTCACCAAACAGATAATGTCGCCATATTTTTAAAGCAAACACGATGGCAGCTAGTTCGAGATCATGGGTCGGATAATTCCTCTCGTGTGGCTTCAATTGTCTCGACGCATAGGCCACGACTCGACCTTCTTGCATCAATACGCAACCCAACCCAAGTAGGGATGCGTCACTATAAATGACAAACTCTTTACCTGATTCGGGTTGCACCAAAATTGGAGCTTCAGTCAAATGAGTTTTCAGTTGGTCGAAACTTTTCTGACATTTCTCCGTCCACTCGAACTTAACATCCTTTTGAAGTAGCTTCGTCATTGGTGTGGCTATCATCGAGAAACCTTTCACAAATCGTCGGTAATAACCGGCGAGCCCCAAAAAGCTCCGAACCTTAGTAATATTTCTCGGAGGTTTCCAGTCAAGTATGGCTGAAATTTTGTTCGGGTCAACTCGAATACCCGACGCGGATACCACATGACCCAAGAAGCTAACCTCTCTTAACCAGAACTCACATTTACTGAACTTAGCATATAACTGCTTCTCCCGCAAAATTTGCAGCACTAGCCTCAGATACTCAGCATGTTCGGTCTCATCTCTTGAATAGACCAAAATGTCATCAATGAACACAACTACGAACCGATCCAAATATGGTCTGAAGATCCGATTCATCAAATCCATAAATACCGCAGGGGCATTAGTGAGCCCAAACGGCATCACTAAGAATTCGTAGTGACCATATCTCGTTCTGAAGGCAGTTTTGGGAATATCTGAATCTCGGATTCGCAACTGATAATAGCCCGATCTCAAATCTATTTTTGAGAACACTGAGGCTCCCTTCACGAGGTATGGCCAATATGAATTCTTTGTCATGCCATTTGGTTAACAAATGCACCGGTCATATTTATGGACCTAATGAATAGGATATTTCGTTCATACTTGGACAAGTTCGTCGTTGTGTTCATTGATGACATTTTGATTTATTCCAAGGATGAGACAGAGCATACGAAGCATCTGAGTACTGTGTTGTAGACCTTATGGGCAAAGCAATTGTATGCTAAGTTTAGCAAGTGTGAGTTTTGGCTTCAAGAAGTAGAGTTTTTGGGTCATATTGTTTCGGGTGATGGCATCCGAGTTGATCCATGTAAGATCTCTGCCATCGTTGAATGGAAACCACCTAAAAATGTAACCGAGGTTGGAAGCTTTTTGGGCTTAGCTGGTTACTACCAAAGATTTGTGAAAGGATTCTCCATGATAGCGACTCCAATGACGAGGTTGCCTTAGAAAGACGTTAAGTTTGAATGGACAGAGAAGTGTCAGTAGAGTTTCAAAAAGTTGAAGACATTGCTGACTAAAGCTCCAGTTCTAGTATTACCCGAGTTAGGAAAAAAGTTTGTGGACTATAGCGACGCGTCTTTAAATGGACTAGGTTGTGTGCTTATGCAAGATGGCAAAGTGATAGCCTATCCTTCACGGTAGTTGAAGCCACACGAGATGAATTATCCGACGCATGACTTAAAGCCTCTCGCCATTGTTTTTGGTTTGAAGGCATTATTTATATGGTGAGACTTGTCGTATATTCACAGACCATAAGAGTTTGAAGTATTTGATAACTCAAAAAGAATTGAATCTGAGACAGTGGAGATGGTTAGAACTAATTAAAGATTACAAGTAAATCACCATAAGAGTTTGAAGTATTTGATAACTCAAAAAGAATTGAATCTAAGACAGTGGAGATGGTTAGAACTAATTAAAGATTACGAGTAAATCATCGATTATCACCCAGGAAAGGTGAATGTGGTTGCTGATGCGTTAAGTAGAAAATCTTTGTTTACATTGAGGGTCATGAAGGGTCGATTGGTATTGTTTGATGATGGTTCATTTTTAGCAGTGCTAAGGGCTAGGCCGACATTTCTTCAGGAAATTTATGATGCTCAGACTAATGATAGTGACCTGCAAGCCAAAAGAACTCAATGTGAGGCGGGTGTCGAATCAGATTTTTAGATTGGTTCTGATGGACGTTTGATGTTCAGAGACAGAGTTTGTGTATCGAGGAATGATGAAATTATTTGAAAAATATTGCAAGAGGCACATGATAGCCGTTTGTCTATTCATCTTGGAAGTACCAAAATGTACAATGATTTAAAGAAAATGTATTGGTGGAACGGCATGAAAAGAGACATCTCTGAATTTGTATTGAAATGCTTGATATGCCAGCAAGTCAAGGAGGAACATCAAGTACGTTCAGGTTTACTACAGCCTGTGATGGTCTCCGAATGGAAGTGGGACAGAATTACTATGGACTTCGTAACTGGATTACCATTGACCCCAAAAAAGAAAGATTCTATATGGGTTGTGGTTGATAAATTGACGAAGTCGGCTCATTTTATCCTGGTAAAGACAGATTTTTTGCTTGATAAGTTGGCCGACTTGTACATATCTAAGATTGTGAGATTACACGAGGTACCGCTATCGAGTTTTTTAGACAGAGACCCGTGATTCACTTCGAGATTCTGGAAGAAGTTACAAGAAGCATTGGGTACAAAGTTGAGCTTTAGTATTGCTTTTCACCAACAAATCAATGGTAAGTCTGAGCAGATGATTCAGATTCTTGAGGATATGTTGCGATGTTGCATCCTTAAATTTCAGGGCAGTTGGGAAAAATACTTGCTATTGGTAGAGTTCACCTACAACAACAGTTTTCAAACGAGGTTGAAGATGGCACCTTATGAGGCCTTTATGGAAGAAAGTGCCGAACTCCATTGTATTGGACAGAACTCAAGGAAAATCAGATTCACGGAGTTGATCTAATCAAGGAAACTGAAGAAAAGGTTAAAGTGATACGTGACTATTTAAAAATGGCATCAAATAGGCAAAAGTCATATGCCAATCTGAAAAGAAAAGAGATTGAGTTCCAAGTCGGAGATAAAGTATTCTTGAAAGTATCTCCATGGAAAAAGGTATTGAGATTTGGCCGGAAAGGGAAACTGAGTCCACGGTTTATTAGACCATATAAGGTTATTGAATGAGTTGGACCTTTAACCTATCGCTTGGCATTGCCACCAGAACTGGAAAAGATTCACGATGTGTTCCATGTATCTATGTTAAGGCAATATCGATCAGACCTCTCTCATGTGATTTTACCGACGGAGATTGAAATTAGACCGGACATGACCTATGGTGAGAAACTAGTCCAGATTTTGGCTCGTGAGGTTAAACAGCTGAGAAATAAAGATCTGGCCTTCGTAAAATTTTTATGGCATTGACATGGTGTAGAAGAGGCGACATGGGAGCTGGAAGAAACCATGAAAAGCCAATATCTGAACCTGTTTACTGGTAAGACTTTCGAGGACGAAAGTCCTTAAGGAGGGAGAAATGTAACATCCCGAAATAGGGCATAGTCAGAATAGTGGTTTTGGGACCACAAATCCGATGTTAAAATATTTTTTTATGATTATTATGAGGTCTAGAATATGAAAATATGCATGTGTTAAACTTTCATGGGGAAATTCTATGAGTAAGGTGTCCAATTGGAAAATAAGGACCAAATTGAATAAAGTGCAAAACTTGGATTCTAGAAGCAATTTGCATGAAATTGCTTTAGATTATTAATTAGAAGTCCCTAAGGAGAAATTTGCCCAATTTCTAAGTTTTTGGACAAAAATGGGCATGTATAGATAAAAGTTTAAAGAAAAGGCTTAAGGGCATTTTGGTCATTTGGCTAATTAATGAAATAAAATAGGAAAATGAAGGCAAAAATCAGCCATTCTTCTCCGTCATCCAGCCAAATTTCTCAAGCCCTCCATAGCTAGGGTTTTCAACATTTTCAAGCTCAATAGTAAGTGCTCCCAAGCCCCGTTTTTAATGTTTTTCATATTTTTGAAATCTCGGTAGCTTACTCTCTCCATTCCTACCCATATTTTGAGTTAGGGTTTATGTTTGCAAATTGACCCATGTGTGATATGTTTATTATTTGATGTTTTATGGAGGAATATGGAAGTTGGATGTGCGTTAAACATCTTTTTCTAGGTGCTTTTCATGAAAACCCCTTAAAAGGACCTTTTTGCAAAAGGTGTAAAATATGTGGTAAAAATGTGAAATAATAGAAAAATGTAGGCTGCCATAAGAGGAAAGAACATTTAGCTAGGCTTTGGTAATGTAGAAAATTCATGCATTTCATCATACGAGCCTAGGGACTAATTCGTAAATAATGTGAAACGTTAGGGGCAAAACGATCATTTTGTCCGAGGGTGAAACTTAGACTCGAAAAGTATAATATGAGGTATTAATAATTCATTTTTATTGTTATAGACCCCGAGGAACAAATTTCAGAGGTCGATCAAGGGAAACAAAAGGTTTCGGAATAACCGAAATGTGGAACGGAAACGAATACCAAGTAAGTTCGAATAACTTTAAGTAAACTATTAACATGCCTAATTGCTTGCGTTATGAATGTATGATAATTGGTTATATTGATGGCATGAAAATCCATGAAATATGTTAATAATAATGATATGAGAATAAATGTCTCGGTTGAAGTAAAAAAAGAAATTCGATGGATAAACCATGGCTTACATGACTTGAGATCCTGCATGTGTTGCAAAAAAAAGGATTTAGGCCAGACGGGTAATCCGTTGATCTCAAATATAGAAAGGAACTAGCCCAGACGGGTGTTCCTTGAGTGATTGAGCCTCTCGAAGAATACGTGTGAGTAATGGATTTAGCCCGGACGGGTAATCCGACTAGGGTTTGAATTTAGCGTGGACTGGTAATTCAGATCCGAGCTCATTACGGGTGTTTGTCGCTACAAGGGATTTAGCCTGGACTGGTAATCCCGACATCACCCTATGAACTGATATTACGGGGGATTTAGCCTGGACTAATAATCCCGCCGTAAGATGTGAGGTTCGCAGGAGTGCGTACTTGAGATGATCGCTCTTATGACTTGACGGTAAATGGATAATCCATCGAGACTTCTGAGAAAATTAATGAGATTAACATGAGATATAAAAATGAAAATGTTGAATGATGAGCTCATCTAAGACAAATTTATATGATGTATTGTTATGAGACTAACTTGTTAATTGAGTGCATGTGATAGGGTAAACTAATTCATGCTTGTTGGTTTCATTGCCTAATATGGATGTATGCTAACTAATCGGTAAGTTTATTTTCCGGTTATTCTGGCTTACTAGGCAAGAATTGCTTACCCCTCTTTTTTCCCTTATCTTACAAAGCTCGAGGACTCGTAGAGGTTGGAAAACGGTTGGAGAATCAACACACTATCATCTTGTCTAGCTTTGGTATATAAATATTTTTGTTTTGTTCAATGGCATGTATAGGGCTTTTGTTATTTTGTCATAAGTGTCATTTGATTAGCCAACATGAAGGCTTATAAAAGTATACATGTTCACTTGTGTATGGCCATAGAAATTGACTCATTCTGGTGTAGGTTAACAAATTATGCATGATTATGTTCCAATGTTCTTTTGATGATTAAATATGGTGTGTTACAATTAGTCATATGTAATATGACCAAATCACTTGGGGTGGTTAGGCCACAATTTGGCAATGAGTTAAGACAATGAGCCAAGCTTAATTGAGTTACCAGTTATAGAAATCCTTAATATAAAAGGGGATAACCGAGCATGTATAAAACCGATGAGATAAGGTTTACATGCAATGAGGTATATTAAGGTCATTTAAGAGTATAATTAGACCATGTTAAGTGTTATTGACAATTATAAGTGGGTATGAACATTAGAGGGTGACCAAAGGCTTGGAAAATAGCCTAACAAGGTCCACACGAGTAGACACACGGGCATGTGTCTAGGCCGTGTGTGGATCGCCCCATGGGCGTGTGATATGACCGTGTGTCCCCTGCACCTAAAAATTTTAAGTCAGAATGCATGGTAGTAAACACACGGTTAGAGACACGATGGTGTGTCTCAACCGTGTGGAGGGCACGGCCTAGCACACGGGCGTGTGTCTTGGCCGTGTGCCCCTAAATGCATGTTGACGTCATAAACAGAATGTCCAAGTTCTTGGACATGGGCGATCACACGAGCGTGTCTAGGTCATGTGAGTGACACGGGCTATGGACACGGGCGTGTGCTTGGCCGTGTGAAAATCCCTGTAGGTTTGAAATAGGAAATAAATTCAATTAATTCCACCCAGGTAGGGGACACGGGCGTGTCCCAAAGCACACGGGTGTGTGCATTGTTGTGAGACATTAACTTAGAAATTTTCTTAAAATTTTCTTAGGTCCTTGGTTTAGTGTCGGACCATTTTCAATGTATGTTTTGGGCCTCGTAGGCCCATAATAGGGACACTAAGATGTTGTTTGATTGGTTTCAAATTGGAATGAAATTTTGTAACCCGTATTTCCCGAAAATATTCGGGTGCATGCCTGGTAACACCTCGTACCTGGTCCCGGTCTCGGATACGGGTAAGGGGTGTTACAATAACACTACACCACTTAGAGTACTTTCAGTTTACTCACCAAATCAGGATTCGCCAAAATAGGGCGTTACATAATTTCTAAATTAAATAATTTTCTTAACTCAATTCTAATTTTGTTAAAGTCATGACAACTTTACCTTAAAAGAATTTATAAGAAAATATATTTAATTTCTTTATTTAACAAATTTATAACGACTAATTTAATTCTTTATTCAAGTCATTTATATACTTATCAAGAAAACACATTCATTTGTGAATATGGTCTATTTCTCTTACTTTATTATTTCCATTCATCTTTATCTATTTGGTTCGTAATTCAATTCATTTATAGTTTCAATGAGCGAGCAAAGGAATCGATTGAATATATATTAAGTTTCAGCTTTTCGCCTATTAATTTAGTCATAATGTCATTCCACTAAAGAACTGTGACTAATCTCTCTTTAATTACATACCATTACAAAAGCTACTTAATAAGTACTCGTCTAAGGACCTTGTCATAAGTGTATTACCTTTATAGGATATCCTTAATCTCTTTGGGATAAACCTGCTCTCCCAATATGATTTTATTTTATCTAATGGTAACCATTATATCTTCCTTTATGAAAAGTCAATTTATTATCAAATAGTAATTAAGCCATTTATCATAAAGACAAATAACCTATGACCACATTTACTTTTCATCTATTATGTAATGCCGATGAGAGGATATTATTTACCCTTTAGTGGATTCCATTATTTTTTAATGATGCCACATACTACAGAAGTTGTATACCTAACACACCAGCTTTCAATCCCTTATCTATTTGAACTCAAGTTTTTTACTTATATCAAAGTATACGAGTCATGTATACATAATCCATCATCCACTCCTAATTAAGGCATGTCACGCTATGAACATTATAAGTGAATAAATCCATAAATGGATTTAGGATCTATTCTACTTGGGTCTTATCCGATGTACTTTCAGCCTAGATAATCGCATCTATATCTCTATCTTCTAAGAGTCGTCCACTTTAATCATATTTTTCCAATTAAGGAAAATTCCAAGCACTTCATCCTTAATTTTCATTGTGTACAATCAAAATCTTTTGGATATGTCATAACAAACATTACAAAGTAGTGATTTCCTTTTAACGAATGTGTCTTGGAAGGCCTCCATAAATTTGAGTGAACATAATCCAAAATACCTTTTATATCATGGATAGCGGTGCCAAGCTTCACTCTATTTTGCATTCCCTAAACACAATGCCCACAAAATTCTAACTTGCAAGCCTTTGCACCTTTCAACAATCCTCTCTTTACTAGTATTGTTGGATATGATGCCGAAAGTATTGTATTTTTGTCTTAGTAAACTTGTAATTTTTTAAACAGATTGGTTAATAAAACTATTCATGAATTACATTAATACTTTGTATATTGTCCTTACATGGTTTTTGCATGCAAATCAAAATGAAAGCAAATGTTGCTTACTAGTTGTCTATTATTTAACCAATATTTAGCGATATTACATGGTCGGTAGTAATTTTGCATTTGTTGCACACTACTGCAGCTCTTTGTGAGTGTCCAGTTACATGATCCAATCGGTTGTGATCCAGCATATAACGCGGACACATACACAACTCTACGTGAGCATTCTGATATAGGCTCTTTTGAGCTTCCTAACATGGCTCGCTTGAACTCCCTGTTACGCTATCCGGTGCTCCCTGATAATAACTCTTTGGAGTTACCTAGTAAGCTCTATGATCTTCCTGATTAAAACTCTTATGACTTCCCTGTTTAGCCCAGATAAACGTCCTGTTAGATGGCTCATTTGAGCATCCTGATATGTTTTATGTGGCTTGAGAGAGTGCTTCCCGGTTATGTGCCCAAATGGGTACCCCTGAACATGAGTTGACGAATTATTAACTTGTACACCCTGTGTATACTACCGGAGTACCCATCGAAATTTCAATGGGTCAACGAATAAAACTCCTGAAATAAGAAACTATGAGTTAAATGAATTATATTTCGAATATTATTGAAGTACTTGAAAGTTTGTAGCATGATGAGCTCATCCTTACTTATTTGATGTACATGTTAATTATGTGACTAACTTGCTTAATTGAGTGTATGCGATTAGGCAAATTGCCAATTTGTTGGGAAGCACGTTATTGAATGCTTAGTTTAATAAATGTTATTGGTAAGTTTAATTCCTTTTATACGAACTTACTAAGCATTAAATGCTTACTAGGTTTTCCTTTCTCTATTTTATAGTGCTCGAAATCTCGCAAAGGTTGGAGATCGGTCAAAGTATCATCACACTATCCACCAGCTCGTTTTGGTATAAATAGTAAACTTATTTTGGTATAATGGCATGTATAGGTTAACTTGGCCAATTGTTAGCCATTGAAATGACAAGCGATAGTTGGTTTTGGTATATTTATAAGGTTAAATCATGATAAATACATATGCGTTTAGTATGTTTAATTGAGTTATGTTAAACATTTATGTTTATAAAAGGTAAGATTATAAACTTGAATGCATGTGATAATATAATATGCTAGATAATAGAATTGGCTTGGTTATAATGCTAGAAATGGTTGGTATATGATTGTAAGTATTGGTGTAGGTTGTTGGCAAATATGGGTGAGCAATAAGGCTAGGAAATGGCTTTATTTTTTCCACACGGGTAGACACACGGGCGTATGTCTTGACCGTGTGTGACACACGGCCTGGCATATGGGCGTGTGGTTTGGCTGTGTGTCCCTTGCATCTTAAAATTGAGAAACAGAATGTTCAGAATTAGGCACACGGACAGAGACACGGGCGTGTGTCTCAGCCGTGTGTGATACATAGCCTAGAACATGGGCGTGTGTCTTGGCCGTGTGAATCTTGCACTTAATTTTCAAAAATTAAATTGACCATACGGCCTAGCACAGAGACGTGTCGTAGGCCGTGTGGCACAAGTCAAAGAGTTATATGAGTAAAGACAGGGTTGGGATACAGCTGTGTCCCTCACATCGAATGCCCACATGGCCTGAGACATGGGCATGTCATCACACGGCCTACTCACATGGGCGTGTGACCTTTGTATATAAGAAAAATTTTGAAATTTTGTGAAAATTTTTTTGATATCTTAATTTAGTCCCGAATTGTTTCTAATTCTTAAATTGGACCTCGAGGGTCCATTCAAGGGATGATATATTAGTTTCGAATATGAACAGTAAATGATATGAATAATCTGTAATTGTTCTGTAAACTCTGGTAATGCTCCGTAACCCTATTTTGGTGACGAATACGGGTTAAGGGTGTTACCTTTATTGGTATCAGAGCTACAGTTTAGTCGATTCTCAGACTAACATAGCAAGTATGAGTTTAGCTATACATGCCATTATATAATTTGTGATAGTGTGATATCTCCTGGCCATTTTTAAATGTGTTTTTCATATAGTAATGTCATCTAACCAAACTAGAGATGAATCTAAGGAACTAGAGAGCACTGCTCATGCTTCTGTTCAACGAGCTGTATCTAGTAGTAGTAGAAGGCCTGTTTTTGAGGGCTGAGGTGATGAGGCAAAAGAAGCCTTCTTTCAAATGATGAACGAGTGGTTCACTAAATATTTGAGAACAAATGCTACTATACAATAACCTCCCCCACTTGTTCCTCAACCAGTTCCAGAGATGCCACAGGGTACTGAACATGTTAGAATCGGTAAGCCTTCAGTGGATAAAATCCATAAGTATGGGGCAGAGGAATTGAGGGCTATTGCCGATGATGATCCAGAGAGGGTTAAGTTTTGGTTAGAGAATGCCATCAGGGTTTTAGATGAATTATCATGTACACCGGCTGAATGTTTGAAATGTGCAGTATCTTTACTATAAAAACACATCTTACCATTGGTGGAACAGCATAACTTTTATTGTACCGAGAAAAAATGTTACTTGCGAATTCTTTCAAATAGAAGTTAGAAAGAAGTACATTAGTCAAAGATTTCTAGATCTGAAAAAAGAAAGAATTTTTAGAGCTCAAATAGGGAAACATGATAGTATTTGAATATGAACGAAATTTGTTAGGTTGAGCAAGTATGCCAGAGAATGGGTTCCAACCGTGGCTGATATATGCAAACGTTTTGAAGAAGGATTAAATGAAGATATCAAGCTGTTGATAGGAATTCTTGAACTAAGGGAATTTGTAGTATTGGCTGATCAAGCACTTAAAGTCGAAGAATTAAGTAAAGAAAAAAAGTAAGCAGAGAGAGAAACTCAGATTTTTGGAAAAAGATTTATTGGCAAGTCACAATCATCTGCTTCAAAGAAATCAAAGAAGTACCATGATCATTTTACTGCTTATATAGGATATTCCGAAAAAGAACGGAGCTCTTAACGCTCTAACCCAAGATCTTTGTCTCCATCCGTAATGAGTGTGGGAAGTGTATTCCAAACCAAAATGTAAATATTGTAATAAATTTCATTATGGGGAGTGTCATTTGAAAAGTGGAGCCTATTATCGATGTGGTTCTCTTGATAATTTTCTCAAAGATTGTCTGGAAAGATACTGATCAGACTTCGAAGCTGAGTAATCCCTCCTCGACAGGTAGATCACCCCGTCAGCCAGCAATATCAGTTGTAGCCAAGGTGCTATAAAAGTCTCAATGGTTAAATCTAAGGCAAGAGCACCAATAAGGACATATGCTATACGTACAACAGAGTTTAAAAAAGATACTGATCAGACTTCGAAGCCGAGTAATCCCGCCTCGAGAGGTAGATCACCCCGTTACCCCGGCAATATTGGTGGTAGCCGAGGTGCTATAAAAGTCTCAATAGTTAAATCTGAGGCAAGAGCAATGACAAGGACATATGCTATACGTACAAGAGAGGATGCCTCTGCACCAGGCGTCATTACTAGTACATTTTCTCTACCTGATACTGATTGATAAACCATAAATTATACATATTTTTACCCATGTTTAATGCATTTTATAGATGATTTCTCATTAGAATTGATGAATTCGATGCTCCTAATGCTTTAATTTTATGTTTTGTACTCAGGAGAGCACCAAGAGTCAAAAGGAGCTAAAAAAGAGCCAAAAAGGGACAAAACGGACCAAATCGAGAAGATGACACGGCTTAAGCCTTGCCACACAGGTAGCCCATATGCCAGTGTCTGTAACACCCCAAACCCGTCCTAGACGTTATGACCGGATCCGACGTGCCACATCAAAGCGTTAAAACATTTTTCCATTCCCAGTCCAGAAAAATCGTACTTGATGTTCAAGGATTAATTCATTAAGGGTTAAAGTGAATGGAAGCTGTGCACCTGGTAGGAAACCGGAAAAGAAGAGGTGAGTCCACCGGACTGCTTAAGTACCAAGCTCTTTCGGATCCAATCCTAGACATGCACACCGCCATTGCCACACTCTAACATCGTGTATTTCTTTAGGTTAGCATTGTAATTATGTTCATTTTAAAATAAAACATATTTAATTTTGGAAAACGTTATCATATTAAAAGCCTAGTTTGAGATTGTGTTACTTTGAAATCAATTTATGTTTTTGAAAACGAACCCTAGATCTAGCCCATTTTGATAGTTAATATAAATTAAGTTCATCATAATAAAATATAAATAAAAAACCCAAAGAAAAATAATAAAGCGGCCTTATTACATAGTAAAACCAAATCATCAAAGTAAATGAAAAATGAAGTCCAGTTCATCAAAAGAAAACCATATTGCAGTACGAGTGGCCACTCCGAATCCCTCGCAGCTCCAAGCCCACTATGGTTGGGGATTACCTGTATGGATGAAAATAGGGGATGAGTTTGGGGAAACTCAGTGTGTAAAATTAACCCAACCATAGCCCATATCAGCTCAACCCACAGAAATAGAATAAATCAGCCTTAGCCCAGAACAGAATACAGAATTAAGCCCATAGGCCCATAATAGATCAGATTAGATATTTCATGTATATGCAGAACCCAACCCATAACCAACCACATACACTCCCTTACTAACCTTTCACCATGTGGGGAGACTACTCGACCCACCCAACCGCTACACTCCTCAGAAATGTGCAACATGGCTGCCAGAACAGATAATGTGACAGAGTCACCAGATACAGATAATTGTGGCAGAGCCACCAGAACAGATATATGTGGCAGAGCCACCAGATCAGATAATTTGTGGCATAGCCACCAGGACACTTCCTCCATAATATAACCCATGTCCCCATGCAACAAAGATTCATTCATGGCATACAACATACAGATTTAAATCAACATGCTTTTCAGACAAAATTAGCCCTAGGGGCATATCGGTCATTTACACCCAGGGGTATCATGGTAATTTTCCATACATAAGGGTATTATAGTAATTTAGCTACTTTTAGGGTTTTCATGCATATCCTAACCATTTACGTACCATCAGAACACTTACTGCGCATACTTACCGAATTGGCCCCGTTGGCCCATGAACCCGATTTTTGGCCCATTAAGCCCAAATTATCAAAATGCACGAAATCCCGCATACTGTAGTTTGTTACTTTAGATTACCAAATATACAAACCCAACTATCTTGCGAGCATTCGCACACTCGTAAATTCCCAAAATACCGACTTTTCGGTATTTCGGCTTTTCGGCTTTTGCCAATCTAGTCTATGAGAGGGTGTCAGTTACACACCTGATTTGTGACGATATGCTGACGAGATCCACACATGAAATGCCTACAAATAGATTACTAACACGTTAATATAACTACTAAAACGCACTATAAGTAACCCCTTACACATTCGGCCTAAAGTACTTTGGCACTAGCGAACCTACCTTTGCCGAAACTAGCAATTGTGTTTAGATTCAGTCGTTTCCCCCTGTCCAAGCCTCTGATCAGCAACCTCTGAATCGCACTATCATCATAATAAGCAATTGTCACAATCCCTTAGAGCGTTAAAGCCCAATCGAGAGCCTCCTTAAGCCTTTAGGGATTTCGGCTTTTCTAAATCCCGAAATAAAGAATAGGTTCGAAAACTTACAACCAGTTTCTTCAACCAACGATTTCACTTAAGCTCTTATTTGATTTCAATGTAGATCTAACCCTTAAATCCTAGCAAAAGTCGATCCTTTAATGATCTAAGGATTCGGCTATGCCCCTAAAATATGGGGTTTTCGGCTTTTGTGATATTCAGCTGTAAGGCTTAACAATAAAAAGAATAAGGAAGTGGTGAAGAGTAAAGTGGTAGAAGAATTCGGCTATGGAGAAAGAAGAGGAGAATGTAGGTGGAGAGAAAAAAATAAAGAAAAGAGGAGAAGGAAGGATGGTCAGAGAATCGGCACAACACCCCCAAATGCCGAAATTCCCACTACTACAATCTTAGTCGAATTTCCTATGCTAAAGTCCCTTGGCCGGCCACCTCTTGCTCCTTGATCAGCTTCTAGATTTCCTCCCCTATCTTTATCCTTATTCAATCCCCTTTTCATCTTAAACTCTCCCTAACAGAGTTCCTCCTTGAGTTCTATCACCTCCCCTTTTTGTGCACAAAAAATAAACACCTTATTTGCTTGTCTTGCGGCTCGAACCTGGGCTCTTCCTACACTTCTACACGCCACTTTTATAGCCTTCCCAGTGGCGCCACATGCCACTTTTCCACTTGCTTCCTTATGTCTTATTTTACCCAAATAATATTTAAGACCCCTGTTAACCAGAGCCCCCTTTTCCCTTATGGATTAAAATTAATTAAACCCTAGACTTAATCTTAAACTTGGGCCTTCTAGAGGCCCCCTACCATAATTAAACCTACGCCAAATAGTCAAAACACAGAAATTCTAAAATTCACCAAAATTCACAGAAGTCCCAAAAATTGGGGCGTTACAGTGTCTTTCGAGGGTGTCGACCAAGGCTTTCATGATTCACATGGCCTAGCCATTGACCCACACGGTCGTGTACAATTTAACGGATCGAACACGGCTTGGCAATCACGTCACACGGTCGTGTCACACGGGTGTGTCCTTGCTGAGCCCAAGTTAAGTCCAATTTGGAAAAGGCGACTTTGGAGGGTTTCTAGGCATTCCAAAGCCTATAAATACTCACGAGAGGAGGAGAAAAGGGGAGAAGTAGAAGGAGGGTAAGAAATTACCCCAAGGAAGCCGATTGATCCATCTCAGAAGCCAGATTCATCATCAAGACTGAAGATCTCTCCTCAATTCCCCTTCAGGAGTTTTGGATTTTCTTTATGTTTTGTATTCTTTATTCTTCTGAGATGTTTTCTTATTTAGTTATGAACTAAATCCCCTAAATACCTAAGGGGAATGAAACCTAAGAGGAATCTTGTTATTATTTTCTGAATGGTATGATAAATATTTAACTTGTTCTTAATTATGTGTTCTTAATTCTTGTTTTGATATCCCAGGATATTGATTCAAGACACGCTCTTATTCAGAGGAGGAATAGACCCTGTCTAAGAGTACATTTGCCATATTTAAGCGGAGTTGATTGCGCGCCTAGAAATAGGGTGACAAGATTTTGCCAGATTAGGGTGAAACCTAATAAGGGGATCCATAGATCGAGTTAATGCAACCTTAGAGTGATAATTAGAGAAAAGTCTCAGTTATTCAATCTAGGGATTAGACGCTATTAGTCTTGAATAGGGATAATAACATAACTTAGGGATCTCTATGGAACAAGTTGAATGAATAAATCATTCGATTCGGAGCCAGAATAACAAGTAAAGTCTAGGTGGATTTTTCCCTAGGTATCGTCTCAAGTCAATCGATTTTCCCAAAAGCAATTCCCCAATTCTTTTCTCTGTGCATTCTTATAAATAATTAGTTAATTAAAACAAACCCTTTTTATTCTTAGGCTAGATAATAAAAAGATAGTTATTACTAGTACTTTCGGTTCTCTTGGGTATGATATCCCGGTCTTGCCATTACTATACTATTGTTCGATAGCAGCGCTTGCCTTTTCGTCGTGATAATAGTTAGTCTAGGTTTGATCTTCATTATAAATATTTATTACTTGTTATGAATCACGCGATCACTGATATTACTGTTTTGATTGATCCTGGTTCAACACATTCATACATATGTACGAAATTAGTGTCTGTTAAAAATTTACCTGTTAAGTTCACTGAACTTGTGGTTAAAGTTTCAAACCCCCTAGGCCAATACTGTAACACCTCTAGCCCGTATCTATCACTGGAACAGGGTTACGGAGCATTACCAAAAATTTTCAGAACATTTATAGGCATTTCATGTTTACCACTATTCATTAACCGAGATTATTCAGAACGTCCCTTAAATGGACCCTGCGGCCCAATACGAGCTTTAGAAATGAGTCGGGACCTAATCGAGACCTCTAAGAATTTTTCGCGACTTTTCAAAATTTACCCAAGGTGCAGGGCTCACACGCTCGTGTTGAAGGCTGTGTTCGACCCTATGTAACTCCCTAACTTGCACACACGGCCATGCCACACGCTCGTGTGTTAGGCCATGTGGCACACACGGCTAAGACACACGCTCGTGTCTTTGCTCATGTGCCCAATTTTGAGCATTTTGTTTCTTAAAATTAATATGTAGGGGACATACAGCCTAACCAGATGCCCTTGTTACCAGGCCGTATGTCACACACGGTCTAGACACAAATCCATGTGTCTGCCCATGTGGACAAAATAAAGCCATTCCTTACTTCATTTCTTACGCCAAAATTTTCCAAAATCTTACACCACATCTTGCATTCATAACCCAAAAAATCCAAGCATTTTATTCAAGTTAATTCTATCATTTAACGTGATATATCATCATATACAATTACTAACCATTTCAAGCATTCTAATCAAGCATATTCCATCCATTATCATGGGTTTAGGGTTTAGGGTTTAGGATTTAGGGTTTACGTTTTAGGGTTTAGGGTTTAGCGTTTAGGGGCATATCATTTCATTCATACATGTTTTGTGACATCCCTAAAGTGACCCTAGTCGAAAAGTGGTTTCGGGACCACAAAACCGAGTCATAAAAATAATTAACCGTCATATTCTATGTTTATTTTATGTGAATATGAATGTGTGAAAGTTTCATGCATTAATTTTGTGATTAGTATGTGAAATTTTGAAGAAGGGACTTAGGTGAGACTTTTGTGAAATAGGATAGGTAATTATAAAAGGATCTAATTGTGCATGAGGTTAAAAAAATGTACTTGCATGTCAATTAGTCAAAATTTTTGTTAGTGGCCGGCCATGTTATGGACTTATGTATAAACTAATTGCTTTTGCTAATAATTAATATTACAAAAATGAAATAAAGAATAAAGATTAATAAAATATTGGGTGAGTGGGAAGAGAAACCAAAGTTGGTTCATCCTCACTCCACCATTGCCGTAACTTGAGGTGAGGAAGAGGAAAAATTTCTTTGTTTGATTTCGGCTTGGAGAACATTTAGAAAGAGATAAGTACTTTGAAATTCTTGAAAATTTATGTATAATTTAGGTGATTTGTTCAAATTCTATTCATTCCATGAGTTAAATTTTTGGTTGTTTGGAGGTTTGATATTTGGCCAAGTAGTTTGAAACTCTTGGTAAATATTTATTTTCTTTCTTTATGCCATAAAAAGGGATGGTATATTAGGATATGAAGAGTGATAAATTGTTGTTAACTTGAAGGTTGAGATTAGTGTATGTTTAGAGGGAGGTGCCGAATTTTAAAAAAAAAAAAAATGTGATAGGAAGAATTTAGAGGGCTGAATAATGCATGGTATATTACAAGGAGGACTTGCATGTCAAATGGACCACTATTAACTTAGTGGACGACAATGATGAATGTTGATAAATAAAATATGTGTTTTGTATTATAAAATAATAACCTAATGAATATTATATGGTTCCATGTTAGTATTATAATATTTAATGATATTATAAGAGGAATTATATAATTAATAAAAGAAAATAGGTGAGAAAAACAAAGTTTTCATCCATTCTTCTTTCAATTTGCCGAAATTTAAAGAACAAGTAAAACAAAAGGTTCTTGGATATTCGGCCTTGGTGATTCTAATTGGAGGTATGTTTGTTTTTATTTCTTGATAATTTATGTGAATTTGAGTTAATTGTTAAGCTCCTTTCATAGCCCATGAATTAATATTTGTTATTGGTTTGAAATGATGCATTCGGTTATGGGTTGATTGGGTGTCTTTCAAAGTGTTAAATGTGTTGGAAATGGTTTGATAATGATGATAGTTATGAGGTATAATCGGTCATGTAATTAGCTCAATTTGAAAATTTTGTTTGTTGTGTAAGTGCATGAGATACTTGGGTAAATGAATCGGTTTGAGTAATGCTTTAGTTGGGGATGTGTTTTTGCTAAAATGCAAATATATATATATGTTCGAGTGGGTACTAATTATTATGAAATGGATGCAATGACAATGTATGTGATTGTATCTTACATTGAAATGATTAGTTTGTGCCTTAATTGTGGCTCGACAAGAAAGTATATTAGGTCATTATGGGTTTATTTATATGATAATTCTATAATTGTAGTATTGAATAATTGTAGCCTAATAATGTGTTCGGTTGTGCATGAGTAGGGAATATATATATGGTGTTTAAATAACTAGTTATTAAGGTCATTTGTAGCTTAACTATATGATATACATGTATTAAATTAAATTGCCTATTTGATAAGTGATTAAATAGTAAATGATATTGGTTAAGTAATTAAATAAATCTATTTGTTTTATATTAAGCTCAAGAGCAAAGAGGGTCGAAGTTGGATAGGGGAAAAGAGAAAGTAATTGAGTAGCCTTTCCGCAACCGTTCAAGTATATCCGAGGTAAGTTTTAAGTATTAAAGCCTATAATGTGATTGAGTATGATATGTTAAGCACATATTAAAAGAATCATAACTCTATTGTAAATTTTTATGCATATAGCCTAATGGCTATTAGGAAGTATAGGTAAGTTATTGATATGATATGTTGCCAAATGGATATGATATTATGAAGTGCTAAAAGGATATGTCAGAAGAGTAAAATTGTGATAAACCTGCTCAGGACAGCAGCAGTAGCATGAATTTAGAAAATCATTATAAATTGTACAAAAATGGTTATAAGATAAAATTTATATGCTTAGACTCTTTAATGAGTCTAGTTTCAAATGAAATCAAATACAGCACATTTTGAATTATGTAAAATGAGAAATCTGATTCGTAGTGAAGAGTGGTCAGATTAGTCAAACAGTGAAATAGGGGAAACTTTACGAAAAATCTGGTATTGATTGGCCAAACCTAAAATTCTGGAAATTTTATGGATGGAAGATATACGAGTCTATATTCAGGAAAAATTAACGAAAAGTGATTTGGAGTTTTGTAGCTCCAGTTATAAATGATTTAGTGACTATTGCTCAGGAAAAACAGCTTGTGCTGAATTTGAGATTGTGTTGTAAACCTTGATAAACTTGTTTTAGTTACTCATAAGCTATTGATTGAACCCATACTTGAATTCTAAATCGTGATATTGTAAGCTTATGAGTATTCGAATATGAAATGATAGTATGGCGTAAAATTGAATTATTCATTGGAAAGTGATGGATGTAGATTCGGTCAAGCCCAAGTCTGTACATGATAGTATATGTGGTATGTGAAGTCTAATTGAATAAATGTGATGAATGTGAACATGTGTATGTGTGATAAGGCTGAATGGCCAATGTGATGAAAGTGAACATGTATATGTGTGATAGGGCCGAATGGCCAATGTGATGAAAGTGAACATGTATATGTGTGATAGGGCCGAATGGCCAATGTGATGAAAGTGAACATGTATATGTGTGATAGGGCCGAATGGCCAATGTGATGAATGTGAACATGTATATGTGTGATAAGGCCGAATGGCCAATGTGATGAAAGTGAACAGGTGTATGTGTGATAAGGCCGAGTGGCCAATGTGATGAATGTGAGCATGTGTATGTGAGGTAAGGCCTAATGGCCGATGTAATGAATGTGAAAGTGTATAAATGTGATAAGTCTCGAAGGGCATTTGTGTCAGTACTATATCCGGGTTAAAACCCCGCAGGCTTATTGCGAGAATATTATCACTGATTAATGTCCGTAAGCTTCGTGCTCGTATTATATCCGGGCTCTAAAGACCCGATGACTACGTGTGGGAATTTTGTCCGGGTAAGACTCGATAACTTCGTGTGGAGATTATGTCTGGGTAAGACTTCGTAATAAGAGTTGCTTATAAATATATTCAATGCGAAAGGTTAAACAGGTATGTACTCCAAGTCTATATGTGAGCTTGATTGCACTAAATCATAAGGTAGTTATGTGATGCATGTGAGAGCAATCTATGAGACTACTCCTATGATTATGTGATATCGGATCAGTGTGAGAGGTGATGGGAAATCATACGATATATCTATGTCACATGAACTCACTTTTACGTGAAAGTTTATCTGCCTATTGTATATGATGAGACGTGCGTATTCGGAAAAGGGATGGTATGCCCGAAGGAAGAGTGAAATAAAAATACGAACAACTATGTTATAATTTGATTGTTATCTATTGCCACTGCTTAAAACTTACTAAGCATTGTAATGCTTACTCCGTTTACTCTGTTTCCTCTATTTTATAGATCTCATTGCGAAGCTACAGGCTCGGGGATCGTCAGCAACTAGTCACACTATCACTATCCACGGTTTGGTACTGCTATGTTTTGGATTGTCTTATGGCATGTATAAAATAGACTAGTGGCGGAAGAATATTTTGGTTAATGTATATAGCCATGCGAAAATGGCTTACATATGTTTGAGCATAATGTTATAATCATTTGGTATGGAATGGTTAATCACTATCATAATTTGTGCTATTCATGCTAAAGGGGCTAGTTGAATCATGGAAACTATTAAATAGGTAAAGTCTACCTTAAAGGCAGATGTTGGCAGCAGCAGCGATGTAGATTTGGAAAATCACTAAAAATAGTATGATTGGAATTAAATAATGAATAAATTATGTAAACGAACCTTGATGAATCTATTTTCATAGGGAAGTAACGAAATGATCATATGGACAGTATGTTAAGAGTTATTGAGGTTCTCGTGAGACAGGGCCAGAACGGTTTCTGGATTCCCTGTTCCGCCTTTGGAAATTCACTATAAATTGACCAGAGATAATTAGAGGTCATACCATATATGTATGGATTCCTCTCTGAGTCTAGTTTCCATAGGAACAAACGGCATCAGTATTGAAGCTCTGTGCAGAGAGATATCCCAGTCGTAATGGGAAAAGGTCAGTGTAGTCGACCCCTGTAACATGGGAGACTTTGACTAATAAACTGTACTAATTGGCCCGACAAAAAATTCTAGAAAAAAATACATAGGTGGGGACATGAGTCTAGTTTCAGGGAAAAATCACAAAACTGATTTTCGAGTTGTGAAACTCAAGATATGATTTTTGAAGCGACTAGTACTCAGACTGGGCAGTGTCTGGAAAAAAAAAATTTTTCAAAGTCTGTTAACATCTCGTGTCCGACTCCGGTGTCGGTCTCGGGTTCGGGGTGTTACATTTTATTGGTATCAGAGCTACGGTTTAGTCGATTCTAGGACTAACGTAGCACACGTGAGTCTATTTATACATGCCATAAAGTGATAAAATGATAGTGTGATGCTTTTTGGCTATTAAAATGTGTTTGCTGTATTGTAATGAATCTTGATCCCGATCGAGCTGTAGCAAGCTTCTGACTATGAGAATTTGCAATATAACTTCATTTAGATATGCCTAAATTATTAAGTTGATCAGGTACGTATCATGTACTCGTATTTGAATTTCGATTTGGATTGGATTATAAGGTTATAAGTGATGCAATTTTGAAGGAGTGTTATGACTATAAATGTGATTTTTGTATGTGGCTATAGAACTGGAAGTTAAATGGCCGATAAGCATGTTGTGTTTGTATTCAAGTAATGTAAATGAAATACTAATGTGTCATGATTTATTGTTAAATGTGCATGGTTATTCGAGTGATGTCCGGGCTAAGTCCCGAAGGCTTTGTGCTAAGTGACCATATCCGGACTAAGATCCGAAGGCATTGGTGTGAGTTACTAAATCCGGGCTAAGTCCCGAAGAGCATTCGTGCTAGTGATAAATCCGGGCTAAGTCCCGAAGAGCATTCGTGCTAGTGATGTATCCGGGCTAAGTCTCGAAGAGCATTCGTGCTAGTGATAAATCAGGGCTAAGTCCCGAAGAGCATTCGTGCTAGTGATGTATCCGGGCTAAGTCCCGAAGAGCATTCGTGCTAGTGATGTATCCGGGCTAAGTTCCGAAGAGCATTCGTGCTAGTGATGAATCCGGGCTAAGTCCCGAAGAGCATTCGTGCTAGTGATGTATCCGGGCTAAGTCCCGAAGAGCATTCGTGCTAGTGATAAATCCGGGCTAAGTCCCGAAGAGCATTCGTGCTAGTGATGTATCCGGGCTAAGTTCCGAAGAGCATTCGTGCTAGTGATATATCCGGGCTAAGTCCCGAAGAGCATTCGTGCTAGTGATGTATCCGGGCTAAGTTCCGAAGAGCATTCGTGCTAGTGATATATCCGTGCTAAATCCCGAAGAGCAATCATGCTGGTGACGTGTATTCGGGCCTTCGTGCCTAGTAGGCTTCGTGCCGGTAATTTGAGCAAAGTTTAAGTGCTCACTACTATACAAATTCAAATTTAAACGAGACGATATGTTTAAAAGTGTACATACATGATGTTTATAGACTTGGTTAAGTCATATCAATGTGTATTAACGAATGAATAAGAGCGCTATGTATGTGAATAATTAGAGGCACTGTGTGTGTGCGAATTTCTTTAACCGAGCACTATGAGTGCGAGATCGGTCAGTGGGCACTAAGTGTGTGAAGTGGAATTCATGTAAGACCTCGTTTGGGACGAAGGCATTGATTTTAGATAGTGTGTAAGACCATGTCTGGGACATGGCATCGGCTCGATATGTGAGAATATGTAAGACCATATCTAGGATATGGCATTGTAAAAGCTATATGTGCTATTGCTGAATGGACACTATTTTGTTAATCTTGTTCAAGAAATTATTTTGGTTAAGTTTCGACATTCGAAAGTTTGAAAGAATTTTTGATGAATGTTGATAATTTTGGATATACGAGTTATGCTCTAGAATAAATCTCATGCCAGTGTATTATATTAGGCTTTATGCCTATTCGACTGTATACGGGTAACGTTAACTATGATTGAATGTGCTAAATGAACTAAATGTTCAGGTACGTGGAAGTTGACTTTTCTTTTGGAAATGAGTTTAGTTGAATATTGAGATGTGATAAAGTTATAAAGGATATTTATTGGGATGTTTGAGTATATGTGTACTTTCGGCTAGGTTACAGCTCATTCATGAATGAATATGTGGGTTGACGATGTGAATTATACATGTTAATATGTGCCTAATATGTGTTTGAAATGCATTTGTGAATTAAATTAAGTGATTATTGCTTATGAAATCAAGAAAATGAGATATATGTGCATACTTGTAGAAATGTTTATGTATTTGTTTTAAGATAAGAAAATGATTCTATAGATCGATGCGAAATCAGTAATGAATTACAATTGCTATCGATGAGCTAATGTGTTATGGATATAATTCAATAAGAGGACGTTATCCTAAACTATGCATTGGTAGAAATTTTCGGGGACGAAAATCCCTAAAGGGGGGAGAGTTGTGACATCCCTAAAGTGACCCTAGTCGAAAAGTGGTTTCGGGACCACAAAACCGAGTCATAAAAATAATTAACCGTCATATTCTATGTTTATTTTATGTGAATATGAATGTGTGAAAGTTTCATGCATTAATTTTGTGATTAGTATGTGAAATTTTGAAGAAGGGACTTAGGTGAGACTTTTGTGAAATAGGATAGGTAATTATAAAAGGATCTAATTGTGCATGAGGTTAAAAAAATGTACTTGCATGTCAATTAGTCAAAATTTTTGTTAGTGGCCGGCCATGTTATGGACTTATGTATAAACTAATTGCTTTTGCTAATAATTAATATTACAAAAATGAAATAAAGAATAAAGATTAATAAAATATTGGGTGAGTGGGAAGAGAAACCAAAGTTGGTTCATCCTCACTCCACCATTGCCGTAACTTGAGGTGAGGAAGAGGAAAAATTTCTTTGTTTGATTTCGGCTTGGAGAACATTTAGAAAGAGATAAGTACTTTGAAATTCTTGAAAATTTATGTATAATTTAGGTGATTTGTTCAAATTCTATTCATTCCATGAGTTAAATTTTTGGTTGTTTGGAGGTTTGATATTTGGCCAAGTAGTTTGAAACTCTTGGTAAATATTTATTTTCTTTCTTTATGCCATAAAAAGGGATGGTATATTAGGATATGAAGAGTGATAAATTGTTGTTAACTTGAAGGTTGAGATTAGTATATGTTTAGAGGGAGGTGCCGAATTTTTAAAAAAAAAAAAATGTGATAGGAAGAATTTAGAGGGCTGAATAATGTATGGTATATTACAAGGAGGACTTGCATGTCAAATGGACCACTATTAACTTAGTGGACGACAATGATGAATGTTGATAAATAAAATATGTGTTTTGTATTATAAAATAATAACCTAATGAATATTATATGGTTCCATGTTAGTATTATAATATTTAATGATATTATAAGAGGAATTATATAATTAATAAAAGAAAATAGGTGAGAAAAACAAAGTTTTCATCCATTCTTCTTTCAATTTGCCGAAATTTAAAGAACAAGTAAAACAAAAGGTTCTTGGATATTCGGCCTTGGTGTTTCTAATTGGAGGTATGTTTGTTTTTATTTCTTGATAATTTATGTGAATTTGAGTTAATTGTTAAGCTCCTTTCATAGCCCATGAATTAATATTTGTTATTGGTTTGAAATGATGCATTCGGTTATGGGTTGATTGGGTGTCTTTCAAAGTGTTAAATGTGTTGGAAATGGTTTGATAATGATGATAGTTATGAGGTATAATCGGTCATGTAATTAGCTCAATTTGAAAATTTTGTTTGTTGTGTAAGTGCATGAGATACTTGGGTAAATGAATCGGTTTGAGTAATGCTTTAGTTGGGGATGTGTTTTTGCTAAAATGCAAATATATATATATGTTCGAGTGGGTACTAATTATTATGAAATGGATGCAATGACAATGTATGTGATTGTATCTTACATTGAAATGATTAGTTTGTGCCTTAATTGTGGCTCGACAAGAAAGTATATTAGGTCATTATGGGTTTATTTATATGATAATTCTATAATTGTAGTATTGAATAATTGTAGCCTAATAATGTGTTCGGTTGTGCATGAGTAGGGAATATATATATGGTGTTTAAATAACTAGTTATTAAGGTCATTTGTAGCTTAACTATATGATATACATGTATTAAATTAAATTGCCTATTTGATAAGTGATTAAATAGTAAATGATATTGGTTAAGTAATTAAATAAATCTATTTGTTTTATATTAAGCTCAAGAGCAAAGAGGGTCGAAGTTGGATAGGGGAAAAGAGAAAGTAATTGAGTAGCCTTTCCGCAACCGTTCAAGTATATCCGAGGTAAGTTTTAAGTATTAAAGCCTATAATGTGATTGAGTATGATATGTTAAGCACATATTAAAAGAATCATAACTCTATTGTAAATTTTTATGCATATAGCCTAATGGCTATTATGAAGTATAGGTAAGTTATTGATATGATATGTTGCCAAATGGATATGATATTATGAAGTGCTAAAAGGATATGTCAGAAGAGTAAAATTGTGATAAACCTGCTCAGGACAGCAGCAGTAGCATGAATTTAGAAAATCATTATAAATTGTACAAAAATGGTTATAAGATAAAATTTATATGCTTAGACTCTTTAATGAGTCTAGTTTCAAATGAAATCAAATACAGCACATTTTGAATTATGTAAAATGAGAAATCTGATTCGTAGTGAAGAGTGGTCAGATTAGTCAAACAGTGAAATAGGGGAAACTTTACGAAAAATCTGGTATTGATTGGCCGAACCTAAAATTCTGGAAATTTTATGGATGAAAGATATACGAGTCTATATTCAGGAAAAATTAACGAAAAGTGATTTGGAGTTTTGTAGCTCCAGTTATAAATGATTTAGTGACTATTGCTCAGGAAAAACAGCTTGTGCTGAATTTGAGATTGTGTTGTAAACCTTGATAAACTTGTTTTAGTTACTCATAAGCTATTGATTAAACCCATACTTGAATTCTAAATCGTGATATTGTAAGCTTATGAGTATTCGAATATGAAATGATAGTATGGCGTAAAATTGAATTATTCATTGGAAAGTGATGGATGTAGATTCGGTCAAGCCCAAGTCTGTACATGATAGTATATGTGGTATGTGAAGTCTAATTGAATAAATGTGATGAATGTGAACATGTGTATGTGTGATAAGGCTGAATGGCCAATGTGATGAAAGTGAACATGTATATGTGTGATAGGGCCGAATGGCCAATGTGATGAAAGTGAACATGTATATGTGTGATAGGGCCGAATGGCCAATGTGATGAAAGTGAACATGTATATGTGTGATAGGGCCGAATGGCCAATGTGATGAATGTGAACATGTGTATGTGTGATAAGGCCGAATGGCCAATGTGATGAAAGTGAACATGTGTATGTGTGATAGGGCCGAATGGCCAATGTGATGAATGTGAACATGTGTATGTGTGATAAGGCCGAATGGCCAATGTGATGAAAGTGAACATGTATATGTGTGATAGGGCCGAATGGCCAATGTGATGAAAGTGAACATGTGTATGTGTGATAAGGCCGAATGGCCAATGTGATGAAAGTGAACATGTATATGTGTGATAAGGCCGAATGGCCAATGTGATGAAAGTGAACAGGTGTATGTGTGATAAGGCCGAGTGGCCAATGTGATGAATGTGAGCATGTGTATGTGAGGTAAGGCCTAATGGCCGATGTAATGAATGTGAAAGTGTATAAATGTGATAAGTCTTGAAGGGCATTTGTGTCAGTACTATATCCGAGTTAAAACCCCGTAGGCTTATTGCGAGAATATTATCACTAATTAATGTCCGTAAGCTTCGTGCTCGTATTATATCCGGGCTCTAAAGACCCGATGACTACGTGTGGGAATTTTGTCCGGGTAAGACTCGATAACTTCGTGTGGAGATTATGTCCGGGTAAGACTTCGTAATAAGAGTTGCTTATAAATATATTCAATGCGAAAGGTTAAACAGGTATGTACTCCAAGTCTATATGTGAGCTTGATTGCACTAAATCATAAGGTAGTTATGTGATGCATGTGAGAGCAATCTATGAGACTACTCCTATGATTATGTGATATCGGATCAGTGTGAGAGGTGATGGGAAATCATACGATATATCTATGTCACATGAACTCACTTTTACGTGAAAGTTTATCTGCCTATTGTATATGATGAGACGTGCGTATTCGGAAAAGGGATGGTATGCCCGAAGGAAGAGTGAAATAAAAATACGAACAACTATGTTATAATTTGATTGTTATCTATTGCCACTGCTTAAAACTTACTAAGCATTGTAATGCTTACTCCGTTTACTCTGTTTCCTCTGTTTTATAGATCTCATTGCGAAGCTACAGGCTCGGGGATCGTCAGCAACTAGTCACACTATCACTATCCACGGTTTGGTACTGCTATGTTTTGGATTGTCTTATGGCATGTATAAAATAGACTAGTGGCGGAAGAATATTTTGGTTAATGTATATAGCCATGCGAAAATGGCTTACATATGTTTGAGCATAATGTTATAATCATTTGGTATGGAATGGTTAATCACTATCATAATTTGTGCTATTCATGCTAAAGGGGCTAGTTGAATCATGGAAACTATTAAATAGGTAAAGTCTACCTTAAAGGCAGATGTTGGCAGCAGCAGCGATGTAGATTTGGAAAATCACTAAAAATAGTATGATTGGAATTAAATAATGAATAAATTATGTAAACGAACCTTGATGAATCTATTTTCATAGGGAAGTAACGAAATGATCATATGGACAGTATGTTAAGAGTTATTGAGGTTCTCGTGAGACAGGGCCAGAACGGTTTCTGGATTCCCTGTTCCGCCTTTGGAAATTCACTATAAATTGACCAGAGATAATTAGAGGTCATACCATATATGTATGGATTCCTCTCTGAGTCTAGTTTCCATAGGAACAAACGGCATCAGTATTGAAGCTCTGTGCAGAGAGATATCCCAGTCGTAATGGGAAAAGGTCAGTGTAGTCGACCCCTGTAACATGGGAGACTTTGACTAATAAACTGTACTAATTGGCCCGACCAAAAATTCTAGAAAAAAATACATAGGTGGGGACACGAGTCTAGTTTCAGGGAAAAATCACAAAACTGATTTTCGAGTTGTGAAACTCAAGATATGATTTTTGAAGCGACTAGTACTCAGACTGGGCAGTGTCTGGAAAAAAAAAAATTTTCAAAGTCTGTTAACATCTCGTGTCCGACTCCGGTGTCGGTCTCGGGTTCGGGGTGTTACATGTTTACAATCTTACCTTGGTTATGTTCTCACGTTAGACATAATTTGATCAACTACTTAACATAAATGTGGCTAGCATAATATGACATTACAAGTATATCAAAACAATCATTACTGGCCATTCCAATGGCTAGGTTACAAGCATCGCTTACGTTTACATGCCAATATGGTCAACATCTCCTATACATGCCATTACAACCGCAATTGAATTACCATACTATATCGATATGGGCCGATGGATAGTGTGAGTGATCTCTGCCAAGCGTCCAATCCAACGAGCTTCCGATTTACTCTAAAATAAGTGAAAATAAAACAGAGTAAGCATAAAATGCTTAGTAAGTTCGTATAACATGGTTTTTAACTTACCATTCATCCTATTTTAGGTAACTAAGTAAGGTATAATCGACCACTTTGATCTTAAGCCCTACACACATCCTCACTGCCCTTGTTAGTCATATATTCCATAGTAATATCGAGACATGTAAGGGCTCAACAGTAATAAAGTTTCCAAGCACATATGCTTTCCACATCATGTATTCATTCAACACACATAATTCATCTCATTATTTCGAGTATAATTTCATAATAGTTCATTTTGAGTTCAAATCATTTCGCATAAGAACTTTACACATATTACTTGGAATATCAAAGTCACGATTAGTACACTCTAGGTGTACGAGTTTATAATCAAGAATGAACATTCTCATCAAATAATTTCCATGTACAAATATCATCATCTCATATTTCATATATCACTTGTCATGTATCATCATTTTCTTGCATTTTATGTAATGTTCTTTCATATCATATACACCATTCCATGTCAATTTGTCCTAAATTTATATTTGCCCCAGTCAGAACCTTGCCCATTGGATTTATTTGAATTATTGATGGATACATAAGTAGTACACTCGAGGCGTACAAACCAGGATCCGTCAATTTATATTCAATGGTACCCATAAGGTACTAATTCAGAGAGTACACTCTCGAGTCACATATATATATACTACAAGATTACCAGTCTAGGCTAAATCCTTTTTATGACACATGCTCTAAAAAGCTTGATCCAGATTACCCGTTTGGGCTAAATCCAATCCATAATATATGCTTAGAGGACTTATATCAGGATTACCTGTCTGAGCTAAATCCTATTAGAATTGAGGTCGAAGGATTACTCATCCGAGCTAAATCCTATTCGCAACAAATGCAGGACCTCTTTCGTTTTAGAAAATCACATATCCATCGATTTCTATTTATTCAACTGAGATTTAAACACTTTTGAAGCATTATCAGGCATTTGATTATTTCAGACCTCCTTAACATTTATGTAATTCGAGTAAAACACATTCCACATTCATGTCAAGCATAGAAGTAACATTTTATTCATTTACCATTTTATCGGGCATTTTCATTTATCGGCTATATTGAGTAGGTGATCATTTCACATCTTTATGATATTGATGAAATTCATAAAAACAACATTTAAATCAAGCATAAAAACATATACAATTTAGTTACACGAACTTACCTCGACAAAGGTTCATGTACGTAAAATCTACTAATCTGACATTTTCCTCATTCCTCGTTTTAACTCTGAATTCTATCTCTTCGGATCTATACAACTAAGTTTAACATCAATTTATCACATTTTATATTCATGTGAACTAAATTTTCAACTAGGCAAAATTATCATTTTGCCCCTAACTTTTTCATAAATTCTAATTTCGACCTTAGGCTCGGAAAATGAAATTCATGAAATCCAACCCTCTACCCAAGCCTAGCCGAAATATACATACAACTTTTACATCACATACATTTCACAAATTTCAGCATTTTCCATGGATTTTCACCATTTTTTCATTTTAGTTCCTAAATCAAGTTTTCATGAAAAATCACTTTGTAAAAGTTGTTTATGTATCATCAATCTTTCATTTTCCACCATAAATTTCAAATTTCCAGCATATATATCCTTGATCCAAATTTTTATACCTTGATAACTTTTCAAATTGATCCCCCAAATAGATAGTTTAGGTTATCCCATTTCAAAAATATCAAAATTACTAAAAACGGGACAAGGAAACTTACCCAATTTGGCCATGAAAGTCTCTTCTCTCTCTCCTAGGGTTTCCATGTTTATTTTGGGGAAGAAGATGAGAAAATATGATTTTATTTTCTTTTCATCTTTTTAATTAATTAATATTTTCACTTTCCAATTTAGTCTCTAGCCTTTTTCTCATTTTCCATGGATGAATCATCCAAAAATATCTACTACTTTTTATTAATGGTCTAATTACCATACAAGGACCTTAAATTTTGAATTCCATAGCTATTTGATCCTTCTAGCTACTAGAATCCAACTTTTGCATTTTATGCGATTTGGTCCTTCTGTAATTAAGCAGATAATCAGTAAAATTTTCTTTTCAAAATTTTCACACGACATTTCTAGTATAATATGGATCATATAATAAAATAAAAATAAATTTTATTTTTTGGCTCGAATTTGTGGTCTCGAGACCACTGTTTCGATTTCACCGAAATTGGGCTATTACTAATACATTATGGTGGATAAAATTTGTAAAAACTGCCCGTTGATGGTAAAGGGTTATTGCTTTTCGGCTGATCTAATGTTGTTGCCCTTTGATGAATTTGATCTGATTTTGGGAATGGATTGGCTAACTAGCATGATGCAGTGGTGAATTGTAAACAGAAATACATTGTGTTAAAATGTTAGAATGGTGAGTTACTTTACGTTGAATCTGATAAATTGGATGGGTTATGTAACGCCCCCACGCCCGAAACCATCGTCGGAGTCGAGCTTGAGGGGTTACCGAACATAATTTATCAAATTAAGAACTTCAAATCATTTGTTTCTACATTCACAACTTTCTAACTACCCGCGTCATAGTTACAAGAAAAATCATATCTTGAGTTACGAAATTCAAAATCAAGATACGTAAATTTTCCCTAAATCTAGACTCATATATCTATTTACTAATTTTTTTCTAGAATTTTTGGTTGGGCCAATTAGTACAGTTTATTAGTTAAAGTCTCCCCTGTTTCAGGGTTTGACTGCTCTGACCTTTGTGTATTATGAATCAGATATTTCTCTATACAGAAATTAAATGACTATGAGGTTTGTTTCTCTTAAAACTAGACTCAATAAAGAACCTGTAAATATAAAGAAAAACTTCTAATTATTTTTGTAAAATTTATTATGAATTTTTAAAGTCAGAACAGGGGATTCAGAAATCACTCTGGCCCTGTTTGACAAAAGCTTAAATATCTCAAAAAAAAATTTATATGCCTGTTTTGTTCAATCCACAAGAAAATAGACTCATTAAGCTTCAATTTCATAACTTACTCATCATTTAGTTCCATTTATACTATTTTTAGTGATTTTTCAAATTCATGTCATTGCTGCAGCAATATTCTGTTTTAAGGCAAGTTTCATCTTTCCATGAATTTTTATGAACTAGATAACCTATTAAACTTCCATAATATCAAACATGATCTAAATTAGCCATCACCATGACTTATCAATATCAAACATTTTCTCAACCAAACATGGCCATATCATAAAATTATTTACACAAAATAAGTATATTGCTATACATGCCATACTTAAGTTTTACAAGCCATTTACCCAGATGAAAGTCCTTTGGATAGTGTGATCGAACCTTCGACCCATCCCGATTCCCGAGCTGGCTTGTTCAAAAATACAGTAAATAAAGAGGAGGGAGTAAGCATAAATGCTTAGTAAGTTCATATGTAAATAACAAGTAACATAACAATACAAATATACCAAACAACTTTAGCATGGTATCACCAAAACATATGTCATATTTCTAAACATCATTCATCATCTTACCACCTTATCGTTGTTGTATCTATTTTCAACCCCAGGGTTAAGAACATACCTGTCCAAAGTGTCCATTTCACAACACTTACCAAAACGTCACTTGCATCTTAAGTGTTCTTCCATTTCACTAGAAATTTCACCCGTTGAACACATCGGAATACAACTCGGATACACGGATAATTTGCACATAAGTGCCTCATATGTAATCAAGAAATCGTGTAACCCGCCCCTAAGTGAACTCGGACTCAACTCAACAAGCTCGAGCGTTCGCATCCATAAGTGAACTCGGACTCAACTCAACGAGTTCGGATGCCTAGTTACATCTCACGAACTCGGACTCAACTCAACGAGTTCGGACATTCGCATCCATAGGTGAACTCGGACTCAACTCAACGAGTTCGGATGCTCAACCATCCTAGTGACATGTCACTTGTATCCTAATCTATTCCTAAGGTTCAAACGGGCGTTTTCCTCGATCACACATCTTTGCCGTCTTCCACGGAATATCGAAATCGATACTTCGGTGATAGTTCATACTCATCAAGTAATTCACATAATTACATATTATTCAACAATAACCACAAAGCATAATATTTCATGATAATAATCAGCATCATATCATATAAACAACATTAAATTGCTTAAAATGACAATTATGTTACTGCATTTACACATGAACTTACCTTGGTACCAAAATATAAAGATTTTGCAATTTAGTCCACAATCTTTTCTTTTCCTCGATCGCGACTTGAATCTCGTTTTTTGTTGATCTATAATACCAAATTAATCTTATTTAATACACACATTCATCAAAACAGCATTTAATACGAACTTTGGAAAAATTACACTTTTGCCCCTAAACTTTTGCATAATTACACTTTTGCCCCTAGGCTCGAGAATTAAACTTTATTCCTTATTCTTATGTTTTATAACATGCTGATCATTTTTCCCTTCTATGGCAACATCAAACTCTCTCTCTAACATATACTTGTGACTATTAGGTATTTTTGTCGATTAAGCCCTTTTACTCGTTTTCACTCAAAACCGAGTAGCACAAGTTGTCTAACATAATTTAAAACCTCATATTCTATCATAAAACATCAAAATACACAAATTTCACCTATGGATAATTGGCTTTTAATTTTGTTTTTAATTCATTTTAATAACTAAATGACCAAAATACCCTTACTACTAAACTTTCCAAAAATTCCTTCCATGTCCTAATTTTGTCCATGAACTTAAAATTGGTCAAATTGCTATTTAAGACCTCCTCATTAATATTCCAAAACAATTTCATACTAAAAACTTCTAGAATGCAAGTTTTGCAACTTATTCGATTTAGTCCCTACTTTCAATTTAAGCACTTTAGGCATAGAATTTCATCACGAAATTTTCACACAATCATGTAATCATATCATAATCATCAAAATAATTATAAAATTATTATTTCTATCTCGGATTTGTGGTCACGAAACCACTATTCCGATTAAGCCCTAATTCAGGATATTACAGGTTATCTACTGTGATCTCAGCAATATTAGCACAGAAATATATCAGAAAGGGGTATGATGCTTATCTTGCATATGTGTTGGATACTAAAGTATCTGAGTTGAAGATTCAGTCAGTATCAGTTGTTTGTGAATATCTTGATGAATTTTTGGAGGAATTACCTGGTTTACCACTGGTTAGAGAAGTGGAGTTCTCTATAGATCTTGTTTTAGGGACAACACCGATATCTATAGCACCCAACAGAATGGCTCCTATAGAATTGAAAGAGCTGAAAGCACAGTTGCAAGAATTGATTGACAGAGGCTTTGCACAGCCCAGTTTTTCACCTTGGGGTGCATCGGTTCTGTTTGTAAAGAAGAAAGATGGATCATTGAGATTGTGTATAGATTATAAACAACTGAACAAAGTCACAATAAAGAACAAGTATCCATTGCCTCATATTGATGACCTGTTTGATCAACTGAAAAGTGCCACTATATTTTCAAAGATTGCTCTTCGTTCTGGTTATTATCAACTACGTGTAAAAGATTTAGATGTGCGAAAGATAGCTTTTAGAACCAGGTATGGGCGCTATGAGTTTCTTGTGATGCCATTATGTTTAACAAATGCACCTGCAGTATTCATGGATTTAATGAACAGAATTTTCAGATCGTATTTAGATAGGTTTGTTGTGGTATTTATTGATGATATTTTGGTATATTTCCGAGATGAAAATGAGCATACCGATCATTTGAGAATAGTGTTGCAGACTGTAACACCCTAACCCATATTCGACGCTAGAATAGGGTTATAAAACATTACCAAACTTATAACTCAATCATTCAAACATTTCATAAGCAACTCTCATACAAATCAAAACCATTCAAATTCATTCATGTAGTCCCTAATACGAGCCCTCGAGGCCCTAAATAGACATTAAAAATGGTTTGGGACTAAACCAAGTACTTAAGAAATTTTTTGAAAAACATGCAAAATTTTCAAAAGTATATGGGACACACGCTCGTGTGGCCAGGCCGAGTACCCTAGACATGGCCTTACACGCTCGTGTGCTAGGCTGTGTGCTAGGTCATGCTAAAACTAGAGGGTATACTGGCTTGTACTACATGGCCAAGCCATACGCCCGTGTGCTAGGCCGTGTGAAGCTAATAACTTTATTTTTGAATAGTATCAGGGGAAACACGACCATGTTACCTAGCCGTGTGTCACACGCAGCTGAGACACACGCCCGTGTCTCTGCCTGTGTGGACAAAAATAGGCTATGTTTCAAGCCACATTTCTCACCCAAACCTGCATACACCTATACCAACTCAAAACAGATATGACCATATCATCAAATGGAATTAAAACTCATCTAAACCAAGTTCAGTTCATGATATATCAATACCATCAATCACAAGACACACAAGTACCATAATATGCCATTAAATCTCATACCAAAATCACATTCTCCATTCATCAATATAGTCACATTCATTTATGCATCATTTTATTTACAACCACAAGCATACAAATCCCCAATTCAACCATTTGGTACCATAATTACCAATTTACAACTAGACATTCACAAGTAAATATAAACCACATCACAAATGAGCTTTTACACATATATACATATACATACCAAGATAAGCCAAATCACATGGCTATTCACAAACCAAAATACATATCATTTACAAGCCAAATCAAATGGCTAAAATCCATCATTAAAAAAACATATAGGCTGTCATTAGCCAACACGACCTATACATGCCATTATAATTGAAATTATAGAACTGTGAGTACCAAAAAAGCTGATGGATAGTGTGATGATGTCTCCGACACCTTCCAACCTTAATAAGCCTCTGATATCTAGAAACACACAGAAATTAAAACAAAGCATAAAATGCTTAGTAAGTTCGTAATTCAAAGAAATAAAGCTTATAACTTCAATTTATGAGCATAAACCATTTAAGTCACTCCAACATGTCTTGGCCTTAGCCTAAACAACATTAGCTTTTCAATTTTAAACATCAAATGAACTGGAAAATTATTACAAAACATTATAACATAAGTTTACATTACTTATGTGCATTCATATATTAAACATATGGCTAAATATTTTTCAATCATCCAAAAACTCATACTTTTCCATACTTTCAATAGCAATTCTAATCGAAGAATTTGCTGATCTTTACCTTTTTCTCATATCCATTGAACCACAATTTAAGTGAATAAAACATACTATATCACAACACAACTTGGCCCAGAAGCCTAACATACAAATTATCGACCAAGTTTACCCTGCATTTATATGTCATAAATATATACTATTAATCACAAGTTTAACATATATTTATTCCCACAATGATCATGAACTTTCAATTTCATGGATTCAATATTCAATTGAATTTCCGTACATACCTGTACTGATACATGAATATCTCTCACCATTTCATATCTTTGATATACCCATTGAACCATTTGGAATAATATCGGATACTCAGGAATCTCGCACACTAAGTGCGAATATCATAGCCCGAAGCCAACTCAATGTATCTCGCACCTGAAGTGCCAATATCATGGCCCGAAGCCAACTCAATGTATCTCGCACACTCAATGTATCTTGCACCCAAAGTGCCAATATCATGGCCCAAAGCCAACTCAAGGTATCTTGCACCCGAACTGTCAATATTATGGCTCGAAGCCAACTCAATGTATCCCCTAATGAGATGTCATTTGTATCCTAATCTATTCCTAAGGTTCAACTGAGATTTCCAATATCGAATCTTCGTCGAATGTGTCCGCAAGGTCATAATTCACAATTTATGCAAGATCAAAGCATTTAAAACATAAATATAACAATGCTTATTACATATGAACTTACCTTGAACTCATATAACGAAAAATGATCGTTTAATTGATAACTTTGTCTTTCCCTCGATCTAAATCCGTACATCATTTTTCTTGATCTATATAATCAAATTTAACTCATTTAATCATTATTTTACTCAATTAAATCCAAAATTCATATTATGGAAAAATTACCATTTTGCCCCTATACTTTTAACCTTTTTACAATTTAGTCCCTAGGCTCGTAAAATAAAAATTCATAAAATTTCACTACACCCAAGCCTAGCCTAATTTTATACATGTTCACAAAAGCCCATATATTTCACAATTTCACACATCTAACCCACAATTTCACATTTCTCAATTTAACCCCTAATTAGTAATTTCATTAAAAAATCTCTTAACAAATGTTGTTTAATTAACAATAAAGACTTATTTTCTTCCATAAAACTTCAAAACCCTAGCATTTTCATCAATGGAAAATCTCAAACTATTCAATTGTTTTGCAAATTAGTCCCCTAGTTAGCTAGGTTAAGCTACAACGATCCCGAAAACATAAAAATCATTAAAAAGGGGAAAAAATGCACCTACATGCACAAGAGGGAGATGGCCAAATGTTGAAGCTCTCCCATGGCTTCCTAAGTCTTCATATTTGGCTGGTGAAAAGGAGTGAAAGATGACACTTTGTTCCTTTTATTTTGTTTATTTTTGTCATTATTAACCAATTTACAAAAATAACCTTTATACAACTTATTTATTACACCAAATGCCAAGCCATCATATTCCAGTATCTCTTTAATGGGCTAATTGTCAAATAAGGACTTTCACATTAAATTTTTATAGCTATTTAATACCTTTAGCTAATAGAACACAACTTTCACACTTTACGCGATTTAGTCCTTTTCATCAAATTGGACATGCAAACGGTAAAATTCTTAATGAAATTTGTATACTATAGTATTATAATGCTACAAACCTCAAAATAATATAACAATAAAATTTTTAACTTCATATTTTTGGTCCCAAAATCACTATTCTAATTTTTACCGAAAACGACTGTTATACAGACACTACGTGAGAAACAATTGTATGCCAAATTTAGTAAATGTGAATTTTGATTACGGAAAGTTGGTTTTCTCAGACATATAGTACCTACTGAAGGTATCAGGGTGGATCCGAATAAAGTTTTAATAATTGTTAATTGGAAACCACCAAAGAATGTGTCTGAAGTTAGAAGTTTTCTAGGGCTAATAGGATATTATCGGAGGTTTGTTAAAGGGTTCTCAATAATAGCTTCTCCAATGACTCAATTGTTGCAGAAAGATGGAAAATTCGAGTGGTCTGATAAATATCAGTAGAGTTTTGACATATTAAAAGCCTTGTTGACTAAAACACCTGTGTTAGTTCAACCTGAATCAGGTAAAGAATTTATAATTTACAGTGATGCGTCATTAAATGGTTTAGGCTGTGTATTGATGCAAGAAGGTAAGGTAATAGCCTATGCTTCTAGACAACTAAAACCATATGAAAGAAATTATCCAATACATGATTTGGAGTTGGTAGCCATTGTTTTTGCATTAAAAATCTGGCAGCATTACCTTTTTCATGAAAAGTGTCACATATTTACCAATCATAAAAGTTTGAAGTATCTGATGTTGCAAAAAGACTTGAACTTAAGACAGTGCAGGTGGCTTGAATTATAGAAAGGTTATGATCTTGTTATTGACTATCATCTAGGAAAAGCTAATGTGGTTGCTGATGCCCTAAGCAAAAAGTCTTTATTTGCCTTGCGAGCAATGTATACTTGGTTGTCATTATTAAATGATGGTTCAATTATAGCTAAGTTAAAAGCTAAATCAACATTTCTACAATAGATTTGTGAAACTCAGAAGGGTGAGGAAGAATTACAAGCTAAACGAGAACAGTGTGAGTAGAATCTTCATTTAGAATTTCAGATTGGGTCTGATGGTTGTTTGTTATTCAGAGGCAGAATATGTGTACTGAAGAACTCAAAATTGGTATAGAAGATTCTACATGAAGCTCATAATGGTACCATGTCTATTCATCCTGGTAGTAACAAAATGTACAATGATTTGAAAAAGATGTACTAGTGGCTGGGAATGAAACGGGATATTTTTGAATTTGTATCTAAATGCTTGATGTGTCAAAAAGTAAAAGCTAAACATCGGTGCCTTCGGGATTATTACAAAGAGTTATGATACTGAAATGGAAATGGGAAAAAATTACCATGGACTTTGTATCAGGGTTACCTCTATCTCCGGAAAAGAAAGATGTTATTTGGGTAATTGTTGACCATTTGAAAAAGTCTGTACACTTTATTCCAGTACGTATGGATTTTTCCTTGGATAGATTGGTTGAATTAAATATTTTTGAGATTGTCAGATTGCATGGAGTGCCTGTCTCCATTATTTCAGACAGAGATCCTCGATTTACATCCTGATTCTGGAATAAATTGCAAGCTCTTGGTATACAGTTACATTTCAGTACCGCATCCCATCCTTAGACTGATGGACAACCCATACGTGTTATACAGATTTTGAAGATATGCTTCGATGTTGCGTGTTAGAATTTGAAGGTAATAGGGAAAAGTATTTACCTTTAGTCGAATTTACCCATAATAACAATTATCAGTCCAGCAGTAAAATGGCACCGTATAAGGTTCTGTATGGTTGTAAATGTAGAACTCCATTGTATTGGACAGAGCTCAATGAGAAAAAGATACACGGAGTTGACTTAATTTGTGAAATTAAAGAAAAAGTGAAAGTAATTCAAGATAGTTTGAAAGCAGCCTCTAATTGTCAATAGTCTTATGCCGATCTTAAATGAAAAGAGATAGAATTTCAGGTTAGTGATAAGGTGTCACACCCTTTACCCGTATCCGACACTGGAACAGGGTACGAGGCATTACCGGACTAAAACATAATTATTCACACAAAGCTCGGCCATAAAATTTTGTTCAAAATTAAAAATTTCCAATTGCATGCAAATTATCCCTTATAAGGGCCTACGAGGCACAAAACATGCATCGAAAGCGGTTCGAGACTAATCTAAGAACTTTCAAAATCTTTTCGACACTTAGAAAATTTTCTTGTTTTGGAGAGTCACACGCTCGTGTGGCTTGGGACATGCCCACGTCCTCAACCCGTGTAACTTTCTAACTATGACATCATCATACTACTAGAGTCACACGGCCAAGTCACACGCTCGTGTGCTTAGGCCGAGTGGCAAATTAAATTCTTGAAATTAAGTGCAGACTTCACACGGTCTGGGCACAAGCCCATGTTTTAAGGCTGTGTCCTCCATATGGCTGAGATATGATGCGATCCCGGTCGCATCATGTTTCGATACATCTCGACGACATCGAGATTGGCCTAAACTCGAGGGGCCCAAGTGCAAAATGAGACATTTAATTTCAGTTTGATAATAAATTGAATTGTTAGACTTTATTTTTAATTAAGTTGCTTGAATAAATTACTCATCTTAGTTAATTGAGTTCATTTTAGTTAATTGATTTCATCTTAGTTAATAACTCATCTTAGATTAATAAATGAGTTGTTGGTCATTAATTCAACTCATCTTAGTTTTAATAATTGAGTTATTATTGAACTTTGTTTAATAAATGTTTCTTTAATTAATCTAGTTACTAGGATAATTTATTGATGCATGAGTTTAAGTTTAATTAGTTATGCTTAATTTAATTAAACTAGTTGCAGGAATAATTGATGAATAAGTTTTAGTTCATTTATTGAAGTTAAGTGTTTAATTGTGTTTAATAAGTTCATTTTAATGTGTTTATTGTAGGTGTCTCTTCATCTCACAACCGTTACGAATTCAATAAAGAGCTTTTCAAGTGTTTTCGGTTGCATGCTGTTACACATTCAATGAAGTGGCTTTTCAAGTCATTTTTTGGTTTTAAGCAAGGGGCTATTACAAAGAAGATTTAACACATCATTAAAAGAATTTAAAGAGTGGATTATTGCTTCTTTAAATTTGGCAACAAGCTTTTCAACTTCCAACTATTTTGCTACTTCAAAAGAATTAACTCAAGCATTTAGAACACCATTAAGGTGCTGGTGACTATTCAGCTAACCAAAGGACACTTCAAGAGTCACTTTTCAAGCATTTAAGGTCAATTATGAAGCTGAATTGAAGTGAATTAAATGGTGGAGTTATTTGGTTCAAGAATTCCAAGAGACTTGAGCTTTATTTTAGCTTTTAAGATGAATACTTGTGACCATTCAGCTAGCCTTTTCCTAGCCTTATAAATAAGTGTGTAATCAGCCTTTTGAAAAAGAGATCTTTTTGCTGAATATTTGAAATATATTTGAATTGTGAGTTATCCAATTCTCTTTGTCCTTTTGGAATTGATTTGACTTATCAAGCTTAGCTTGTGGCGTCTATCCTTTCCTTGTTACCAAACTTATCACTTCTAAAGTGTGGCGTTCATATACCTTCAGTTCCTATCATCTATTGATAAAGGGTCAAGGTTCATTTATACTAAGGTTCCTATCAACCATTGATAGTGGGTCGTGGTTAGTTTATCTTTCAACCATTTTAAAACCCAAGTGCTTGCCTAAATTTCGGGTCAACACGTCCAATTGTGTTGGTTCACTTTTTAAGCCTTAGCTGAATCTTATTCTTTGCTTCCATAACCATTTCAAGCTATTCCATTTGAGCTTATCTTTCATCATTTTAAGTCTATTTTTGCCAAGCCGTTCAGATTTACTCAAATTCACGATCAGGCAACATTGCGGCTCGAATCATTTCGAGACGAGTTCGTATCATTTGGTATCATAGCTAGCGAATTTGGAGTGAGAATTAATGTTTTCGAAATCTTGATATAGTAATTTGCTTTTTGAAAAAGAATTAATTGCATTCAAGAAGTGAATATTTAGATTTCAAGTGAAAAAATTGTTCAAGTTCTTCATTGCCGAGTTTTCTGAACTTTTGCTTGCTGTCCAGAAACACTCAATCAATATTTACCATTCAGCCACACTAAAATATTTGTTTCAAGCCTACCCGTTGTCCTCAATAATATCCTACCAAACCCGAACATCAAGTTTGTAAGTCGACCTATAACAACAGTAACTTAGAGAGGCAAAGTGAGCGGTAAAAGCCAAAGAGCGTCTGAGTTCATTAGAGAGAAGAAAAAGCCTTTTAATGAGTGTAAACATGAGTGTGAGTGAAAATCTATTATTATTCTTTCTGAGTGAACTTGTGAGAATTTGTGGTGAGGTTTGTGTGAGTAAAGTACTATGTCAATAAGTTTTGAAAAAAATGCGGCAACTAGAGGAGGAGTGCCAGATTTTACACTCCAAACCATTACGCGTGAAATGGATAATTTATTTGATCGAAAACACAAACCCATCAAGAAACGATTGGAACGTGTCGAAGAGTGAGGCCATCGAGTAAGAGCCCAATGAGAGCAAATTTTTTAAAGTCAAAAGTCGGAGTCAAGATTTTCATGGAGACAAACTTTCAATGACTATGTGGGAAGAGACTCATGTCGAGATTATTATTCATCTAGGAACCCAAGATGAAATGAGGTGAATCATGAGTTTGAAACCTTTCAAGGTGACAAACAAGAATGTAGGAATTTCTCTTTAAGTGCATTAAAGTATTCATCTACGGAGAAGTCCTTACGAAAAAATGAGTGTGTTATGTACTCGTCCATGGAGGCTTATTCACGAAGAGATGAATGCAACTTATATAAAGATTCTGCCCGTCATTCTGATTCTTTTATGATATCATCTTCTTGTAGTGAAAAAACAAGACAAAAAGAGATTAAAAGGAAAGAGCGGCAAGAAAAGTTGAAACGAGAAAATGAGCGGATCTTAAAAGAAATTGAGAGAAGAGTAAAAGAGTTGCGAGAAAAAGAAAATGAAAAAGAAAGAGAGAATGAGAGAAAGCAAAATTAGATTGAGTTTGAAAAAGAATGTAAGCAAGAAACGTAAATTGAAAAAGAGAAAGAAATTAAAGAACGAAACTAGAGTGTAAAAGAAACGAGTGTTGTGGTAAAAGAGAAAGGACTGGAAAATGAGTTTGAAAAAGAAATGAGTGAAAAGAGTGAACAAGAAAAAGCGAGGAATATTTTTACTAACCATCCTATTAGTTCTCCTTGTATTTTGTCTTCTTTTCAAGTTTCTCAAGGTTCATTTGACAAGTTCCAACTACATTATCTTCTGAAGGAGAGACGGTTTAAATTGATCAAGGAAGGTAAGAATGAAAGTGACATTATACCACAAGTGCCTAAAGGTAAGTTAGGTAAGGATATAGTCGTCTCTAAGTCTTCATCAACTTATTTGAAAGCTTGTGATTATATTGATAATATAGTTGATTGTCATTCTTTGGTTAATAAAGATGTGTTTGTCTTAAATGTTAGCAAGGCAAGTATCTTTAATGAAAATCGTGGTATTGACGAGCATGATGGTGAAGTAAAATCCAAACGGCTATTGCAAAACTTGGTTGTGTGCGATAATGGATGTCCAAGCACGCAATTTGATTACTTTGATTTTGGTGTTGATGTGCATTCTTTGATCTGTTATGGAAAAACTACATACTTAAACAAGACTGTGCACATAAGACTTGTGAAGTATGAATGCTTGAATATATGTATGCCTAAATTTCCTTTGATTCAACATATACAAATTTTCGATGTGTGTGTTAAAGATTATCCATATACAAATCTTGACTTGTTTAATTGTGATTGTTATGTGAGATCTTTGAGTTTTTGTGCAAACTCATTTTGTATAAGTTTACCTTTTCGGATGAATTGTGAAAGCTATAATGGGTTGAATGATTGCATGCTTAAGTCTTTCATGATTAAAGAGAGTGAGTTGTTGACAAAAGAAAAGTCTTTGCTGTTTTTGAAAATGTGTGATCAAAATCACGTGTTCAAACCCGAAGAATGTTTTCCTAAGTTGTTAAGAAAATGTCAAAATCAAATTTTTGATTTTGGTTGGCTGTTATCAATGAATTCCCTATTTCGTAATGATAAGGTAAGATCCACTTCTACTTTTGATCCTGGCATCGATTCAGCATGTCCTTTCAAGTTCATTAATTATGGTGTCACTAACCCCTTTTCTTTTCGTAAAGGTAACACTTTGAGAAGTGCGAGTTGTTTTTCTCCTACATTTCAGGTTAGTTCGACTAAAGAGCTTCGACTTTACTATCTTTTCGAAGAGAGGAGGTTTACGTTGACTGAAAAAGGTACTGTTCAAATCGATTCCCATCCATTCATTCATATGGGTAAACAAGGTGAGTTTTCTGAATCTTTTAAGACTTAACCATTCCCTTCTATCATTAATGGAAACATTGTTGATGTCTTGTTTTTTGAAACACATTTGTACTGTGATAAGGTTTATTGTCCTTCTTTGATTAGTAAGGGATTGTTTGTTTTGAAAAAAGATAATAAGAATAGTACTCAAAAAGGTCATGTTGTTGATATGCATTCCTTGATTTATTTCATGAATTCAATTTGTTTAATTAACGATTTGCGGGTGCAATTTGAGATGATTGAATGTTTCAAAACATGTGTGTTTTTTATTCAATTATGTGATAAGGCATTAACTTGTAAAAAGTTCTGTTCAATTGATTGTGACGATGGTGTATGAAAGTTGCCTTTTGATATGAATCATGCATGTTCTGAATAAAATATGCTTGGATTACATGTTTGTTTGGAAGCATTCTTAATGTTTTTTGATTACCATTTGAGATTGACTCATAAACCTTTCTTGTTATCGAATATGAATAAAGTCTTGGAAAAATTTCTCTTGGTTTAACCTTCATTGTGTCAGTAATTCATTTTATTCTTCTGTAGGTGACGATGTGAGGTGGTACCCTCTTAAAGAGGGAGGGTCTGCAAATAATCTGATTTGTGATCTTGAAAAATTTCTTTCGAGCAAGTGGCTCTATTTGAGGACAAATCATCTTCAAGAGGGAGGGTATGATGCGATCCCAGTTGCATCATGTTTCGATACATCTCGACGACATCGAGATTGGCCTAAACTCAAGGAGCACAAGTGCAAAATGAGACGTTTAATTTCAGTTTGTTAATAAATTGAGTTGTTGGAATTATTTTTAATTAAGTTGCTTGAATAAATTAGTCATCTTAGTTAATTGAGTTCAATTTAGTTAATTGAGTTCATCTTAGTTAATAACTCATCTTAGATTAATAAATGAGTTGTTGGTCATTAATTCAACTTATCTTAGTTTTAATAATTGAGTTATTATTGAACTTCATTTAATAGATGTTTCTTTAATTAATCTAGTTACTAGGATAATTTATTGATGCATGAGTTTAAGTTTAATTAATTATGCTTAATTTAATTAAACTAGTTGCTGAAATAATTGATGAATAAGTTTTAGTTCATTTATTGAAGTTAAGTGTTTAATGTGTTTGAGTTTAATTAGTGTTTAATTGTGTTTAATTGTGTTTAATAAGTTCATTTTAATGTGTTTATTGCATGTGTCTCTTCAGCTTATAACTGTTACAAATTCAATAAAAAGGCTTTTCAAGTGTTTTCGGTTACATGCTGTTACACATTCAATGAAGTGGCTTTTCAAGTCATTTTTTTGTTTTAAGCAAGGGGCTGTTACAAAGAAGATTTAACACATCATTTAGAAGAATTTAAAGAGTGGATTATTGCTTCTTTAAATTTGGCAACAAGCTTTTCAACTTCCAACCGTTTTGCTACTTCAAAAGAATTAATTCAAGCATTCAGAACACCATTAACGTGCTGGTGACTATTCAGCTAACCAAAGGACACTTCAAGAGTCACTTTTCAAGCATTTAAGGTCAATTATGCAGTTGAATTGAAATGAATTAAATGGTGGAGTTATTTGGTTCAAGAATTCCAAGAGACTTGAGATTTATTTCAGCTTTTAAGATGAATACTTGTGACCATGCAGCTAGCCTTTTCCTAGCCTTGTAAATATGTGTGTAATCAACCTTTTGAAAAAGAGATCTTTTTGCTGAATATTTGAAATATATTTGAATTGTGAGTTATCCAATTCTCTTTGTCCTTTTGGAATTGATTGGACTTATCAAGCTTAGCTTGCGGTGTCTATCCTTTCCTTGTTACCGAACTTATCACTTCTAAAGTGTGACATTCATATACCTTCAGTTCCTATCATGCATTGATAGAGGGTCAAGGTTCATTTATACCAAGGTTCCTATCAACCATTGATAGTGGGTCGAGGTTAGTTTATCTTTCAACCATTTTAAAACCCAAGTGCTTGTCTAAATTTTGGGTCAACACGTCCAATTGTGTTTGTTCACTTTTTAAGCCTTAGCCGAATCCCATTATTTGCTTCCATAAACATTTCAAACTATTCCATTTGAGCCTATCTTTCATCATTTTAAGTCTATTTTGCCCAAGCCGTTCAGATTTACTCAAATTCACAATCGGGCAAGAGTATGACTCGAATCATTCCGAGACGAGTTCGTTTCAAGACACAAGGTCGTGTCTCTGCCCGTGTGTTTACTACTAGGCATTCTGTTTAACATTAACTAGGGTGTAGGGGACACACAGCCAGAACACACGTCCTTGGGGCAAGTCGTGTGTCATACACGATATAGACACACGCCCGTGTGTCTACCAGTGTGGACAAATTTAAAGCTATTTTTCAAGCCAATTGCCACCCTTATTTGCACAACATATTCATGGTTCCAAGGGTACTCAAACATTCATGAACCTAGCTCATGCATGACAACTTCTTGTTCCATTATACTAAATTAAGACTCCATATCATGTCAAACCCCATTTTACCAACACACACATAGTAGTCATCATCATTCAACCATCAACAACCAATAGCCATATCATAATAGAATTGGCACATACAAGCATAGATGAATAGGTTTACAACCCAATAATCATTGTGAGCCCTATCTCATGGCCTTATACAAAATGAATCATAACACCATCAAAAGCCAGTACATCGGTTAAACAAATATGGCATATAACAATAATGACCAAGTTCCTATACATGCCATACTCAAAGTAATGAGGCTAACATACCCAAAACATCCAATTGATAGCGTGAGCGAGCCTCTGACGTCCTTTGATCCCCGGCTAGCTTGGTGATACTCTAAGAAAATGGAAAATAGAGGGAGTAAGCTTGCATGTAAATTATAGGCAATAAAAATATGCATTTTTATACACATGCATAACATAATTGGATTCCTCTCATTCTTAATAATCATTGTAGTCATATCATATCTCATTCAATTTACAAAATATTCAATAGAATTAAAGATCATAGTTATTTCATTCTCATCTTACCAAAGTTTTATCATTTCGTAATCACAATAACTAAGAGCTTGGCATACATACCTATACTCTCTCCCCAAAAATCCTAAATATTTATTTTTGTATGTTTGTGTTACACAATTGAGTGTTTGCCTCAGTGGTTAAGTGTTCTGGGAGTGTCTGAGAAGTCTTGGGTTCAAGCCTTGGCTTGTGCAAAAGTTTTGTTTTAAATGGATAAGCCCTTTCTCTAGTCAGTAGGTTTTTAAATAAAAATGGGTATAGCATGACAGAAAGAGCTTGTTGGTCTAGGGGATAAGTGGCGTGTTATTGTTACCTGAGGTCTGAAGTTCGAGTCTTGGTATGTGCTATGGAGTGTTTTATTTTGTCGCTAGGGTCGTGTGGGAGTTTTAGTCAACCTGAACTACTGAAGAGTTGTGGTGGAATTTGAATTAGGTGGTTGAGGGAGGAATGGATGGTTTTGAGTGATTTGGGAAGGAAAATATGGGATTTTGAAAGGAATGGGAGTATTGGTGTCGAATGTGAACTCTTGGCTCTTAGGATTTCGGCTTTGGTTGGTTGTTCTCTCCATTTTGAATTTCTGTCAATCCTTTTCACCTTTGGAGGCCGAATTGTGCTAGGGGTTTTTGCTGGTATTTTTCGTCTTCATTTTTTTTTCGACTTGGCTCTTACCTGTAATTTCTTTTGCTTACCGATTTCCTTTCCTTCCTCTACTCCCCTAACAGTCACCCTCTCTTTTTATTCTTTGGCCGAATACTCCTTCTCTCACCCTCTCTATTCTTTCGATTTTTAGGCAAATCTCTCTCTATTCATCTTATTCCTTCTATCTGGCTGTTGACTTCTTTTCTTGTAGTCGAACCCTACCCTTTTCGCCGTCTCTTTTGTCTTTGACCAATTGGCTTTTGGTGCAACAGTTGTTTTCTTCTCTCTCTGCTGTTGGAGTCTTTCTCCTAACATCTCCCTTTTGTTGCCGATTATTTCTAGGGGTGTGGTTGTGCTAGCTTTTTGTCTCTGTCGTATCGTGTGATTTTGGCCTTTGTTTTGGGGGTAGGTCGATTGCTTCTTTCCCCTACATTTGGTTTTGCATTTTTGGTAAGTTTGGTATACGTTGGTTCAAACTATTTGTGTGAACAATAATGGTTAATAATATTCAGTTGGATGTAGGTAGCCTTTAAGGGCTAGTAATTAGTCTTTTGCAACGGTTTAAGTGCACAAAGCCTCAATTGTTCAATCAAGGCAAGTGATAATTAATCTTTTGGATAAGTGTTATTAGAGGGGTTGTTTTATCCTATTGTTAAGTAATTAATGGTGTGTTTTGATTGAATATAGGTGGGAGTGCTCAAAAGCGATGTGCGCACTTTTCGTAACCAGGTGTGTGTACAAACACAATTCCGACTATAGAAAATAGTAAAAGCCGAAGTAAGTGAACGTCGATGCCACATGGGCGTGCTCACGGCCGTGTAGGTAGGCCACGTGATTAAACATGGGCGTATAGTCGACATGCCAACCATGAGCAATTTCATGGGCTAAGGCCGTATTTGGTCATATTGGGCTGAATTGGGTCGTGTGGGCCCTATGGGCATGTGGGCCCTACGCGGGTGAACTACAGGGGTGTGTGAAATTTATTCCGCCAGGCTGTATAATCCACATGGCCAAGGTTATTTTAGACCGTATGGGCAACGGGGCGTGTGGGCCCACGTAGGCCAACAATATAGGTCGTGGGCCCTATGGGCATGTGGGCCCTACGCGGGTGAACTACAGGGGTGTGTGAAATTTATTGCGCCAGGCTGTATAATCCACATGGCCAAGGTTATTTTAGACCGTGTGGGCAACGGGGCGTGTGGGCCCACGTAGGCCAACAATATAGGTCGTGCGCCCATTTTTACTATTTGACTGCTAAAGTTTGCACCGGTCGCCCGAGATGACTTTGGACCTACTGTTGGTTGGTAAGCTTATCTAAACCCCTAATTGACTGAAAGACTGTTATGCCCCTATGTGATGTATGGATCTATAATCATGTATGACTTTAATTTAGCATGCCATGTTTAACTGTATTGAACACATGTATTATATTATGATATGACATGGCATGTTGCATGATGTGTTGCATGGGGACGAGTTTTAATTTGATTGGAGGAATTGTACTATATTGGCAGCTCTGCTGTAAATACTGTTTAGTGCCGCAATCGGTACTACTTGGAGTGTAGGGATGGATGGGTTGATTATATCCCCACATGGAGTGTAGGGTTGGACGGAGATAGAGTGTAGAGGCTGGTTGGGTAGGATTCCTGATTGCAAATTTGTATTGTTACTGTTACTGAGATGGGCTTAGGCCCAAACTGATATTGATATTATAATAGGCTAAGGCCCTAACTGAAACTGAATCATTACTGAAATGGGCTTAGGCCCAGACTGTATTTGCTCACTGTCTGGTTGTTTGATATGGGATTACACACTGAGTTTTCGTAAACTCACCCTTCTGTTTATTTGTATGGGTAATCCCCAGTCTTAGGTGGATCAGTGCGACGAGGGACTCAAAGGTGGCCACACCACCGCTATACTCTCATATTTGATTTTAGTTATAAGTAATTTTATTTTGGGTATTTTTACTATAACAATGGCTTTAAGGATTTTTACTTTAATTTGGGATTTTTATTTTTTTTGATTAAGAACTGCTAGTAGTCGGAAAAGACACGGGTTTTCAAAAAGATAAATGTTTTATCAAAGATACCACGAATACGCAACCTGTTTTAATAGCTTCTGTAATAATTGAAGATCAAAATTAATAACGTTTTAATGTGGATAACTTTATGCCAATGACCCACATTTTTTAAAATGAACGACACGTCTTAGAATCATCTTTAAGATCACTCAAAGATGTTAAATATGAAAAGGGGTTTTTCATCGATATCAAACTTTATGAAAAACACTTCAATGTGACATCGCCAGATTCGACCATAATGTCTAGGCTGGGTCTGGGGTGTTACATTTAGTGGTATTAGAGTTAGGTTGCAAAACTCAACTGTTGATTTGGGTTTCTTTTAAAATTTAAAATTTCTAAAAGAACTGTTTTAAATGATTTGAAGTATTTTGAAAGGTTTTTCTGAATGTGTGGTACACCGAGTCTCCGACGCTGATTCTGTAAGCCTTTTGAAACTATTGTTTGTTTAAACTGAAACGCTGAAACTACTGTAGGTAGTAAATTGTACTGAAACACTCTAGTTATAGATAAACTAAAAACTGTAGTAAGACTGCGATCTATGAAAAAGAACTCTGAAATACTACTACTATTTTCCATAAAATATCTGTTAATAAACATTGGAATTGTAAACTAATGCATAAAACTGTTAATACAGATAAAATGCAATTCAATAATGAGAACCAAAGGTACTCGTAGAAAGCGTACAAGAGGATGCAGTGAAGGCCGTGGAGGTACTCGAGCTGGGTCTTCGTCATCTGGCCATATGCCTAATGTTGAAGCTTGGGAGGCATCGGCTTCACCTGTGACTGAGACTGGGTCTCATGATCGTGCAGCTGGGGACAACACGCTGTCCCAAGCTATGTTACGGATACCAGAGAGGATCACTAGGCCCAATACTGGTGTTGTAGGCTGAGGGTCAATTACAGAATGACTCAGGTCTTTGGAGCTGAACTTTTCAGGCGTATTGCTGGAGTTGCCCCTAATATGGCTGAGAAATAGATTGAGGCCATAGAAAGAATCATGGAAAATCTCGACTGCACGCCCGAGTAGAAATTAAAGGGTGCAATGTCACTGCTAAGAGATAAGGCTTACCAGTGGTGGCTTACGATTAAAGAGGGCACTTAGCCCGACCGATTGACTTGAGAATTTTTCAAGACTACTTTTCAAGGAAAGTATGTGGGTGCTAGTCATGTAGATGTCCGGAGGAGAGAGTTTATGAATCTGACACAGGGGGATAAATCAGTGGCTAAGTATGAGGCTGAATTTTTGTGACTAAGCCGCTATGTGTGAGGGATGGTGGCAACTGAGTACGAGCGATGTGTTTGTTTCGAGGATGGTCTCAATGATAGTTTACGGATTCTGATAGCTCCACAGAGGGAGTGAGATTTTGCTGCATTGGTTGATAAAGCGAAGATCACTGAGGAGGTGAAGCGCTCTGAGCGTCTGAACCGTGAGAAGGAGAGAGGTAGGAACAAGAAAGATTTGGAGCCCTCGAGTTCCTTTTTGAGGCCTAAGAAAAAGGCCAGAGTTGATGGGCCAGTTAGAGGTGGGGCCCTTGTTACTGCTACTGGACCGCAGCCCTGTGCTAATTGTGGGAGACACCATCAGGGCGAGTATTGGAAAAGGATTAGGGCATGTTTGAGGTACGGATCATTGGAGCACCGTATCAGAGAGCGTCCACGGAGGCCCGATCAAGTCCAAGCTATAGGTTTGGGTACTGTACAGCCACCGAGAGGTATTCAATAGCCATCGAGAGGCCGTGGCCAGACCAGAGGTGGTAATGGTTTGGGCCATGGTCAGAGGGCAGTAGACAGAGGTGTTGGTCATACTGTGGTGAAGCAGCCAGCCCATGCTGCACGTCGCTAAGAGGATGGAGATGCTCCGGATGTTACACGGGTACGTTCTTTATATATGATGTACCTTATATTGCACTGATAGATATAGGATCTACTCATTCTTATATAGTTTGTACTGTGTTTGAGACTCTGGGTATCTTGGTTGAGAGCACTACGAGTGAAGTTACTATACTGAGTCCATTAAGGCAGTCGGTGAGGGTAAATAAACTATTCAGAGATGTCCCTTTGGAGGTTCAAGGGGTTATCTTTTTAGTGGATTTGATGGAACTTCCTTTTGGAGAATTTGATTTAATACTGGGAATAGATTAGCTGGTTAAACATCGGGTGAGCTTGGGTTGTGTTACTAAACGAATGGTATTGAGAACTGTGGAGGACAATGAGGTAGTTGTAGTTGGGGAATGTCAGAATTATTTGTCGAATGTTATTTCTGCATTAACGGCCGAGAAGCTGGTTCGTAAGGGTTGTGAGGCGTACTGGCTTATATTAGTGTTTCAGATTCTGGGGTTTCTTCTGTTAAAGATATTAGAATGGTTAAAGACTTTCCGAATGTATTTTCTAATGAGCTACCTAGGTTACCTCCAAACTGTGAAGTTGAGTTTGGGATTAAGCTCTTGCCTGGTACAGCTCCGCTGTCCATCACCCCTTATAAAATGGCACTGAAGGAGCTTGTGGAGCTTAAAGCTCAGATTCAAGAATTATTAGATCGTGGTTTCATCCGCCCTAGTGTGTCTACATGGAGAGCACCAGTTTTGTTTGTGAAAAAGAAAGATGGATCTATGCGTATGTGCATTGATTATCGATAATTGAAAAAATTGACCATTAAGAATAAGTACCCTCTACCGAGGATTGATGATTTGTTCGACCAGTTTCGAGGACCTTCGATTTTCTCTAAGATTGATCTCTAATCTGGGTACTGATGTTTAAAAGGCAGCGTTTAGGACTCGTTATGGTCATTATGAGTTTCTAGTGATGTCGTTTGGACGATGAATGCACCAGCGGCTTTTATGGATCTGATGAACCGAGTGTTCCAGCCCTATCTGGATCAGTTCGTAGTAGTTTTTATTGACGACATCCTAGTGTATTCGAGAACTGAAGATGAACATAATGAACATCTCTGAATGGTTCTGCAGATTCTGAGGGAGAAACAACTATACCCCAAGTTCAATAAATATGAGTTTTGGTTACGAGAGGTAACATTTCTGGGCCATGTGGTATCTGCTAAAGGGATTAGGGTTAATCCTCGAAAGATTGAGGCTGTTTTGGATTGGAAGCCACCTAAGACTGTATCTGAGATTCGTAGTTTTCTGGGACTAGCAGGTATTATGGACGATTTGTAGAGGGATTTTCACTGATTGCAGCACCTTTGACTAAGTTGCTACATAAGGGTGTGTCGTTTAACTAGACTGATGCGCAGCAAAAGAGCTTTGAGAAGCTCAAGAAGGTATGAATGAGGTCCTTGTCTTGATACAGTCAGAGTCTAGGAAAGAGTTCACTGTCTACAGCGATGCATCACATGTTGGTGTGGGATTTGTGTTGATGCAAGAGGGTAAGGTAGTAGTGTATATGTCTCGGCAATTGGAGATTCATGAATTATCTGACGCATGACTTGGAGTTGGCTGTAGTGGTATTTGCACTAAAAATTTGGAGGCATTACCTATACGGTGAGAAGTGTATCATTTACACTGATCACAAGAGCCTCAAATATCTGCTCACTCAGAAGGAGCTAAATCTTAGGCAGCATAGGTGGATTGAGCTGCTTAAAGACTATGACTGTACGATTGAAAACCATCTTGGTAAGGCCAATGTGGTGGCGGATGTACTGAGTCGTAGAGCTATGACTGATCTGAGAGCAATGTTTGTTCGCCTCAATTTATTTGATGTTGGTAGCTTGTTGGCCGAGCTCCAAGTTAAACTAACGTGGATTAAGCAAATTAAGGGTAAACAGTTGGAAGACGAGTAGTTGGGTTTTCGTTTTCGACAAGTTAAGTGAGGATACTATAGATTTTGGACTGAATAGCAAAGGGGTGCTCTGTTTCCGTGGGAGAATCTGTGTACCGAAGGATACTGACTTGAGGCAGTCTATACTGCGTGAGGCGCATAGTAGCCCTTATGCTATGCATCCTAGTGGAAATAAGGTGTACCGAGACCTTCATAAGTTATATTGGTGGCCAGGTCTTAAGCGTGAAGTTACTGATTTCGCGAATAAATATCTGACTTGCCAACAGGTTAAGGCTAAACATCAATTACCTTCAAGGCTGCTTCAGCCAGTTAAGATTCCACTTTGGAAGTGGTAGAGAGTGACTATGGACTTCGTTAGCGGGCTGCCCCTAATGCCTACTAAGAAGAATTGACCAAATCTGCCCATTTCATACTGGTTCGTACTGATTACTCTTTGCAGAAGCTGGCTAAACTGTATGTGTCTGAGATAGTGGGACTACATGGGGTACCAGTTTCAATAATATCTGATAGGGATCCTCGCTTCACATCTTGGTTCTGAAAGAAGTTACATAAAGCTCTGGGTACAATATTGGACTTCAGTACTATATTCCATCCTCAACAGACGGTCAGTCGGAGAGGGTGATACAGATACTGGAGCACATGTTAAGGAGTTGTGTAATTGATTTTCGAGGCAGTTGGGAAGATTACTTGCCACTAGCAGAGTTTTCTTATAACAATAACTATTAGTCTAGCATACAGATGGCACTTTACGAGGCATTATATGGTCGTACGTGTCGTACTCCTTCGTGTTGGACTGAATTGGGCGAGTGGCATGTTTTGGGGCCTGAATTAGTTTTGATACTGAGGATAAAGTTAGACTGATTTGGGACCGACTGAAAGCGGCGTCAGACAGACATAAGTCATATGCAAATCTGAAGCATAAAGAGATTGAGTATTTTGTGGAGGACTTCGTTTTTCTCAAGGTCTAGCCATGGAAGAAGATACTGAGGTTTGGACGTAAGGGCAAGTTGAGCCCTAGGTTTATTAGGCCTTACTGCATACTTAAATGTGTGGGGCCAGTTGCCTATCAGTTAGAATTACCTTCAGAGTTAGACCGGATTCACGATGTATTCCATGTCTCTATGTTGAGGCACTATCGCTCTGATCCCACGCATGTTATTTCAATCGAGGAGGTTGAGGTTAGGCCAGATCTGACTTTTAGGGAGAAGTCGGTTCAGATATTAGATCGTGATGTAAAGGTTTTAAGGAGGAAGTCTATTCCACTGGTTAAGGTTCTTTGGCGTAATCACAGCTCGGAGGAGGCCACATGGGAACCTGATGAGGCGATGCGACAACAATACCCTCATCTGTCCTGTTCAGGTAAAATTTTAAGACCAAAATTTTCTTTTAGGGGGTAGAGTTGAAATGCCCTAAAAATCCTAAATATTTATTTTCGTATGTTTGTGTTACACAACTGAGTGTTTTCCTTAATGGTTAAGTGTTTTCGAAGTTCTGAGAAGTCTTAGGTTCAAGCCTTGGCTTGTGGAAAAGTTTTATTTTAAATGGATAAACCCTTGTCTCTAGTTAGTAGGTTTTTAAATAAATATGGGTATAGCATGACAGAAAGAGCCTGCTGGTCTAGAGGATAAGTGGCGTGTTATTGTTACTTGAGGTTTTAAGTTCGAGCCTTGGTATCCGCTATGTAGTGTTTTATTTTGTTGCTAGAGCCGTGTGGGAGTTTTAGTCAACCTGAACTATTGAAGAGTTATGGTGGAATTTGATTCAGGTGGTTGAGGGAGGAGTGGACGGTTTTGAGTGATTTGGGGAGGAAAATATGGGATTTTGAAAGGAATGGGAGTATTGGTGTCGAATGTGAACTCTTGGCTCTTAGGATTTCGGCTTTGGTTGGTTGTTCTCTCCATTTTCGATTTCTGTCAACTCTTTTCACCTTTGGAGGCCGAATTGTGCTCGGGGTTTTTGCTGGTATTTTTCGTCTTCATTTTCTTTTCGACTTGGCTCTTCCATGCAGTTTTTTTTGCTTACCGATTTCCTTTCATTCCTCTACTCCCCTAACAGTCACCCTCTCCCTTTGTTCTTTGGCCAAATACTTCTTCTCTCACCCTCTTCATTCTTTCAATTTTTGGGCAAATCCCTCTCTATTCATCTTGTTCCTTCTATCTGGCTGTCAACTTCTTTTCTTATAGTCGAACCCTGCCCTTTTCGCTATCTCTTTTGTCTTTGACCAATCGGCTTTTGGTGCAACGGTTATTTTCTTCTCTCTTTGCCATTGTAGTCTTTCTCCTAACATCTCCCTTTTTCTCCCGATTATGGCTAGGGGTGTGGTTGTGCTAGCTTTTTGTCTCTGTCGTATCGTGTGATTTTGGCCTTCATTTTGGGGGTAGGTCGATTGTTTCTTTCGTCTACATTTGGTTTTGTGTTTTCGGTAAGTTTGGTATACGTTGGTTCAAACTATTTGTGTAAACAATAATGGTTAATAATATTCGGTTGGATGTAGGTATCCTCCAAGGTCTAGTAATTAGTCTTTTGCAACGGTTTAAGTGTGCAAAGCCTCAATCGTTCAATCAAGGCAAGTGATAATTAATCTTTTGGATAGGTGTTATTAGAGGGGTTTTTAATACTATTGTTAAGTGATTAATAGTGTTTCTTGATTTAATATAGGTGGGAGTGCTCAAGAGTGGTGTGCACAATTTTCGTAACCAGGTGTGTGTACAAACACAACTCTGACTATAGAAAATGGCAAAAGCAGGAGTAAGTGAACATTGACGCCATACGGGCGTGCTCACGACCGTGTAGGTAGACCACGTGATTAAACATGGGCATGTAATCGACATGGTAACCATGAGCGAGTTCATGGGCCGAGGCCGTATTGGGCCATATTGGGTTGTGTGGGCCCCACACTAGTCAACCACACGTGCGCGTGGAAATTATTGGGCTAGGTTGTGTAATCTTCATGGCCAAGGCTATTTTGGACTTTGTGGGCCCACATGGGCCCCCAAATATTGGCCGTGGGCCTATTTTCACTATTTGACTGTTAAAGGTTGCACGGGTCACCCAAGATGACTGTGGCCTATTGTTGGGCCAATAAGCTTATTTAGACCCCTAATTGACTGAAAGACTGTTATGCCCTTATGTGATGTTTGGATCTATATTCACGTATGACTTTAATTTAGCATGCCATGTTTAACTGTATTGAGCACATGTATTATATTATGATATGACATGACATGTTGCATGATGCGTTGCATGGGGATGGGTTTTAATATGATTAGAGGAAGCGTACTGTACTAGCAGCTTTGCTGCAAATACTGTTTATGTAATATCCTGATTTTGGGCCTAGTCAGAATAGCGGTTTCGTTACCACAAAATCCGAGATAGAAATAATTATTTTATGATTATTTTGAGGTCTATGATATGATTGCATGATTGTGTGAAAATTTCGTGAAGAAATTTTATGCATAAAGTGCTTAAATTGAAATTAGGGACTAAATCGAATAATTTGTAAAACTTGCATTCTAGAAGTTTCTAGTATGAAATTGTTTTGAAATATTAGTTAGGAGGTCTTAAATAGCAATTTTATCAATTTCTAAGTCTATGGACAAAAATTGGACATGGATGGAATTTTTGGAAAGTTTAGTAGTAAGGGCATTTTGGTCATTTAGGGGTAAAATGAATTAAAATACAAAATTAAAAGCCAATTTTGCTCATCTTCAACCCCATGGCCGAATATAGCAAGTAGAAACCATGGCTAGGGTTTTTCAAGCTTCCAAGCTCGATTGTAAGTCCGTTCTAGCCTCGTTTTTAATGATTTTTACGTTTTTGGAGTCCCGGTAGCTCGATTAAGCTTATGCTAGCAATAATTCAACCTAGGGTTCATATTTGGAAAATACCCATAGGTGAAATTTGTGTATTTTGGTGTTTTATGATAGAATATGAGGTTTTAAATTATGTTAGACAACTTGTACTACTCGGTTTTAAGTGAAAACGAGCAAAAGGGCTTAATCGGTAAAAATACCTAATAGTCATAAGTACATGTTAGAGTGAGAATTTGATGTTTCCATAGAAGGGAAAAATGATCAGCATGTCATAAAACATAAGAAAATAGGCTGAAGTTTAATTTACGAGCTTTGGGGCAAATGTGTAAATATGCAAAAGTTTAGGGGCAAAACTGTAATTTTGCCAAAATATGATTTTGGGTCAATTTGAATAATGTGAGTCCTAATTAGATTATATTTTAAATGATAGAGCAAGGAAAACTGAAATTCGGGCTAAAATGGAAAAATACCAAGTTGTGGACGAAATGGTAAAAGTAGCCATTTTCGCATACGAGGTAAGTTCATGTGTAAATAATGTAGCATAATTGTTATTTTTAAGTTATTGATGTTAATTATATGACATGCTGATTTTTTTATCGTGAAATATTATGCTTTGTGGTTAATGTTGAGTAATATGCAAATTATGTTTACTACTTGATAAATACGAATTGCTACCGAGTATCGGTTCCGATATTCCATGGAAGACGGCAATGTGAGATCGAGGAAAAAAGCCCGTTTGAACCTTAGGAATAGATTAGGATACAAGTGACATGTCACTAGGATGGTTGAGCATCCAAACTCGTTGAGTTGAGTCCGAGTTCACTTATGGATGCAAACGCCCGAGCTCGTTGAGTTGAGTCCTAGTTCACTTAGGGGCGGGTTACATGATTTCTTGATTACATATGAGGCACTTATGTGCAAATTATCCGTGTATCCGAGTTGTATTTCGATGTGTTCAACGGGTGAAATTTCTATTGAAATGAAAGAACACTTAAGATGCAAGCGACGTTTTGGTAAGTGTTGTGAAATGGACACTTTGGACAGGTATGTTCTTAACCCTCGGGTTGATAATAGATACAACAACGATAAGGTAGTAAGATGATGAATGATGTTTAGAAATATGATATATGTTTTGGTGATACCATGCTAAAGTTGTTTGGTATATTTGTATTGTTATGTTACTTGTTATTTACATATGGACTTACTAAGCATTTATGCTTACTCCCTCCTCTTTATTTACTGTAGTTTTGAACAAGCCAGCTCGGGAATCGGGACGGGTCGAAGGTTCGATCACACTATCCAAAGGACTTTCATCTGGGTAAATGGCTTGTAAAACTTAAGTATGGCATGTATAGCAATATATTTATTTTGTGTAAATAATTTTATGATATGGCCATGATTGGTTGAGAAAATGTTTGATATTGATAAGTCATGGTGATGGTTAAATATAGATCATGTTTGATATCATGGAAGTTTAATAGGTTATCTAGTTCATAACAACTCATGAAAAGATGAAATTTGCCTTAAAACAGAATATTGCTGCAGCAATGACATGAATTTGAAAAATCACTAAAAATATTATAAATGGAATTAAATGATGAGAAAGTTATGAAATTTAAGCTTAATGAGTCTATTTTCATATGGATAAAAAAAACAGGCATATAAATTATACTTTATGAGATATTTGAAACCTTGTGAAACAGGGCCAGAGTGATTTCTGGATCCTCTGTTCTGACTTTAAAAATTCATAATAAATTGTAAAAAAATAATTAGAAGTTATTATTTATATTTACAGATTCCTTATCGAGTATAGTTTTAATAGAAACAAACCTCGTAGTCATTGAAATTATTTATAGAGAGATATCTGATTCGTAATACACAGATATCAGAGCAGTCAAACCCTGAAACAGGGGAGACTTTAACTAATAAACTGTACTAATTGGCCTAACCAAAAATTCTAGAAAAAAGTTAGTAAATATATATATGAGTCTAGATTTAGGGAAAATTTACGGATCTTGATTTCGAGTTTTGTAACTCGAAATATGATTTTTCTTGTAACTGTGATGCGAGTAGCTAGAAAGCTGTGAATGTAGAAACAAAAGATTTGAAGTTCTTAATTTGATAAATTATGTTCGGTAACTCCTCAAGCTCGACTCCAGCGACAGTTTCGGGCGTGGGGGCGTTACAGTTTAGTGCCGCAATCGGTACTACTTGGAGTGTAAGGATGGGTGGGTTGATTATATCCCCACATAGAGTGTAGGGTTGGACGAAGATGGAGTTTAGAGGCTGGTTGGGTAGGATTCCTGATTGCATATCTGTACCGTTACTGTTACTGAGATAGGATTATGCCTAACTAATATTGATATTATAATGGGCTAAGGCCGTAAGTGAAATTGAATCATTACTGAAATGGGCTTAGGCCCAGATTGTATTTGCTCACTGCCTGGTTGTTTGATATGGGATTACACACTGAGTTTTCGTAAACTCACCCTTCTGTTTATCTGTACAGGTAATCCCCAGTCTTAGGTGGATCGGTGTTGCGAGGGACTCAAAGGTGGCCACACAATTGCATATACTCTCATATTTGATTTTAGTTATAAGTAATTTTCTTTTGGGTATTTTTATTGTAACAAGGCCTTTATTGATTTTTACTTTAATTTGGGATTTTTATTTGTTTTGGTTAATAACTGCTAGCAGTAGGAAAAGACGCGGGTTTTCAAAAAGATAAATGTTTTATCAAAGATACCACGAATACAAAACTGTTTGAATAGCTTCCGTAATAACTGAAGTTTAAAATTAATTACATTTTAATGTGGATAACGTTATGCAAATGACCCATATTTTCGAAAATGAACGACACGTCTTAGAATCATCTTAAAGATCTCACAAAGAGGTTAAATATGAAAAGGGTTTTTCATCGATATCACACTTTACAAAAAACACTTTAATGTGACATTGCCAGATTCAGCCATAATGTCTAGGCCGGGTTTGGGGTGTTACACTCTCAACATGTTCATTCCTTGTCATTTCTTTGACAAATCCTTAGACTACCCATTGAACCACTTGAATATTAAAGGATACTTAGGGAACTATATTCAAATAGTAGGGTGCCAATGCCATATCCCAGATATGGTCTTACATGGGGCCACATATCGATGCCAATGCCATGTTCCAGACATGGTCTTACATAGGATCACACATATCGAAGCCGATAGCCCAGCTAAGGTCTTACATGATGTACTCATATCGATGCCAATGCCATGTCCCAGACATGGTCTTATATGGGATCACATAACGATTGCAATGCCATGTCCTAGACATAGTCTTACATGGGACCATATATCGATGCCGATGCAATATCCCAGTTATGGTCTTATACGGGATCTCATCAACCCAAATATCATGATACGTATGCCCTAATTATTCTTAAGGTTCAATCGGCTTTCATCTCCTCAAATCTTTGTCGGACAACGTCAATAATACTCACGAAGATAATATACAATTCATGCAACATTAACTGTTAAACGTACAATAAAATGCTATATCAATTACACACAAATTTACCTTGGTACAAAATATGGACAATTAGTTCGATTTAGTCCAAGATCTTGCTCTTTCCCCGGTCTAGGCTATAACATCTCGAATTAGGGCCTAGTCAGAATAGTGGTTTCGAGACCAAAAATCCAACGTAAGAAAGTTTATTTTTATTATATTTTTATGGTCTATGATTTCATAAAATGATTTCATGAAAATTTCGTTCGAAAATTTTGACGTTTGGGCACTCAATTTGGTCAAAAGGACTAAATTGTAAAAAGTGAAAAACTTGAGTTCCACATGTTAGAGGTGTCCAATTGTTATGAGTTTTTAAATTGGAGGTCATTAAATGGTAATTAGACCATTGGTTAATTGTTTTACAAAAATGGACATGAAATGGGTGTAATAAAATATTTTTAAGTTAGGGGCATTTTGGTAATCTAATAATTAAAAGAATTAAAAAGGGAAAATAAGCCAAAATTGGCTATCATCTTCTCTGTCCAGCTAAAACTAGCATGGAAACCATGGCTAGGGTTTGGTTCAAGCTTTCAAACTCATTTTTAAGTGATCCCGAGCCCCGATTTTAATGTTCTTTACATTTTTGAAGCCCCAATAACATGATCTACTCATTTCTACCATTATTTTGAGCTAGGTTTATGTTTAAAAATTTACCCATGAGTGACATGCTTGTATTTTGATATCTAATGGTAGAAAATGAGTGTTGGGTGTTAAATAAACGACTTTTACTAAGCGATTTTCGACGAAAATGTTTGAAAGGACCGTTTTGTAAAAGTTGTAAAAATGGTATAAAAGGGTGTTATGATGAGAATTGTAGTTTTCTATAGTTATGAAAATGGTTCGGTTAGGCTTATAGAATGGGAAAATTGAATAAAAATCATTTTACGAGCCTATGGGCAAAAGCATAATTTTGACAAAGTTTAGGGGAAAAAATGTATTTTTTCCAAAATATGATTTTGAGTTAATTTGAATAATGTGAGTCCTAAGTAGGCTATATTTGAAATGATAGATCAAGGAAATCGAGTTTTGGGCTTAAATTGGGAAAATACAATTTTTGGACTAAAATGGTAATTTTGTCATTTCTGTATTCGAGGTAAGTTCGTGTGATTTAAGAGGCATATTATTCATGTTATTATTGTTATAAATGAAATATATCTTGCCATGATTGTATTGAATTTGACGTTAATGGAAATTTGATGGAAATTGACATTTTAAATGAAATGAATAAGTTTGTATGAAAACTAGGTGATATTTTTTTATTGTATGAACTAATGCCCAAATATACATGAAAATTTGTTGAATTGAATGTACATTGCATGATCATCTATGCATATTGATATACTTGATGAAAAGAGAAAATCCCGGTTGAATAAAAAGGGATATCTGATGGATAAATCATTGTTTACATGACATGAGATCCTGCATGTGTTGCAGAGAAGGATATAGCCCGGACGGGTAATTCGTTGATCTCAATATAGAAAGAATCTAGCCCAGACGGGTGTTCCTTGAGTGATCGAGCCTCCCAAAGAATATGGGTGCATTAAGGATTTATCCCAGACAGATGATCCAATTAAGGACTGAATTTAGCTTGGACTGGTGATTCAGATCCGAGCTTATGAGAGTGTATGCCATCCTAAGGGATTTAGCCTGGACTGGTAATCCCGACAACACTCTGTGAGTTATGATATGGGGGATTCAGCCTGGACTGGTAATCCCACCGTAATGGGTGAGGTTCGCGGGAGTGCATACCTGAAATGATCACTCGCATTACTTGACGATAAATGTGATATCCATCGAGATTCCGAGAAACTCAACGGGAATTAATATGAGAAACAGAATGGAAATTCTTGAAATGATAAACTCATCTATGCTTAGATGATACTAGTACAATGTAACGCCCTAAATTTGGGCTTAGTAGGATTGGGCCTTATGCAGGGGAGTCGCTAGGAGGCTGCACATAAAAGTTTATGTATGCAAGAAATATCACAATTGTGTGGTTGGTGTGTTGGTTAAGTGAATTGGGAGTGTTTGGGAGTGCCTGCGAAGTCCTGAGTTCAAGCCCTAGCTTTAACAAAATTTTTGATTTTGCTCTTAAGTGATCCTTAGCTCTAGCAGGTAGGCTTTATAAATGGTTGTGGTAGAAATGTGACACAAGAAAGCATGTGGTCTAGTGGAAGTGGCGTTACAAGTGTGGCAAGGAGGTCTAGGGTCTGAATCTTGGATTGCTCAATGAAGTGTTTATTTTTGCTAATTGTGTTGAGAGGTGGTGGTGTTTGAGTAAAATACTATTGGTGGGGAATTTGACTTGGTCAATGAGTGTTTCAAGGGAAGAGGATTTGGATGAAGGAGTTTGATTATAATTCAAATTCGGTTGGTGGCTTAATTCAAGGAGAAAATCAGGGAATTTGAAATGGGGAGGGTTAATGCCGAAAGTAGGGTGCTCATGTGTCGAATTTGCTTAGGTAGTTTAGGGAATTTGAGTTTTGGTGATTTTGGGTGCTAAAGCTGAAGTAGCATTGATCATTTCGGGTTTTCTTTGTTTTTCCTCTCTTTCATGCATGTTACATTTTTGGTTCTCTCTCGATTTTGAGTACCTTCGATATTATTTCTTTTCCCTTCTTCTAATTTCTTTGTTTACGGAACCCAAATTCTTTTAGTCTTGTCGAATCACTCTTGTGCTCCTAACTCCCCTCTGTTTTCCAAGACTTGGCTGAATACCCTTAGTCTTCTTTTCTTCTCTTTTAACAGTCGAACTCCCTTCTCTTTCTCCTCCTCTGTCATACTTGGTCGATTGCAGTGTTTTCCCTCACCTTGATTTTTATTTTCAGGTTATCTTTAGTAGCCAACTCTTCATATCTTTCTTTTTCCCCCCGTAAACTGAATGTATGTATTCCCTTCTTGGCTTTACTCCGTCATTTGTTTGGTAGTCTAAGACTGTGGACCAATCGCTTTTAACTTTTTTCCCTCTCTTACTTAGTCTTCGGTGTAGCAATATTTATCCATCAGATCGAACTCTCGATGAGCAAAGGGGGTTCTAGCAATAAAGTGATGATAGTGGTGCCGATTGGGAGTGGACGCGTAGCCTCTGCCCCCAAGTTTAAGCGACGTAGGGTGTCGATAGTTCAAGACTTTCCGCCAAGTTGTGGAAGGGTGACTGAGCCAAACTTTGAATTAAGTAGGCAAATCACAGTTGACCGTTCGAGTCAAGGTTCCGGAGCTCAGGAATTCTTAGTACTCTACGTGATTAGGTATGTAACCGTATGCTATGTTTGATGATCGGTTGAAAAGCCTAAAGTCTGTGTATTTGTATGCGGTATTTGATAATCGTTTAAAAGCCGAAAGTATGTGTTGTTTACATTGCTATGACTGTAGATCGACGAAATGCCGAAAAGCCAAAAATATGGCGTATGATGCCACATGGGCGTGCGATCGCACATGAGGTGAACCGAGCCCACGGACATGGGCGTTAGACTGTAGAGGCCACCACGAGCACTCTCGTGGTCTTAGGCTATTCTGGGCCTCGTTGGGTTAAATGGGTCATGTGGGCCCAATTGGCTTGTGGGCCCCACACGGATAAATGTATGTGATGTTGTAAGTGTTGTTTGGACTGTGATGTTCGCAGAGCTGTGGCTGTTACTGGGCTAAATGGGCCACACGAGTGTGTGGGCCTACTTGGGCCGAGTAATGGGCCTTAGGCCCACTTACACCGTTATGTCTGTTTAGGTTACTTAAGTCACTCGAGGCGACGGTGGACCATTTGCTGGATCGTTAAGACCTCGAATTATAAAATTACTAAAATAACCCCGGTTTGTAAAATTATCGAAATACCCTCAATTTGTAAAATTACCAAAATACCCTTGTAGTGTAAAATTACCAAAATACTCTTGTATGACTATGTTTTCACTGACTTGACGGTGGTTGTACGATTGATATGATTTTAATATATGTTTAAATGATTGTTACTGAGCATGGTCATTTAACATACACGTGTGATGATTGAGCATGACATACACGACATATTGCATGGGGTTTGGGATTTTGATATGAAGGAAGTACTGTACTGGTGACCATGTCACATTCACTGTTACTGGTGGCTTTGCCACATTTACTATTTCTAGCAGCTATGCTGCATTAATATTACTGGCAGCTTTGCTGTGATATTGGTGTGCTGGGTGGGTGGGTCGATTTATATCCCCACATGGTGTGTTCATTGGTACTGGTGGTGTGCTGGCTGGATTTGGGTGGGATGCATAATTGCATTACACTGTACTGATACTGTATTGGGCTTAGGCTCACACTGTTACTGTATAGGGCTAAGGCCCAGACTGTACTGATACTTATAGGGCTAAAGCCCAAACTGTTTTGCATATTTTGATTTCTATTGTCCGTTAGAGGATTCCATACTGAGTCTTCATAAACTCACCCATTTGTTTTAACTGTACAGGTAATCCCCAACATTAGGTGGATCAGTGCTACGAGGGACTCGGAGATGGTCACACGACTGCAGTATTATTATGCTTTGGACTTTATTTATGGTTTAGATACCGTTTTGGGTTTTTAATTTTTGTAATAAGGCCCTTTAAATTTCTAGCTTTTAATTTGGGATTTTTACTTATAATAGATTATATCTTTTAAAAGTAGAACACGATTTTTTTTCCAAAATGATAACTGTTTTCTAAACACTGCGTTACCGCAACACTTTTAAAAATGTTTCCCCAAAAAATACAGTTTTACAAGTAAAGACGATTTAAAGTGAATAACGAATAGCTAGAATGATTTGAGTTCTAACAAAGAGGCTTTAAAATTTTCAAACGGGTTTTCATCAGCTAGAGCAAGTTTTCAAAAAGCACTCCAATGTGACACACCAGATTCGGCCATAACATCTAGGTCTGGTTTGGGTTGCTACATATGATGTATATGATTGTCCTATTTGGATGAGTGGTTGTGCTAAGAGATAGCACAGGTACGTACCCGAAACCTATGAGCATGTGTTTTCCATGTGAAATGAAATGAACTTTTGATAAGAGTGCAAATGAATAAGTGATATTTATGAGAACAATTTCTATGAAGAAGTTGTGATGGTTATCATTATGTTGCACTAAGATAGATTAGTACAATAGTAATAGTCCGACTTTGAAAATCCACCAAAAATAGTGGAAATTGATTTAGAGGCTGAATAAAATATGAAATTAAAGCTTATCGAGTCTAGTTTCAGATAGAGGAAATGGTGTAAGCAAAGGGATCTCATATGATGAGATACTTGAATTTTTGTGAAATAGGGTTAGAGTGATCTTGAACTCCCCTATCTTAAATTTGGAAAATTATTAAAAAATGAAAAAAAATGATTATGGGTTATAATTTATATTCTTAAAATTCTTAATGAGTCTATTTTCAAGTGAAATAGACGGAAGCATCAACCATGTAATGCCCCAAACTCGGCCTGGAAGTTTGGCTCGAATCTGGCGTGTCACATTGAAGTGTTTTTTGAAAACCATGTTTCCATTAAAAACCCTTCTTAATAATTAAAAACTTATACCTTTTTTAAACCTTGTTAGAAAACCTCAGCTGAATAACATTCTTAACAACTTTGTAAAAATTTTGGTAGTTACAAAAGCTTAATTTAAAAACAATTGCGGATACGTGATGTTTTGAACAACAATAGTTGCTTTGGAAAACCGTGTTTTAATACTAGCAATTATAAGAACAATAAATAAAATTCCAAATTTGAAATCCAGAAAATTACAACAGCTTTATACAACCCACATAAAAACATTTAAAAGTAATAATCAAAACTGTAACATAAACAATGTGTGTAGCTTCCTCCGAGCCCCTCGTAGCTCCGATCCGTCTAAGGCTGGAAATTACCTGAAAGGTTAATAAACGGGGTGAGTTTACGAAAACTCAGTGTGAAATCCCCTACTATATAAAAGGAACAATCAGTCATATAAAAGAATTAAAAGTTGGCCCCAGCCCTACTTACAGTTTCAGTATCAATTAGGCCTTAGCCCATTATAACAGACAGTACCAGATGGGCCTTAGCCCATTACAGAATAAGAAACATTATCAGAACTAGAATCAAAATAAGAATCAGAATCAGAATCAGAATCAGGTGACAGAATCAAAATTAGAATCAGAATCAAAATTAGGTAACAGAATCAGAATCAGTATCAGGTAATAGAATCAGAATCAGAATCAGAATTAGGTAACAGAATCAGAATCAGTATCAGGTAACAGAATCAGAATCAGAATGTGAATGCAAACCCAACCCAATCCATCCGTATACACCCCCGTACCAACCTTACACCATGTGGGGAGACAACTCGACCCACCCATCCGCTACACACCACAGAATTTGCAGCGAGGCTGCCAGATATTTTGACGAAGTCACCATATACAGATATATGTGGCGAGGCCACCAAATTGCAGCGAGGCTGCCAGAACGCTTCCTCCATCAATATAACCCATATCCCATGCAACAGATATACATGTCATGGCATACAACATACAGAATCAGAATATCACGTCCATATTTGAATCAAACAATCACAGTCAAGTCATTCATATCACCAACATATATTCACAATCAAATCCGTCAACCACACAGTCCAAGTCAGTCACTTGCCCACAAAGGCAAAACAGTCATTTAACATCCTAGGGGTAAAATGGTAATTTTACCCCACAAGGGTATCTCGGTAATTCTACCTTACAGGAGTATTTCAGTAATTTTATCCTACAGGGGTATTTCGGTATTTCTACCCTATAAGGGTATTTCGGTAATTCTACCCTACAGGGGTATTTTAGTAATTCTACCCTACAGGGGTATTTCAGTATTTCTACCCTACAGGGGTATTTCGGTATTTCTACCCTACAAGGGTATTTTGACATTTCTACTGTACAAGGGTATTTCAATAATTTTGTAATTCGAGGGTAAAATGGTAATTCTATAAATCAGGGGTACTTTGGTAATTTTACAAGTCGAGGGTATTTCAATAATTTTACAGTTCGAGGGCATTTCAGTAATTTCACAAATCAGGGGTATTTTGGTAATTTTACAAACTAGGAGTATTTTGATAATTTTACAAACCAGGGGTATTTTGGTAATTTTACAAACTAGGGGTATTTTGGTAATTTTATAAACCAAGGGTATTTTAGTAATTTTACAAACCAAGGGTATTTTGGTAATTTTGTAAACTAAGGGTATTTTGGTAATTTTACAAACTAGGGGTATTTTGGTGATTTTATAAACTAAGGGTATTTTAGTAATTTTACAAATTATGGGTATTTTGGTAATTTTGTAAACCAAGGGTATTTTGGTAATTTTACAAACCAGGGGTATTTTGGTGATTTTATAAACCAAGGGTATTTTAGTAATTTTACAAACCAGAGTTATTTTGGTAATTTGGTAAACTAAAGTATTCTAAACAGGGATAACAATACGAATGGGCCTAAAGCCCTTTCTTAGCCCAAATGGGCCCACACGCTCGTGTGGCCCTTTTAGCCCAAATCTAGCCACAGATATGAGATTCACCTAGCCTAGTCCAATATTTACTACACAATCAAACAGCTTATCCAATTGGGCCCGTAGGCCCATTGGGCCCACATGGCCCCTTTTGGCCCATCGCGGCCCGAAGTAGCCATCCTACAGCTAGAGTAGTGAGAAATACACACCTGATAGGAGACTGGAGTTAATCCGCGCTCCGAGCACTCTTAGCCGACGCACAACCCAAATGAGCACGCCATAAAGCGAAAAGGGATCAGCCAAGAAAGGTACCTTTACTCTCCTCATGGTTCTCTCTATTTAAAGCCAGCTTCGCATCCACTCTTATGTTAGCTTCCCAATGTGGGATCCCTCCATCATCAGAGTTTAAATTCAACACCAACTCTTGCCGCCCCTATTAGCAAAATAAATGCTCTTTGATTGCCATGAGTTTCGAACCCTGGACCTCCTTACCACCTCTATGACGCAACCTTCCTGCCTCTTATGTGGCGCTACTTTGCCACTAGACCACAAGGCTTTTTGTGGCACAATTTCCCTAACAATATTCTTAAGGCCTACCTACTACACCCAGGGTTTGATTCACCTTAAACCAAAATTTTTGCTAGAGTCCAGATTTGAACCCAGGACTTATCCAACACTTCTCAGCACACTTAACCACTAAAGCAAGCCTTCATTAACGAAATTTACACGCACAACAAAATATTATAAGCTGCCTTCAACCTCTCCCATGCTCAAGGCCCAAAACTTCTAGGCCCAAATTCAGGGTGTTACAATGCAAGTCCTGTACTATGAGATAATTAATTCATAGTGAAGGGAGGTCAGAACTTCCAGACTGCGAAACAGGGTAACTTTAAGGAATAAACAGTACTTATTGGCTGGACCAAAAATTCTGAAAATTTTATGATAAGAAGATATGTGAGTCTAGTTTCAGAGAAAATTAATGGTTTTCAATTTAGAGTCCCGTAGCTCTAGATACGAATAATTTAGTGATCGTGATTCAGGAAAACAGCTTGACTGGACTTTGAATAAATAGAAAGAATTTTAAAAATAGCATGTTATCACATTGCTTATTATTTTTCATGTGAGATTACTAAGCGTAAAGCTTACTCCCTTCTTTCTATTTCTTTTAGTGTTGTCAGGTCAGCTCGGAATTGGAGATCGTCGGAGGCAGCATCACACTATCAAGCCAATACATTTGGAGTATTGATACATATGTTAGAAATATCAAGTGAGTGGCATGTATAAGGACCTAGTTGTATGACATGTGTTATGATTTGGCCAAATGTATTGGCCTATTTTGAGCTATTGTATATGGCCATGAGATGTGGCTCATATTGTTTATGGCTTGTAAGTTTAGCTAGTCATGTTACGATTTATTGCTTATGATGTGAATATATGATTATGTTTGTTTGTCACGTATGGTTGGCAATATGTCATGTGTGTTGAATGCATGTTTTATGACTGTGAATTAAATGTGTAATATAGAGATAAAATAATAATGCTTTGAACATGAAAGTTTGATGATAAGTTGAAATAAATTGGCATAAAGACAACTATGGTATGACTAGTCTTGGTTTAATGTGAGAATGTGTAACACATGCATGTTGATAGGTAAATGATATGTTTGTATCAGAATTGAGGATGTTGAATGCCATTGGATCCATGTCTATGTGTGTGTATGTAAGGGTGACAAAAAGGCTTGGAAAATAGCCTAAGAGTTAACTACACGAGATGATACATGGCTATGTGTCTGAACCGTGTGAGGGACACAGCTTGGTGACATGGGCGTGTGGCCTGGCCGTGTGGTTCAATTTATTTGCTAGCATCATAAACAAAGAGTTACACGGCCAGAGGACATGAGTGTGCCTCTGTGTCCACACGGGCGTGTGACTTTGTTTTATGAGAAAATTTTTTAAGTTTTTCTCAGAGCTTTCTAAAGTTCTTGGTTTAGTCCCGAACCCTTTCTAAAGTGTGTTTTGGGCTTTGTAAACCCAAATAAGGGAATATGTGCATGTGATTGACTGTTTTAGAATATGTATGAAATTTTATGGCCCAGTTTGCATGATTGTTTGTGTTTAAGTCCGGTAATGCCTCGTACCCTGTCCCAGCGTAAGACACGGGTAAGGGGTGTTACATAGGCCTGGACTCTGTTTTTCTTGATTTTCAAACTTGAAAAGTTGAAAAACCTTAGCTATGGAGAGCTTGAGAATTTCAATTATGGCATGGAGAAGATGAGCAAATTTTGCTTTATTTTCCCTTTTTATTATTTTATTAACCAAATGACCAAAATGCTCTTTTCAGTAAACTTTCAAACTTTATCCATGCATGCCCATTTTTGTCCATAGAAATAGAATTTGGGCAAATTGCTATTTAAGGACCTGTAATTAATAATCCAAAGCTATTTCTTACTAAAAGCTTCTAGAAACACATACTTTGCAACTTAGTCAATTTAGTCCTTAAAGTCAAATTGGACACTTTACCCATAAAATTTCTTCATGAAATTTTCACACAAGCTTGAAATCATATCATAGACCTCGTAATAATCATAAAATAATTATTTCTACTTTGAATTTTTGGTCTCGAAACCACTGTTTCGACTAGACCTTAATTCGAGATGTTACATAGGGTATTCTTGAAAGTATCACCTTGGAAGAAAGTTCTCCAGTTTGGCCATAAAGGAAAATTCAGTCAACAATTCATTGGACCTTATAAAATTACAGAAAGAATCAGACCTGTTGCATATCGATTGGCATTACTACTAGAGCTTGACAGAATTCATAATGTTTTTCACGTGTCCATGCTATGACGTATCTGTCAAATCTTTCACATGTTATATCTCTGGCAGAAGTTGAGATTCAGCCTGATATGACTTACAGTGAAGAACCGATCAAAATCCTAGCACGTGAAACAAAAGATTTAATAAATAAAAAGGTAGCTTTAGTAAAAGTTCTCTAGCAGCGACATGGTATAGAAGAGGCTACTTGTGAATTGGATGATACAATGAGAAAGCAATATATGAACCTCTTTATTGGTAAGATTTTTTAGGACGAAAAGTTTTCAGGGGGAGAGTTGTAACAACCCGTTTTCAGTGAAATCAGAATAGTGGTGTCGAGACCACAAATTCGAGTTAAAAAGAAAATTTATTTTAATGTCATTGTATGGTTTGCATTATGATAGGAAGGATGTATGAAAATTCTGATAAGAAGATTTTACCGATTATGTGTTTAATTAGGGAAATGACCAAATTGCTAGTATCTAAATGGATCAAATAGTTATGGAATTCAAAATAAGAGGTCCTCATATGGTAATTAGACCATTAAATAAAAGTTAGTAGATATTTTTGGTGATTCATCCATGGAAAATTAAAAAAAGAAAAGACATTGGAAAGTTGAAAAAATAAAAGATGATAAATAAATATCAAATAACATCATTTTGTATCATCTTTTTCCCTAAAATTTATATGGAAACTCTAGGAAAGAGAAAACAATCTTTCTTAGCTTAATTGGATCTAGAAAGACCAAATACAGAATTGTATCGAGGAAAACAAAAAGTAACAGATTACTAGACTTTTATACACGAACAAGTGTTGAGGTAAGTTCGTGTAACTAAATTGTGTTTATTTTTATGTTTGATTTGAATGCGGTATTTAATTACATGAATTATATAAGTATTATAAATATATGAAATAATCACATAACTAATTATGTCCGAAAGATGTTAAATTCCGTTTGAATAATGAAATTTGATGGATAGAAGATTTTCCGTACTGATTATAGTCCTACATATGTTGCGGACATTATAGCTCGGACAAGCATCCTATTAAAAGCATTCTTGAGCATCCTGTTATATAGTTCCTGTGAGCATCCTGATCGGTAGTGATTCTGCATCTGTTGCACACTACCGCAGCACTTTGTGAGTGTCCTGTTACATGATTCAATCGGTTCTAATCCAACATATAATGTGGACACAAATGTAGCTCTATGTGAGCGTCCTGATATAGGCTCTTTTAAGCTCCCTGACATGGCTCGCCTGAACTCCCTGTTACACTATTCGGTGCTCTTTGATAATAACTCTTTGGAGTTACCTGTTAAGCTCTATGAGCTTCCTGATTAAAACTCTTATGAGTTTCCTGTTTAGCCCAGATAAGCATCCTGTTAGATTGCTCATCTAAGCATCCTGATATGTTTTATATGGCTCGAGAGAGTGCTTTCCGGTTATATGTCCAAATGGGTACCCCTAAACATGAGTTGACGAATTATTAACTTGTACACCCTGTGTGTAATTCCAGAGTATCCATCGAAATTTCAATGATTCAACAGATAAAACTCCTGAAATGAGAAACTATGAGTTAAATGAATTATATTTTGAATGTTACTAAAATACATGAAAGTTTGTAGCATGATGAGGTCATCCATACTTATTTCAGGTACATGTGAATTATGTGACTAACTTGTTTAATTGAGTGTATGTGATTAGGCAAATTGCCAACTTGTTGGGAAGCATATTATTGAATGCTTATTTTAATGAATGTTATTGGTAAGTTTAATTCCTTTTATATGAACTTACTAAGCATTAAATGCTTACTAGGTTTTCTTTTCTTTGTTTTATAGTGCTTGAAAGCTCGCAAAGGTTGAAGATCGGTCGAAGTATCATCACACTATCCACCAGCTCATTTTGGTATAAATAGTAAACTTATTTTGGTATAATGACATGTATAGGTTAACTTGGCCAATTGTTGGCTTGTAAATGGTTGTTTGTAATCTAGCCATTGGAATGGCTAGGGATAGTTGGTTTTGGTATATTTATAAGGTTAAATCATGATAAATACATATGTGTTTAATATGTTTAATTGAGTTATGTTAAACATGTATGTTTATAAAAGGTAAGATTATAAACATGAATGCTTGTGATGATATAATATTCTAGATAATAGAATTGGCTTGGTTATAATGCTTGAAATGGTTGGTATATGATTATAAGTATTGGTGTAGGTTGTTGGAAAATTTGGGTGAGAAACAAGGCTAGGAAATGGCCTTATTTTGTCCACACAGGTAAACACACGGGCGTGTGTTTTGACCATGTGTGACACACGGCTTGGCACATGGGTGTGTGGTTTGGCTATGTGTCCCTTACATCTTAAAATTGAGAAATAGAATGCTCAGAATTAGGTACACAGGTAGAGACACGGGCGTGTTTCTCAGCTGTGTGTGATATACGGCCTAGAACACGGGCGTGTATCTTGGCTATGTGAATCCTGCACTTAATTTTTGAAAATTAAATTAACCACACGGCCTAGCACACGGGTGTGTTGCAGGCCGTGTGGCACAAGTCAGAGAGTTATACGGGTAAAGGCACGGGCTGGGACACGATTGTGTGCCTCACATCGAATGCCCACATGGCCTGAGACATGGGCATGTCACTTGGCTCGCATGGCCTACTCACACCGGTGTGTGACCCTTGTTAAGAAAAATTTTGAAATTTTGTGAAAAATTTTCTGAGATCCCAATTTAGTCCTGAATTGTTTCTAATGCTTAAATTGGACCTTGAAGGTCTATTCAAGGGATGATATGATTAGTTTCGGATATGAACAATAAATGATATGGATTATCTGTAATTGTTCTGTAAACTTTGGTAATACTCCGTAACCCTATTCTGGAGATGAATACGGGTTAGGGGTGTTACACAACTTGTAGTGGTAGATGAGCCTAAACATGTCCTTAGTCTAATCGAAAATGAGCAAACCAATTGAAAGACTAATATGTCATCTATCAAGTCTAGTTGGGGAGATGCTTTGTCTTGGGCATCAGAGTAGATAACTCCCAAAGGATAGAGACATAGATGTGACTGACTAAACTAATAATACGTCAAACTAGACCCAAGTAGAATAGATCCTAAATTAGTTTATGGAGATATTCGCTTGTGACGTTCATAGTGTGGCATACCTAAATCCTAAGTGGATGGCAGACTATATATGTGTCACTCGTACACTTTGATGTAAGTAAAATCCCAAGTTCGAATAGATAAAGAACCAAAAGTTGGTGCATTGGGTTTACAACTTCTGTAGTATGTAGCGTTATTCACAACACTAGAAGTCATAACTTGAGGCATGGGTAAATGATATCCCCTCATTGGCACTACATGGTTGATGAAAAGTAAATGTGGTCACAGGTCATTCGTCTTTGTGATGAAAGATTTGATTACTATTTGATAGTAATTGACTTTTCATGAAGGAAAATTCAATGGTTACCGTGAGATAAAATATGATCCTATTAGGAGAACAAATATTATCCCAAAGAGATCAAGGATATCCTATGAAGGTAACACACTTATGACAAGGTATTGGATGAGCACTAAGTAGATGCTTTTGTAATGTTATGTCATTAGAGAGAGTTTAGTCACGATACTATAGTGGACTGACTTCGTGACTAAATGAGTTTATAATCAATAAGCAAAATACTGGAACTTAATTATAAATCATTTGAGCCCTAATTACATATTTCTAATTGGTCCCTTTACTAGCTCATTAAAACCATAAATTAATTGCATGTTGAATCGAAAATGAAAAGAATGAATAGAAATAGAGAAATGAAAAACATTCAGAAATGATTATGGTTTTCTATAGAACAGAGAAATGAAATCATTTGGAAATGTAACACTCTCAACCCAACCTAATTCACCGTTCCGGATCTAGGGTGTTACTATGTAGATCACTTAACAAATTTTATAAACAGTTAACAATTGTACCTTATTTAAAACAATTTTCTTATTATTTTATTTAAAGAATCCATATTAAAGAACAAAGGAAAGTATTTAAAAATTAATATATAATACATCAGACTTGTTACCAATTATTACAACACATAAGCTTACAAAAGACTCTTAGGGTGTAATCCTACTAAACACCAATTTATCCAAAACATCCACTGTATGTACAGTATCCCCGTACACCACATATCTAGTGCGTTCCTTGTGTTGTCCATCCTAGCAAACTCTCTTAAACAACCATACCTGAAACATAATCATGACACTAGTAACTTCAGAGGAACTTAGTGAGTTTTGAACACCACATTCCTTTTATCCTTTCTTGATAAATTCTTCATCTTGAATATTTTGATTTCCCCATATATGCCTTTGTTGGATACCTTCACCTTATAAGTTATATAATTACATTCTTATATGCCACTTATCATTCCTAACATATCCTCATTCATCTGACTGTTCAGTTGACTTTAGATATTAACAAACAATACTACAGTTTTCCTTTTCTCTTCAGACAACTTTAAAAATTATTCTAGAATAGTTAATTTCAAGTATTATAATTGACAATCACCACTTAATGTTCATACTTTCAACGGTTTCCCATATTAAGCTTGCTAAATTAGATTAAAAATCGAATGATATCTTGATTTTACCTAATACTTACTCATATTATTGTGAAACATTCTAGATCATTTGGAAGAATTCCACACAACTTTACTATAGGGCATAAGACCCCCATGATAACCAACAACTCAAATTCCGTTAGATCACAAATCAAGTGTATCACCTCAAACTCAACCGAGTCGGTCGACCAAAATTTGGCGAGTTACATTAACCACCAAAGTGACTCTCTTTTTACTCTCAACCTAACCTCCAACACACTACGTATATAAAGCATATAATGTGCTAAGTTATAACACAACAATGGAATAAATTCATAACAAAATGTAAAATATGCAAGCAAAACAAATAGAGATAGGGTTCACAAAACAAAGTAACACATGGCTTTGCCTAACAATGTAAAGCATGAGTTCGCACAAAAACATGGGTTCGCATGCAAATGAGCTTCTGTAACACCCCAAACCCGGCCTAGACGTTATGGCCGGATCCGACGTGCCACACCAAAGCGTTCAAGACATTTTATATTGTTGATCTAGAAAAACTTACTTAGTGTTTTAAAAAAATAATTTCATTATAAGTTAAAGTGAATGGAAGCTGTGCACCAGGTAGGAAACTGGAAAAAGAGGAGGTGAGTCCATCGGACTGCTTAAGTACCAAGCTCCCTTCGGATCCAATCCTAGACATGCACACTGCTATTGCCACACCTCAACGTCATGTATATTTTCAGGAAACCAATTTGATTAAGTCCTTTTTAGGAAAAGTGATTAATTTTGGAAAATATTTTCATTGCGGAAACTTTGTTTGTTGTCGTGTTATTTTGAAATCAATTACTGTTCTTGAAAACGCGCCCTAGAGCTATCCAATTTCATCAGTTAAATATAAGTAATACCTATCTTAACAAAACATATTAAAACCATCAAGAAAAATTAAGCGGCCTTATTACATTTAAAAACCCAAAACCATAAGCGTAAATAAAAGGATGTCTAGTTCACTAGAAGAAAAATCGAATTTGCAGAACGTGTGGCCACTCCGAATCCCTTACAGCTTCAGGCCCACTATGGTTGAGGAGTACCTGCGTGGATGAAAATAAAGGGGTGAGTTTGGGGAAACTCAATGTGTAAATTAACCTAACCATAGCCTATATCGGTTCAAACCACAGAAAACAGAATAATTTGGCCTTAGCCCAGAACAAAATTCAGAATAAAGCCCATAGGCCCATAACAGATCAGAACAGATATTACATGTTTATGCAAAACCCAACCCATATCCAACCATATGCACCCCCATACCAACCTTTCACCATGTGGGGAGACTACTCGACCCACCCAACCGCTACATGCCACAGAAATATGCAGCATGGCTGCCAGAACAGATAATGTGACAGAGTCACCAGATACAGATAATCGTGGCAGAGCCACCGGAACAGATATATGTGGCAGAGCCACCAGATTAGATAATTGTGGCATAGCCACCAGGACGCTTCCTCCATAATATAACCCATGTCCCAGTGCAACAGATATACAATCATGGCATACATCATACGGAATCAGATCATCATGCTTTTCAGTCAAAAGTAACCCTAGGGGTATAATGGTAATTTTGCACCTAGGGGTATAACTGTAATTTTCCATACATAGGGGTATTCAAGTAATTTAACTATTCTTAAGGTTTTCATGCATAACATAGCCATTTACGTACGACCAAAAACACTTACCGCATTTCCTTACTGAATTGGGCCCGTTGGCCCATTATCCCGATTTTGGTCCATTAAGCCCAAAAACATCGAAATGCACAAAATCGTGCACTCTACAGTCTTATCACTTTAATTTACCATATACATCACACTATTAATCTCACGAGCATTCGCACACTCTCAAGTTCTCAAAATATCGACTTTTTGGCATTTCAGCTTTTCGGCTTTTACCGATCTAGTCTATAAGAGGGTGTCAGTTAACACCTGTTTGCGACGATATGCTGACGAGATCCACACACGAACTACCTACAATTGGATTACTAACACGTTAATCTAACAATCAAAAACGAACTACGTATTAACCCCTTACCATAATCGGCCAATAGCACCTTAGGCACTAGCGATCCTACCTTTGCCAAAATTAGCGATTATGTCTAGATCCAGTCGTTCCACTTGTCCAAGCCTTTGATCAACAGCCTCTAGATCATAGTAGCATCAAAAATAAAATAGTTATCACAACCCTTAGAGCTTCAAGCCCAAATCGATAGTCTCCCTAACCTTTAGGGGTTTTGGTTTTTTCTAAAACTTGAAATAAAGATTAGGCTCAAAAACTTACCACTGGTTCCTTCAGTCAATGATTCCAATTAACTCCTACTCAATTCTGATACAGATCTAACCTCTCAAATGATAACAAAAGTCGAGCCTTTAGTGATCTTAAAATTTGGCTAGGTCCCTATGGCTATACGTTTTTGGTTTTTTTTTGTAATAGTGAAGAAAAGATGGGGTTTTGTAGTGGCTTTGTCGATAGAGGTTTAGGGTTTAGAAAAAAGAAAGAATTGATCAAAAAGGATGAAGAAAAATCAGTAGGCTTTTGCTAGGAGAATTCGGCACAGACAATATGAACTTTCAGGATTTCGGCTTTTGTGATATTCGGCTGTAAGGCTTAAAAATAATAGTAAGAAAGTGGTGTAGAGTAGAGTGGTAGAAGGATTCGGCTATGGAGAAAAGAAGAGGAGAAGGTAGATGGAGAGAAAAAGTAAAGAAAGGAGGAGGAGGAAGGATCGTCAGAAAAACGGCACAACTTACCCCCAGATGCCGAATTTATACTTGGCATTTAACCTAGCCGAAATTTGCCCCCTAAAGAAACCCTTGGCCGGCCAACTCTTGCTCCTCAAGAGTCCATCATTCGGCCAATACTGCTCTCCCTAATCAGCTCCTAAATCCTCTCTCTTATCCCCTCCTTACTCAATCTCCTAAGCAACTCAAACTCCTCTTGACAGTCTTTTACTTGGGTTCCATTACTTACCCTTTCTAAACATAAAAAATAGTTCCCTTAATATGCTCCCATTGTGACTTGAACCTTGGTTCTCCCTAGCATCCACACGCCACTTTTATAGCCTTCCCAATGGCGTCACATGCCACTTTGCCACCTGCTTCCTTGTGTTTTATTTTACCCAATTAATACTTAAAATCCCAATTAACCAGAACCCCATTTTTTCCTATAGAATTAAAATTAATTATATCGGGTTTTAACTGAAGCTTGGGCCTTCTAGAGGCCCACTAACATAATTAAACCTACGCCAAGTAGACAGAACATAGAAATTTTAAATTTTGCCAGCATACACAGAATTCTTGAAAATTGGGGTGTTACAGCTTCGCCACAAAATAATACTGCACCATTAAACTAACTTGCATGAAGTATTAAGTCATAATTTGACCAAATTAAGAGATTACAACATGACATGCATGCAATGAGATATAAGGAGACATCAGTCTTTATTCATAGTAGGAATATACAAATTGACAAGTAAATATGTTAGTGTAGAGTTTGTAAAAACTGATAATAAAACAAGATAACATAAACTTAAAGAAATTGACTCAATAACAAAGGTAACTATAATAAAACTAAGCCCACACAAATTATCCTATCACATTTTCCCCAATTTCACAAATATCTGTTCAAGATTTAGCCTTGCCCAAGTAAGAGAGTGGGTGAGTTCATCGAGAACTCAGTGAACATTTAGAAAACATCAGAGTGTGCTTAAAAATACAAAGTTTCAAAATAGAGGGGAACTTAGCCCAAAAATCGTTTCACTTGCTAGGTTCACCGTGAAGATGCGAGACTTAGTTTGCAAATTGATAACTCTTGAAAAGAGTTATATTTCATGACTTTAGACCTAGCTAATTGCTTGTACTTAAGTACATTTTGCTTCATTTTAGGAAATTTTAGTTAGCATTTTTAATATTCCATTAGGACTTGGACTGTGTTGGAATTAGGTGCTTTTAATCACTTGTGGTGGAGTTTTTTGCATGTTTGTATCGCAGGAACAAGCTTTAGAATGAGAAAAATAAATGAATGAATTTTTTTCAAGGAAAAAGCACAGATAGTTCGCTAGCACAGATGTCGTGGAAATGTTGGGAAGACCAAGTCAACATTTTTCGCACAACAGTCCCAATTCAAATTCAAATTTGTAACAGATAAATCCTACTAAAATAGAAGAAGATAATCATGAGCTGTTAGCTGACCCTAGCCTAATCTATCTATAAAAGCCGATGAAGGGGACCTCACAAAGGGTTGAAAAAAAGAAAGGAAAAAAGTGGGAGAGATCCTTAGGCATGAATAAAGGTTCGGCTGTGCAGAGGAAAGGAAGTCGAAGACATCCTTCTTACCCATCACAGGACGCTGTGCTACCGAAGTGTTGACTAGGCAAGTGAAAGTTGTTTCCCGAAGTTCTTCCACTATTTCCATTAGTGTTCCTTTGAAGATTGAATTGAAGTAGTTGAACACAATTTCGGATAAAATTTTGGTTTGGAATTTTATTTCCCAGCCCATAAGCTAAATCTCATAAGGTTGGGATTACCTTCGATGAAACCATAACTATTTTTATGGATGCAGTATATATCTAATTTACGTTACTATTTCATTTTATTGTTCTTATTTCTTAATTAAAATGCAAACGATCTTTAGACATAGAATACTGTTCGCATATTTATAACCTGATTCTAATTCTGAGAGGGTTAGATTGGTTGAATAAAAATTAAATGAAATGAGCAAGTATTTGATAGACACTTGTAGTCGGCTCTAGACATAGAGTCACGATCATATAGAAGGAACCCATGCAAGATATCTAGAAAACCTATAGACACGGCCAACGTAACTTGAGGTTTTTCTTTCACGAGAGGCAAGCCATTTTAGAACTTTTCTATCCAGTAAAGTAGATACGGTTTTGCCAAGGCATTATTAATAGTAAAGGTTGATTCTGGGTAATCTTGACCTTCCAAATCAACATCACTATATCCTTATTCTTTGTCGAAGTATATTTTCCACATTATTATTAGTTATTTATTTTTTTCATTTACATAATATTCCCATCTTAATTCTCGTAATTGCCATTACATTTCTACTCTAGTTTTGCCATAGCATTTCCAAGTATTCATTAATTCCACATATTGCATACATCACTATTTTTCAATTGTCATTAATCGCATTTTATTATAATAACTTGACCAATTTTGTGCCTCAATGCGATCCTCATGGGAACGATACTCACTCATCACTTTATTACTTGATTCGATGTGTATACTTACACAAAATTGCATATTATTTCACACACAACATGTTTTTGGTACCATTGCCAGGGATCGACAGTTTGGTGAAATTTGGTTTGGTTATTTTACTTTGTAGTTTTATTTAACTTAGTGTATTTACTTTTTAGAGGTTTTCCATCAGCGCATGAGAAGAGGCATTCCTGCTAACACAGAATACATTTTTAATCTAAAGATTGGAAGAACCTTGCAGAGAAAGAGAAAAGAATTAAGAAAAATGGCTGGAAACAGGAATGATCTTAATGGTAATCTAAATGATCGCAATGAAAATCCTCCCATTGGATGTGTGGTGAATGATCAAGATAGGCCAATTAAAGAGCATGTCATCCCAATGCTGGATGATCTGAACCTAGGGATAGTCAGACTAACCATACAAGCTCAGTAATTATAGTTGAAATAGGTAATGTTCTATATGTTACAAGCCGTAGGACAATTCAGTGGACTCCCCACTAAAGACCCACGATTACATTTAAGAATTTTTCTAGAAGTATGTGATTCATTCAAACAGTGGGATGTTCCTGAAGATGCCTTGAGACTAATGCTATTTCTGTACTCTTTAAGAGATCATGTGAGAACATGGCTAAATGTTTTGCAATTGGGAATAGTGGCATTATGGAATGATTTTTGCCAGAGGTTTTTGCTACGATATAATCCCTCAAATATGAATGCCAAACTTAGAAATGGCATCAAATCTTTTCGGTAGATGGAAGGCGAGACGCTATACGAAGCTGGGGAACAATTTAAGGAGTTAATTCGAAAATGTTCAATGTATGCATTCCAACACTAGACTCAAATGGAAATGTTTTACAATAGGTTGAATGCACACACAAGGGTGGTAGTTAATGCGTTTTCCTATGGTACGTTGTTGGAAAAAACTTATAATGAAGCTTATGAGATCTTGAAAAAGATTGCCAACAACGATTATTAGTATTCGACCATGAGAGTTGGGATAGGTAAGAGAGCTACCAGTACCATAGAGCTTGATGCAATCACTTTGTTAACAGCCCAAGTATCTTCTCTAGCTAATATGATTAAAACCATGAAAAATCCAACTATAATCCATAAGATGAAATTAGCAGAGTTCTCATGTTTTTATTGCAAAGAAAATCATGTGTTTGACGAATGCCCATCAAACCCAACTTCAGTATACTACATAGGTGAATCCAATCGAAATAGCAATCCATATTCCAACACCTACAATTCCGGGTGGAAGTAACATCCTAATTTTAGTTGGAGTAATTAGGGTGCAGGGAATTTTGACAATACTGTAAGACAAAATGTCAAAAATGCACTACTTGGTTATGTTCAACCTATAACGAGGCAAAATACTCAATATGGCCAAGCATCATCTTCTACTTTCATTGACGCTTTGTTAAGGAATATATGGCCAAGAATGATGCTGTAATTTAGAGTCTAGCTGCACCTCTCTGAGCGCTTGAAATCAAGTGGGGAAAATAGTGAATGCTCTAAATTCAAGGCCATAAAGAGCATTACTAAGTGATACCAAGAATTCAAGAACACAAGGAAAGGAGCAGTGCAAGGTTATCACCCTTAGAAGCGGGACTCAGTTGAGTGATGTTGTTCACAATGGCATTGCAGGAGAATATAATGCAAGTAACAACCAGGTAAAGATCCCAAAGTCATCTGAAAAGCATACTGAACCTAAAAAGGTTAAGCAACAAAATGCTATGGAAGAATCAGATCAGGTTGTCAAAGGAAATGCCATAGCAAAAAAAATCAACAACCAGAAGGATGATTGCCTCTACCTTTTCCTTAGTGATACCATAATTCCAAATAAGATGCTCAGTTCAAAAGATTTTTGGAGGTCTTGAAGCAACTCTACATTAATATACCGCTAGTTGAAGCTTTGGATCAAATGTCTAATTACGTGAAATTCATGAAAGACATGCTGTCAAAGAAGTGTAACTTAGGAGAATTTAAGATTGTTGCTCTCATTAAAGGGTGCACAGTAATGTTGATGAATAAGCTACCTCCAAAGTTAAAGGACCCAGGGAGTTTCACTATCCCATGCTCAATTGGAAATCATTATGTAGGAAAAGCATTATGTGATCTAGGCGCAACTATAAATCTAATGCTTATGTCTATTTTTAGGAAGCTAGGAATTGGGAAAGCAAGTCCTACCACAGTGACGTTGCAATTGGCTGGCCAATCTTACGCCCATCCAAGGTAAAATTGAAGATGTATTGGTAAAGGAGGATAAATTTATCTTTCCTGCAGATTTTCTTATTTTAGAATGTGAAGTTGACCATTATGTACCAATTATTCTTGGAAGACTTGTAACACCCTAAACCTGGCCTAGACGTTATGGCTGAATCTGGTGATGTTACATTGGAGTGTTTTTCGTAAAATGCGATATCATTGAAAAACCCATTCTATAATTATCTCTTATTGATCTTCACGAAGTTTTAGGATGTTTCGTTCGCTTCCAAAATGTAAGTTGTTTAGTAAAGAATTAATTGTATTAAATTGCCATTTATTTGAAAACATTATTTATTGCGAAAACTTTTAAAACATGTTGCATAAACGTGGTGTCTTGGGAAAAACATTTATCTTTTTGAAAACACGCGTCTTTTCCTACTGCTAACAATTATAAACCAAAGCAAATGAAACCCAAGTTAAAGTTAAAATCCATAGAGGCCTTATTACAATAAAAATACCCAAATTAAAATTAATTATAAATTAAAAGTTGAATACGGAAGCATGAGCGGTTGTGTGGCCACCTCGAGTCCCTCGCAGCACCGATCAGCCTAAGGATTACCTGCGCAAATAAGCAGAAGGGTGAGTTTACAAAAACTCAGTGTGTAATCCCATATAATCAAACAATTAGAAAACAAATACAGTCTAGGCCTAAACCCCTTTTTGGTAATAGTGAGAATATCAGTTTAAGCTTTAGCCCATCTCAATACAGAAACAGTCATGTGTTTGGGCCTTGGCCCATTACAGTAACAGTAAGCAGTGCAGTAATAGTAAGTAGTTTGCAAGTCCTACCCATCCAGCCTCCACTACAAGAAAATAGACTTTTAGCGACATTTTTTTAGCCTTTAAGCGCCGCAAAAAGTATTAGCGGCGCTTTCCCAAGCGCCACAAAAAATGTCACAAAATTAAGTGGCATTTATTTGAAAAAAATGCCACAAAAGATCAAGAATTTTAGCGGCGTTTGTTGGAAAAGTGCCGGTAAAAGTCATGGCTTTTAGCGGCACTTTTTTCACAAACGCCACTAATTTTGACAGATTTGAAATGTACATTTTTCACCAATATCTAACCCTTCCTGCATTAAATCCAACCAAAAACAACAAATATAGCATGAAATCCAACCAAAAACAGAAAATGTAGCATAAAAAATACAATAAAATCCATTAAATCTAAATGATACTTCAAATTCAACGAAAGATCTATAATGTAAATTAATAAATTAAGTATAACTCAAAACATTCTTACAATAATGTTAAATGTGACAATGTTAAAAATGTTCTTACAAGTAGAAAACTAATGTTTAAGATGGCGGCTTTTGCTACTGCTGAAACATCTGCATCATTTGTTGAAGCTGTAGCTGGAGCTCATCATATTTTTTGCCCTGCTCTACTACCATCGCTGCTGCCTCTGCCTCTCTCACTGCTGCCGTTGCCTCCCTCACTGCTGTTGCTGCCTCCCTCTCTACTGCCTCTGCTCTAAGTTGTTGCTGGAGTTCTTCATATTTTCTTTGAACCTTGGCAATTCGCTCAACTGTGCTCGCTTGCATCTGAGCTATCTGGTCTCTTAACCTCCGAACTTCAGCTTGAGCTTGACTCCCGAAAGGCATGTATTGTTGGGAGCTGGATCCAAAATATTGTGTCGGGGTAACACCAGAACCTTGAAATCGAACCTGACTGTACCTTTTAGGACCCAAAACTTCAGTGATAATTTTGTATCAATGTTCTCAAGATTAACAGAACTATCAGTCGAAGCAATCGCTTCGTACTCCTCCTTCTTCTCCTTTAGTTTCTCCTAATAAATCAATTAAAGAGTTAGAAACGAAATATATAATAAAAAGGAATGCAACATAACTTAACATTATTTAAAACTACTAACGATGAATTAAACCATTATAATTAAACATTATAAATATTTATAATAAATCAAATTTTATTAAGTAAATATACCATAATTTCTCTAGCTTCGGATGTCATAGGAGATCCATCTTTCTTCCTATGCGTAATCTCAAAAAGCTGAAGGCGACCAACTTTTTGACCTAACGAGACTTCCTACAATATAGTAGTAAAAATATTATTTAATAATAGAAAGTCATTAATATTTGACAGAATTAATAAATTCATAATACCTCGGCCTCAGCTACAGAAGCAAAACTTCTCGACCCTGCCATGTGCGTGAACTTTTGTTTTTGCCTGCTGCTTATTCCAACTCGCTCACAGTCCTACATAATGAAATTATTATTACGTATATAGTAAACACTATATATAAGAGTTTGGAAATACGTAATACCTCTCCTTTCTTTAAATTCCAGAATCTAACCGCATCTTCCCATTGGTACCTCAGCATTCCCGGTGGGACATTTCTCAATTTTTCCTCAAGGCTTATGTCTTTTTTAAAATATAGTTTTTTCAAAGTGCTTTTATGGTCTCTCCATTTTTTACCCAATGCCTTCTTGATATAGTCATCGGAGACCTCTAAAACAAATCTCTCCTAAAAAAACACAAGTTTAGAATGTAAATATAAATGAAAGTTAAACCGAAGTAATATAAATTACTTTAACGTTTTGTTACCTTAATATTATCGAGAGCCTGATTTTTGTTGCTATCAGGCAGGTGATGCCATTATTCGTAATTAATGGGCAACATATTAGCATTTCGTGCTATAATGCCCAAATAGCATGCTAAAAGTCGAGCTTTAGATCTAACAGGCTGACCATGACTATTTCTACTTACTTTGACACGCTCGACAGGATTTAATTCGTATAAATATTTAAATAGCGTACGTCCTCGACCTCTACGCGTCCTACCACTTTCAGTTGAAAAACGATATATTATTATTATATTAAAATTGAAAAATAAATCAATAATAAAAGTCAACACACATGTAAAATAAACTTAACATTACTTTGAAATTCTACAGGCTCGTCAAATGTCTCTGGACATTCAAAGATCCAATAACTGTCTGCAATTCACTATTTGCTTCTTCCAAATTTGGAGTATTCTGGACAATACTTAAATCTCGTAATCTTCTTCTATGCATTTTTCCTGCACTACACACAAAATGATTGAAATTTTAGTAACAAATTACAACAATAATAGTACATGTAAAATAGTTAAATTATATAACATGACCAAGATTAAAATTATAGTATCACATATAATTAAAAAATCGTAAAATCTTACTACATCATTATTCGTAAATATCTTCATCTACATCATGTCGAACCCATTGATGTTGTGAACTAGTAATAGGGATATTTTCATCTAAGTTTTGTTCTAGAAAAGGCAATGTTTCTGATCTTTTGACGATGTCATCTCTACTTCCATTACCCATGTCAAACAAGTCTCTAGGGGTGTTTCGGAGTACAACATACCAACCCTCCTTAGTTGGATCTTTCGAATAAAAAACTTGTTTCACTTGAGAAGAAAATACATATGGCTCGTCCATCAATTGTTGTCCAGTCTGAATCAAGCGAGAGAAATTAACCATTGTAAAACCAAATTGATCTTTTTTAATTCCGCAAGCAGTACTAACATCAGCCCAATCACACCGGAATAAGACAACTTTCCATCTACCATAGTAATCCAACTCAATAATGTATGTAAGAAGTCCGTAATACTCTACATTACCTTCAACTGGATTACTGTCCCTAGCACTAGCATAACTTGTAATTGAAGAATTAAGAACAATTCCACAATTTTGAGTTCTCCTCATTCTCTCGCGATATTTTGTATGAAATCTATATCCATTGATGAGGAAGGCACTATATCTTTTTATTATTCTGTTCGGACCTTGGGAAAGCCATTTAACTTTGTCATTGACGTCCTTCCCACTCTAAACCTATTGAATCGAAAGTAAATTGAGAAATTATAAATGTATTATGTAAAAACATTCTTATTTGATTAACTAAATTTCGCGATTATATGTAACTTACTAACTTCAGTTACATACCGTTTGGCTTAACCATTCATGAAAAGATTCTGTGAATAACTTATTAATCTCTCGATGTTGTAATCTTTGAGAGCGTGCACGAGATCTCAAAATTTGTTTGTATTCACTATGTTAAAAACAAGTTTAATTGGTTAGAAAATAAAAAAATCAAAATGACGAATATGTGAGGAAATTTTAGAACTTACTTGCGTAACGGTTCAATTGAATTGTGGTGAAAAAATACATATCGATGTGCTTGTATCCACGATATATCATCTAATTCTGCAATTTCAACTTTGCCGATTGGTTCTCCATAACTTTGGAATAAATAAGTTTCGGCCAAGTTATGATCATTGAGTCCAACATTTCTACTTGGTCTATTCAATCGTGTTTCAACATCTTCTAAATATCTAGAACAGAAGGTCATGCACTCCTCTGTCAAGTAGCCTTCAGCAATTGATCCTTCTGGATAGCACTTATTGCGACAATAAGATTTCAATTTGCTTAGGAACCTAAACATGATATACAATATTTATCAAAAATTGTAACTAAATTTATAGAGGTGAATGAATGATTACTTGAAAAATAAATTAGCACCTTTCTATAGGATACATCCATCGATAAAAAAACCGGTCCACCAAGTATTTCTTCGTGAGGGAGATGGATTACCAAGTGCACCATAATAGTGAAGAAGGAAGGTGGAAAGATCTTCTCCAAATTGCATAAAGTCAAAGCGGCTAGATCCTGTACTTTCTCAAGTTCTTCAACATCCAAAACTGTTCCACAAATAGCTTTCATTATATTGGATAGTTCAATTATACAAGATGTTACATTTTTTGACATACAGTATCGTCAAGAAACTGGGAGTAAATCTTGCATCAAGATGTGGTAATCATGTGATTTTAATGAATATAATCTTCGATCTTTAAGACTCACACATCGAGATATATTTGACGCTTATGCATCTGGGACATTTATATCCTTCAACACCATGTAGAACACTTCTTTCTCTTCCATTGACATTGAACAAATAAAACAAATAAAAGGCGACAATCGATATTTCCCATTCGGAAGTACTTGAAGATGAAGATCACGTCGAATTCTCACGTCAACTAAATCAAGTCGACTCTGAAGATTGTCTTTTGATTTTCCATCGACATTCAAAATTGTCCCAATTATGTTCTCGCAAACATTCTTCTCAATATGCATGACTTCAAGATTGTGGCGTAAAATGTTGTGCTCCCAATAAGGCAACTAAAAAAAAATACTCTTTTTTTCCATAAGTCTGCCTCATTAGGATCATCATCTTCATCAGATTCATCCCTCAATCTTCTCTTTGTTTACGTGTTAGGTGGTTGATTCATCTTCCCATAACTAAAATTGATATCTTTTAACATAAATAAGATTTCAGATCCAATGGTCTGCTCAGGAGCTCCTCTGTACTCTTCAGTACCGTCAAATCTAAATTTATGATTTCCATTTAACCACCGACGATGGCCCATGTAAGAGAACTTCTTCCCATTATACAACCATTTCAAACAAGTTTGCACAGACAACAAGGACAAGCATAACATTCTTTAATACTCCAACCCGATAAATTAGCATAAGCTGGGAAATCATTAATTGTCTACAACAAAGCTGCACGTAAATTAAAGTTCTCCCTTCTCAATACATCATATGTCTCAGCACCCAACCATAATTGTTTTAACTCTTCAATAAGCGGTTGCAAATAGATGTCAATATCATTTCCGGGACCTTTCTCTTTAGGGATAATCATAGATAATATAAAAGAAGATTGCTTCATGCAAATCCATGGAGGCAAATTGTAAGGAACAAGCACTACAGGCCAAGTACTGTGGGAAGTACTCATGATTTTAAAAGGATTAAAGTCGTCAGCTGCTAGTCTAAGCCTCACATTCCGAGGATCACTTGCAAAGCTTGGAAATTTACTGTCAAATGATTTCCAAGCTAAAGAATCAGCAGGATGCCTTAATAATCCATCATCGATCCGTTCATCATTATGCCGCCTCATAGAATCAGCTGTCTTTGACCACATAAAAAGCCTTTGAAGTCTTGATATTAGGGGAAAATATCGCAAAACCTTGATTGGCTTCTTTCTTAACTGTGCCCCACCTTCATCCACATCCACATCTTCTGTATTCCTATCCATCGAACGAGACTTACCATAAACATGACAGGACTATTGGTTTTTCTGATCACCCTAGTACAACATGCAGTCATTTGGGCAACTATGAATTTTATCATACCCAAGGCCCAAATATTTTATTAGTCTCTTCATATCTTGACAAGACTGGGGGATTTTTGCAAACGAAAACATCTCTCTCAGAAACTCTAGGAGCATTGTAAAAGAGTTTCCGGTCCACCCCCCAAACATTTTAAGTGAAATAGAAGAATGCAAAAGGATAATTTTGAATATTTTGATCCTCGTAAAGTTTTTCGTTCATTTCATTAAGTAAATTGTAAAACTTTTTTGCTTCTTCATTTGGCTCCTCATCAGGTGCACTTGTTCCCATTTCGTAAAAAACATTTCCACCAATATTACAATCATCGAATGCAATAAAGTCAGGTGGAAATGATTGCTCACCATGACTGTGCATATTAAATGCATCCCGCAACATACCTTCCATGTCATCTTGTCTAACACACTAATGGTAAGTTGTATCAGGATAAGTCGGATTAATCATTGAAGAAGTTCCACTAGATGTACACTCTCCATGGAAAATCCATTTTTTATACCCCCGAATAAAGCCATCAACAATTAGATGTTCGTAGACAACTTCATGAAAATGCCAATTGATGTTGCCACACTTCTTACACAGGAAAAGAATCATATTCTCTTGGCTTGCATTTTGAAATGCAAAATTTAGAAAAGTTTACACTCCATTTCGATAGGCATTGCTTACCCTTGACAATTTCATCCAACTTATATCCATTTCGTAGTTCTTGAAATCTAAAGTTGACAATAAATTGCGTTTACTAAAATAGATAATATATATCAAGTATAAATTATCTAATAGGTGTAAACTAATTCAGCAGGGGGATTTTCAAGTGTATATTTATGTATTACGTAAGTTAAGTAAGCTTTGTAAGTTATGTAAGTTATGTTATGATATACATTTATATAAAGTATGTAAGTTATGATATGATATATATTTATATATTATGTAAGTTGTGTAAGTTATGATATGATATATATTTATGTATTTTGTAAGGTATATAAGTTATGTAAGTTATTATATGATATATATTGAACATTAAGATAAATATTATTTCCCTTTTAAAAAAATATTTTAATTAAATAAAATTTAAATAAATTAATCCAAAATATGTAATTTAAAAAATTGTGTATAAAAAGTTGAAAACCGTATAAGATGAAATGTCAACTTTGTTCCATAAAAAATAAATAATAAAAATAAAATTTGACAATGTGGAAAATCACATGAATAAATTTTGTTCTCCAACTTGGAGCCTTGTTGTTGGATCCATGTGGTGGGATAGTCCTTTTTTATTAATATCAAAATCACATGAATTGATTATTTTAGGTATTGATATCAAAATATTAATTTATTTTTAATATTAAAATTTCAAATTTCTAAAGAAATCGAATTCAACTTTTATTTAATTGGTATTATTGTTGTTGTAGCAATTTCGAGAATACAAGTTTAAGTACATTTAAGCATATTCTTTTTACGTTTTAAGAATTAAAGAAAGGTTATAAATAAACGTAGAGATTATATAAATTTTTTTAAAGAAAAAATGCATAATTAAAATAAGATGAAATTTAAATATACAATCTTTTTTTTAAAAAATCTTGGCATTAAATGAAAACCTCATTGGCATGATTATTTTTTGTTTTTATAAAATAGAATATTTAACTCATACATTCACACAAACACCCATTTAATGAATCATATAGACAAAACCTGCAAATCAATCCCACTAACCTTAAAAATATCATGTTGACTTTTTACTTCTCATCAAATATTGATTGCTTTTTGGAATAGTACTTAATGCAAAAAATAATATAAGACCTAATTTTTAAAAAAAAATTTCATAAGACTTATAGATAAATATTAACAATTTTATTTAAAAAACAAGAATAGTAATTTAAAAAACGAAAAAAAATTAAAATAAAAGATTAACTAACCTTTTGGCTATCAAGGCTTTCTGTGTATTGCTTTAGTGTATGAAAAGAGTAGCAAATGTAGGTCCTAATAATTTGATGCCAAACTGCTAGAAAAGAGCCACTCCAATGGGTTTTCTATGCCTGCCCTTGAGTCACCTACAACACCAAGGAAACAGGTTTAATCTGAAAGATAAAGGACAAAGAAGATTACATTCTACGAAGAGAAACATCATAAAGAAGGAAAATAAGAAAAAATGTTTGTCTACCATACATGGTATTTGTAGAAAATCCACAAAATTGATAAGTTGAAACCCACAAGTGACAAAATAATTACTGTAGAAACTAGAAATCACAACATAAGTAGCATCGAAACCAACAATCTTCTCTATAAACAGCATAAAGAAAAACCAATAGAAACGCAAAATTGAACAAACCAATGGCAATTTTGAATAGTTCAATGACCAAAACAAAAATTTACTAATAATTTTGTGACTTTGAATGCAGTTTACCTTTTATTTATTTAGGCTAAATCAATATTTAAGACATAAAAGTAATAAAAGACAGTACATACACAACTTGACTGTGGACCGACAAGCCAGCTTCTATTCAGTTTTGAGTAAAATATAAGTCGTTTGCAGAAATGTAGAGCTGATCTAGGTTCAAGGCCAGCAGTTGATGATCTTAATGCAATATATTATAATCAATATTCTATTTTTTTTTACATTTTAATATTTATCATAATTCATCATCACCATAAAAATTTTTCGTCGTCTGCAATCATATATAAATGTATTAGTATCGAAACTTAAATCATTGCATCAAAAATACAGACTTCCACAGAGTCTCCGCATACAATTAATGTTCTAACCTACTTCTTCACCTATAAAAGCTTAAAAAACCAATATGCATCTACTCCCTCTATAAAAATACTTACTTGTTAGCATTTATATTGCTCATCCTATACATTAAGCTGACTTTCGCATACATTTCCATCAATCTTTTTTCACACTTTTTTATATACTTTTGATAGTATAATATAGAGAAATGGTATGGGGTTTTAGGGTTGGTGTTGGTTTTGAATTTGTTCTTTGGGGTTAAAGGAGAACCCCAAGTTCCATGTTTCATTTTTGGAGATTCATTGGTCATATGGTGATATATTGTCATTTTAACACATTTTATTTGCTTTATAATTTATAGCTGAACTTTTAGGGTTTGACAATTACATCCCTCCATACTCAACTGCAAGTGGTAGACAAATACTGGGAGAAGTTAACTATGCATCTGCTGCTGCTGGAATCAGAGAAGAAACTGGACAACAACTGGTAATAAAAATCATGGTCTAATTTTAAAAGAAAAATGTATAGGGACTTGGAGCAGAATTAACCCAATAAATTGCTTGGTTTAACGATTGGTTGATTTTCACTATAGGGAGCTCGGATTAGTTTCAGTGGCAAGTTAAAAATTACCAACAAATAGTTCAACAAGTGGTGAACTTGCTTGGAGATGAAGACAGTGCAACAAATTACTTAAGGCAGTGTATTTATTCAATTGGATTGGGTAGCAACGATTACCTTAAGCTTTCTACAAAACTGAACACATACCCATATTAAATAACATGAAGAACAAAAGCGCAAACAAGATTCTAGATTTCAGTAAACATCAGGAAAAGGAAACCAAGTTTAGAAAAAAAGAAAAGAAAAACCCAAATGATTTAACATGAAGTGGAAAACAAAGTACTCATCTGCCATGAACACTCTCAAAATAAGAAAATATAACTGATAAATTTTAAACCAAGTACTGAAAGTTACCGATTAGTTGTGGCAGAGAAAAGCAAAAGTGACGGTCGGAGTAGAGGAGATGGCAATGCAGCAGGTCGTCCACTCGGAGTCTTCAATGGCACTCGGAGTCTTCAATGACAGAAGGATATTTCGATTTTTGATTCGGAGAAATATTTAGGGATTAGGGGAAAAGTTAGGGATTTGGGGAAATTTGGGTGGGGGAAAATTAAGTTCTTTTGGGTTTAACATTATGGATATACTGGATGGAAAAAAATGACGACATTTTCATATAAAACTAAATCAATCTGTGGCGTTTCTGATAAAACACCACTAAAAAAAAGAACAAAACAGAGATGTTTTGCAAACATTTAACTCATATTTGTGGCGTTTTCGGCTAAAACCTCAATAATGTATCGCTTATTGTGGCGTTTTGAACCAAACGCCACTAATAACATTGCCAAAACGGTGACATCTACTGAAACCTTAATACATATTTGCGACATTTTCAATAAAGCGCCACTAAAAACAAAGAATAAAACGGCACCGTTTTGAAAACACATAACACAATTTTGCGGCGTTTTGGGCAAAGTGCCACCAATAACAAGGATAAACGGTGTCATTTCGTGAACTCGTAATACATTTTTATGGCGTTTGTACAAAGCGCCGCTAAAAACAAATCATAGAACGGTGTCGTTTTGCCGCTAATGTATAAGCTATTGCGGCATTTTGGACAAAACGCCACTAATAACAAGGATAATACGACGTCGTTTTTTGGACTCGTAATACACCTTTGTGGCGTTTTGGATGAAAACACCGCTAAAGCATAACATTTTGGCGGTGTTTTGGGACAAACACCACTAATTACGCAGCATAAAATAGCAACGTTCTAATATCTTTTTAATGCATATTAGTGGCGTTTGTATAAAAAATGACACTATTGTTTAACTTAATTAAAATTTGATTCACGTTATACCCTAATCTAGATAGCCAAATTTTAATGCCCAAGCTAACAACTAAAATGACAGAAGAATATGATTGTTAAGACACTTGTTATTTGATGACTCAAATAAAACATTTTAAAAGAACTAAATTAGAATGCTAACCATAATTTAAGAGAGATAATTATGAATTCCAAAATAATATTTTTCATAAATCTAAAAGTAAACATGAAATATATGTTGAATTGAAAAGGAGATCAATTAACATTTTGATATATTAGTCATCCATTTGTGAAATGCATCATTTTCCCTTTTCACTTTTTTTCCTCTTTTATTGTTTGTGAAATTTATTTTTAGGGTTTACAATTTTAGGGTTTATAATTTAGGGTATAAGGGTTTAAGGATTTAGTTTTTAGAGTTTAGAGTTTTAAGGTTTAAAAGTTTTATAGCTCATGGGTTATGATTTAGGGGTTAGGCTTCATATTTTAGGGTTTAAGGTAGTTTAGGGTTTTAGGATTAGGCTTTAGAGTTTATGGTTTAAAAAGTTTAGAGTTTAGGTCATGGGTTATGATTTAGGGGTTAGGCTTCATATTTTAGGGTTTAAGGTAGTTTAAGGTTTTGGGATTAGGCTTTAGAGTTTAGGGTTTAGGGGCTAAAATTTAATTTTAAGTGAAAATGCAATCTGATCATTTTCTTATTGGATCATTATAAGTCCCCATATTTTTTCCATTTATAATTTATTTTCATGGTTTAGAGTTTTAATGTTGATGTAGGGTTTAAGGGTTTAATTAAACCCTTATAAGGATTTAGTTTGTAGGGTAGGGTTTAAATGAAAAAAAATTCATTTTAAGGGTACTGAAATCCTTTCAATCATGTAGTTATGTCCCTAATTTAATATGATTCACTTGAGACTGTAAAAACTCGAATTCAAGTTGAATTTTTAATTTGAGACGTAAAGTTTTATTTAACTTGGATTCAATTTTATAAGATTCAAAATAAAAATTGATGCATTCAAAGGTAGTTGATTAAGTTTGATTTTGGGGAGGGGGAACTAATTTTGGAAAAATACTAAGGCTTTTCAGGGATAACAAAATAGTGATGTTAAGTAAAAAATAATAAATATTAGGCGCTTTTATAAAAACGCCACTATAGCTCAACTTTTTGTGGCGTTTGGAACAAAAGCGCCACTATATCTAAGTTTTTGGCGGCATTTTTGACAAAAACACCACTATTTCTCTATTTTTTACGACGTTTTGGATAAAATGCACTATTTCTCAGTTTTTTGCGGCGTTTTGGTTGAAAACGCCACTATTACTTTGTTTTTAGCGGCGTTTTGGATAAAAAAGCCACTTTTGCTCAGTTTTTAGCGGCGTTTTGTTTTAAACCCCGCTAATGTATAATATTTGCGGCATTTTTCATTTAAACGCCACTAAAAATGCCGCTAAAGCCCTATTTTCCTGTAGTGCTCTACACTCCATCTCTGTCCAACCTTACACTCCATGTGGGGATATAATCAAGCCACCCATCCCTACACTCCAAAATTAGCACCGGTTGCGGCATTAAACAGTATTGGTAGCAAAGCTACTAGTATAATAGGCTTAGAGCCATTAGTGATTTGCAGCAAAGCTGCCAGTATAAAACACTTCCTCCAATCATAATAAACTTATCCCCATGTAATGCATCATACAATCATGTCGTGTCATATCATAGAATCATAATGTATCCATTACAGTTTAGATAGCATGCTAAAATACGATCATACATGTACGTATAAACATACATACATCGCATAGGGCAAAACAGTCATCTTACCATATAAGGGCAAAACAATCATCTTACCACATAAGGGCAAAACAGTCATCTTACCACATAAAGGCAAAACAGTCATCTTACCACATAACGATAAAATTATCATTTCACCATATAAGGGCAAAACAGTCATTTCACCACATAAGGGCAAAATATTCATTTCACCACATAAAGGCAAAATAGTCATTTTACCACTTAAGTGTAAAACAGTCATTTTACCATATAAGGGCAAAACAGTTATTTCACCACATAAGGGTAAAACAGTTATTTTACCACATAAGGGTAAAACAATCATTTTACCATATAAAGGGTCTAGGTAAACTTACTGACCCATCAGCAGGTCCAAAATCGTCTCGGGCGACCCATACAACCTTAACGGTCAAATAGACTAAATGGGCCCAAGGCCCATTATGCGGGCCTATGTGGGCCTACACGCCCGTGTGGCCCACAAAGCCAAAAAAATGGCCTTGGCCATGTGAACTACACAACTTGGCCCAATATTCTCCACATGTCCGTGTGGTTTACCCGTGTAGGGCCCACAAGCTTGTTAAGCCATACACCAAAGCATACACCAAAGCATTATCATCTATTGAGATCAAATTATATATTAGCTATCATTCTCACCAACTATGCATTAACATGAAAAAAAAAACTCACCTAGAATTATAACACCTCAACTATTTAATCATCATTGCATATCACCAAATTACTTTAGCAAGACATCTTCAAAATGATCATTACTATCAACTACACATATATACACAATACTTACAAACTTAGAAACTCAAATACCATCAAGACACAAAATGAGCATTGCATATATATAGAACATCCTATGTACATGCCAAGATCAAAAGAACATTTCACAAACAGTTGAGTTCAAAATGGTCGTTAGATGCTAAGTAGATTATCACATCGACAAGTACCAATCTTGCGTACGAAAAATAAAATCGTATGTTGAGTATATGTTAGCGTTATTTTTGTAATTCGAACATACGAGTAAAATACAATACATTTATATGCTCAAGTTAAAATAAATGATGTTATGCAATATTATTTCAATCATAGTTCAATTCATTTCACACTTAATTAAACATCATTACTTAAATACATATCCATTTACTACTTTAGTTTCCAATTCACATTTTATTCCATATTTCATTCTATTCTATCATATTTTCTATTCAATAGCATTGTCATTTTCAAATCATTACTTTCTCAAGTCATTATCTCGATTTTACCATTTACTTCCCCTATTAACCTGACTCAGATACGCAGATCCAACCAACCTACCAAAGTTTGGAACCTAGTGCCTAATGGATAAACTGTAGAAATGAATTGCGCCCTGCACTGGTCAGTAAAACCAACAAATGGGGTGCACAACACTCCTCAACATGTATCCAAAAAACCCTGAACTCGTCCTATCATATGGCTTGCCAATTATATCTAACCCTGCTCGAATAGTTAATAAGGTAACAATGTTCTCAATTCAATTTGTAATCCCATTTCATATCATGAATTCATCCTTTCAATCATTCATTCATATACATAACCAACCATCTCATTTTTAAATCAAATCCAATATCATATACAATATACAACATCAATTATGCAACTCAATACCTTGTCAATAATAAACATTTAATCATCTCATCTCATTTCAATTCAAATTCACATCTCATAGTATTATTTCAAAAGATTAACTCACCTTATATGAACTTACCAAATAATGCATTGTATAAAAGTAATGTTTTAAATAATTTGGATTATAAAAAGACAAATAGTAAATTCCTAGCTATTCGTCGTCGACTTTGTCTTTCCCTTTCTTTCTTGAGGATTTCGAGGCGACGTTAGCTACGAATTGAAACAATTAAAATAAATTAACAATACACAACTCAATTCGTATTCAATTACAAAATTTATACTACTTTTGCATGGAATTCAATTTAGTCCCCAAAATCGGGAATAATATAACTTCACAATTAATCCTCCAACATTAGGTCGAATTTTCCTAGAACCCCTATAGGACTTTCTACTTCTCAAATAAACCCCTAAATTTGAATTTTGCACAACTTAGTCCTTTTTGCATGGGGTTATCACTTGATTTTACAAAATAGTCTCATTTCACTTCCAACCTTAAAATCTACCAAAATAACACCAATAACTTAAATTTCTTAACAAAGGTAACTTCCATGAACTTCAACAATTCTAAAAATTTTAACATAGGTAAGCTAGCTTATGAACTTGGGGTTCCAAAAACATAAAATTTGTATAAAATGGCTAAAATATACTAACCAAATTGAGCTTCAAAGTTTAGACTCTATGGCCAAATGTTTCCTTTCTTTCTTCTCCAAATCGGCATGTAAGATGATAAGGGAGAAATGTTTTCCTCTTTCTTTCTTTTTTCTTTTCCACTACATTTCTTTTTTTATTTCATAATATAATCACTTAACTTATGTTTTATTATAATAAAATTTATAAAATTTAATCCATCCTATCTTAATGTTGTCCACCATAATTAGACCAATGTCTTCATTGCCAAATGAGTCCCTTGATTTTAATTTACTTATGAATTAATTAAAATTCAAATTTTAACACTTACGCAATTTAATCTCTATACTTAAAATAAGCTCTAATTAAATGAAATTACCTAAATGAAATTAAATTCTCTTCTAAACTAATTCTGTAAATATTTAATAAAAATATTCACGAGTCTGATTTACGGAATCAGAATTTTGAAACCACATTTTTGACATTACCAACTTTTGGGTCGTTACGGCTTATCTGCCCTTATGGTAAGTTATGGATAAATTCTGATTGTTTTATGATAGATACTACTATGATAAGGTTATGAAATGTCTAAGGTTAACTTAGTTGAATTAGATTAAGGAAGTTCTAAAAAGAACTATGTATCTGTATGTTAAAAGGGGGTATCCGCCATGATAATATGTTAGTGTTGAAAGTTGGGCATATTCATAATTTTGAAAGACGTAAGAAATTGTCAAATTGAGTCCGTCTACGTTATAGTGCTGAAATTCGAGTATTTGGCATTTGTCATATCTGAATAATGTCATGTCTTCCTTTGAAATCTCATGGAATCCAAGTCTTTGTTATTTTGGGTATCCTGGATTCTGTAATAAAGAGGTGAGGAATCCATCTAAATGATTTGTGCAGTACATTATCAATATGAGCTAGTATGACATCGAACCAAGATATGATTTGATTAGTAGACCAATGGTATTCAGATCTACATAAGTATTCACCAAATATGTATGTAACTGCCTGTGTTTAGTATCTGCTGTAACACCCCTTACCCGAGTCTGAGGCCGGAACAGGGTACGAGGCATTACCGGACTTAAACGTACACAACTATGTAAAATCGGGCCATAAAATTTCATTCAATTTAAATTGAATCAAACACATGTACATTGTCCCTTATATGGGCCTACGAGGCCTAAAACATACATCTGAGGTGATTCGAGACTAACCCAAGAATTTCTGAAAATTTTACAACACTTAAGAAATTTTCCATGTTTGGAGAGCCACACGCTCGTGTGGCTTGGGACACGCCCCTATCCTCAGCCCGTGTAACTCTCTTTTTATGACGTTATCAACAAATAAGGGTCACACGCCTAGTCACTCGCCCATGTGGTAGGCCGTGTCCTCTACACGGCTGAGACACACGGACGTGTCTCTGCCCATGTGGCTGAGAAAATGGCTATTTACCAAGCCATTTGTCACCCTTATTTGCACATACTTAAACACAACTATAATATTACATTTCATGGCATAAATAAACTACCATCAGGCAATAACATATCATTTTCATACCATCATCTATCATGCATTATAACATCATGCATTACTAAATCACTTCATGCTGAATTCACACTCAAAAGGCATTAACATATGAATAAATTCATATCCATTATATATATATCAATCAAATATAAACCACATCACAAAACATTGCCATATGGACATGCATAATTATATGGGCTTACAACCAATTAGCCAATATAGCCAATTTGCATGGCTACAAATTACATCCAACCTTTAGCCTTCATAAGCTAATACATTTAACCAATTCATAATGAGTCATACATCAAATAACCAAGTCCTTATACATGCCATAAACTTAAATGGGTTTGTATTCACTTATACCCAACATGATAGCTTGATAGTGTGATAACATCTCCGGCAATCTCCAACCCGAGCTAGCTAAATTAACTTATAATAGATGGGAAAAGAAGGGGAGTAAGCTTTAAAGCTTAGTAAGTCCATATGAAAATAATAAGCATTTTATTAACATGCTTCTACCAATTGTCTCAACATGATCTCAAGGTAATACAATCATATTTGCACCTTTTTACTTATATTCATGACAAGCTATCCACTCGAGTCATGGTCACTCAATAATTTATAACCTGAGCTAAAGAATTCTAAATTAAGATCTGTTGAAAGCATTTGAAACTAGACTCATATATCTTTCTACTATAAAATTTTTAGAATTTATGGATTAGCCAGTAAGTACAGTTTATTCTTCAAAGTTACCCCTATTTCACTGTCCGACAGTTCCTACCCCTCTTCACTAAAAATTAATTATCTTCCCATACGGGATTCGGAATAGGGGATTCCCAAATCATTCTGACATTGCCTTACGAAAATTCAAATATCTCACAATATGAAATTATTTTGCTTACAAAGTTTCTTCTATTTAAATACTAGACTCAATAAGCTTTAATTTCATATTTTATTCAGTCTCTAATTTGATTTCCACAAATTTTTGGTGGATTTTCAAAGTCAGACTATTGCTGCTGTCTAAAGCTGTTTTAGTGCAATATAATGATAACTATCACAAGTTCATTTTCAACTAATCATGAACTCACCATTTCATGGATTCCATGTTCAATTACATAATGTAAGTTAGCATAATATTGCAACAAAATTTATAATCATAATTCATACATCTTAGCTCACCGAGGTCTCGACATTTCAAATCTCAATAACCATAAGCTTAGCGTACATACCTGTGCCCTTTCAACATTTTTCACATATTCATTCTTGTCTTTGACATACCCTTTTGGGACTATCATCAAATCACTCTTTAAACTACCTGTTGAACAGTTGGAATACTATTGGATACATGGAAAACCTTGCACCTAATTGCCATACGTCCATACGTAGCCAAAGCTACCTCATAACATGTAACACTTAAAATGGAGCTACTCACGGGCGTTCTAGCATAAGCTATCGGTCAAGGTGTAACTACACAGGCTGCTCACACAAGCTGTCAGGTACTCGACCTACTAAGGACTACTTAGCCACCGGTAGGACACAAAAGACCAACACCTGGAACCAAATTACATGTGTCTCATACATCATGAAATTAGACCACTCAATGAGCTCAGATATCACATATATATCACGAACCCAGACCGCTCAATGTGTTCGGATTCCTTAATTCCTAGTGACATGTCACTTGTATCCTAGACTATTCCTAAGGTTCAAACGGGGTTTCCTTGCTTGTCACATCACTGTAGAACTTGATCGTAATGTCATTTATGATATCCATAATACCAACCATATACTCATGGAATATCAAGGCATATAGTTCATGATAGCAAATAAACATTTAAATTCATATAATATTAAAGCATTAAAATATATAACACATCACATTATTTAAACATGAACTTACAATTCATGTAATATCAAGCATTAACATTCAAGTATAATATTGCATTATTATTATTGCACGAACTTACTTCGATGCCAAAAATGGTGAAAAAAAGGACTTAACCGTCAAATACTTGTTTTTTCCCCGATCTAAGTTCGAATCTTGTTTTCATTGATCTATAATATCACATTTAGCTTACTAATTAGTCACATTACTCATTGTGACCCAAAAATCATATTGTGGCAAAATTATGTTTTTGCCCCTAAACTTTATCATATTTACATTTTTGTCCCTAGGCTCGTAAAATGAAATGTATTCAATTCTTTGTACTTTAAGCCTAGTCGAATCATTTTCATAACTATAGCAGACAAAATTTCCACTAAATCACACTTTTATGATAAATTTTATAACTTCTACAAATTAGTCCTTTTTAGCGTTTTCACCGAAAACTACTTAGTAAAAGTCATTTAACACACAACAAACATTAATATTCCTCCCTTAAACATCAAAATACACACATGTAGCACATGGATAAATTTTTAAACATCAACCCTAGCTCAAATAAATGGTAGAAATAGGTAGATCTTGTTACGAGGATTTCAAAAACGTAAAAATCATTGAAAACGGGGCAAGAACGGACTTACAATCGAGCTGGAAGCTTGGAAAATCCTAGCCACAGTTTTTCCATGCAAGTTTCAGCCATAGCTTGAAGATGGACAAAAATTGGCTTTTAATTTTATTTTTAATTCATTTTAATTAGTAAAGGACCAAAATGCCCCTAACTTAAAAATATTCTATTTCACCTATTTCATGTACATTTTTGTCCAAAAATTAACCAATGGTCTAATTACCATATAAGGACCTCCAATTTAAAATTTCATAGGAATTAGACTCCTCTAGCTTCTAGAACTCAAGTTTTACACTTTTTACAATTTAGTACTTTTGACCAAATTGAGTGCCCAAACGTCAAAATTTTCGAACGAAATTTTCATGAAAGCATCCCGTGAAATTTTATACCATAAAAATATAATAAAAATAAAAATAAATTTTCTTACGTCATATTTGTGGTCTCGAAACCACTATTCTGAATAGACCTTAAATCGGGATGTTACATCTGCAAACAACTATTTTGAATTGAGTATATGTGTGAAGATATAGTTTGTATCAAGTGGGCTCCAAAGGTATATTCTTTGAAATAGTACTTTTGTGGTTAAGTGAAAGAAAAAATCAATGAAATGTATGGAAAGACCCTAAGTTAGTTAAAATAGAATTTGTAAGCTAAGGGTATGGTAGTTAGTGAGTATGAGTAAGTCAAAATTGTAATAGTATCTACCCGATACAGAAGTAAGTGGTTCAGAAGGATAGATGGCACATCAATGTTCTATGAATATTAAAGTATTTGCTAAGGTGTTTTTGTAGTAAAGCTCACTAAGTTCTCTTAAACTTACAATGCCTGTTATTGTTTCAAGTATTGTGGTAAAAGGATATGCTAGAAGGGACGATGCCAAGAATATGTCAGGGTAGAGGGAAAATGGATATTATGCATACAATAAAAATTGGCGTATTGGAGGCTTTCACCCTAAGAGTCTATCTTTAATAAATGTTGTATTGTAAAAGTTTTAGAAAAAGATTTGATGTAATATTTTATTTATTTTAAAACTTTCATTTGTTTTTAGGTATTAAGTCTTTCGGTTAAAATAATAAGAAAAATATTTTCATTAAAGAGTATTTGTCAACTGTTTGGATATTTTGTTAAGTATTGCGTAGTAACACCTAAGATCCGGACCTGGAGAATTAGGTCGAGTTTAAGGCGTTACAAGCCAATTTCTTACAACTTGTTCAAAATTTTGTTTCTCAATAATCTTCTCAATATTTTGCAAGGAATTTTGAAGGTCGAGATAAATTTTCATGGCATTCTTATGTAAAGAATTTGCATCCTTACCCACATGAGTAACAAAAGGACATTTAGATCCTTTATTAACCTTCTTCCATGATCGAAATCCTTGGCTCGTAAAAGCATTTCGATGATGCCCAAATGGCTTGTTGAAAAGAAAACAAGGAAGGCAATATGCGACATTCTTACTTGGTTTAAACTCAAGTTAATTCGAGAATAACTTGTACCAAGATGGGAGAAATTAATATCCATTCTTGACAATATACTGAGGAGATGTTGGAGCCTCACTTGAAGGAATCGATTGATATGATCCAAACTTAATATAAGCTTGACGGACTTCGTCCTGTTGATTTGGAGGGTAATCCCAAATTGATTTTCGAAGTCCCAGATCACGCTCTAAAGAAGAAACATCAAACTCCTTTGTTTCGACTCTCGGCACCTTACAAGGACATTTAGGAACTTGAGAAGACCTGATATCTCGTTCAGGAGCTTGGGAATACTCGATATCTTATTTAGGATCTTAGGATTGAGAAAACATGATATCTCGTTCAAGAACTTGGGAAGACTCAATATCGCGTTCAGAAGCTTAGGAAAATCCAATATTTGATTTTTCTTCGTTGATAACAGAAGGTTAAGGAACCAATTGATCATTATTGATTTTTGACACCCTTTTCTTGAAAACAAATTCGATCTTTTTCTTGACTATAATTTAATTGAAAAACTTGAAAACTGTAATAATATATTAAACAATAGCATATTAGGAAAAAGAAAAAATAATAAGTCAAATAAATAAAAAACATAAGTTATGCAAAAAAAATTACCAAGAGGTCTTTTGCGTAAGAAGCCGAGAGGAAGATAATTTGTATTTTTTTTACTCTATGCTCTCAGTCTCAGCAATGTTGGCACCTTACCAGAGGAAGATAATTCCTTAGCAAGACATACAAATCAAAATATAAGAAAGTCACTAACTTAATATGTATAGGTATGGGCCAAATTAATTAATTTTGCAATATGGCTTTAAAGTTGGGCCTTTAAGTTTAGTCTTTCAAGGCTCATCATACATTAATATTTGATTATTAATATATAATTAAAAACTAAAAAATACTTTGTTAATATAAAGTATAATCTTATAGCTTAAAAAAGGCAAATTTTATGAAATACAATTTAGCCAAAGGGGCAAATATTATACAATGTGGACACCAAATTTAAAACACATGATAATTTTTATATAAAATTTAAAATTTTGAAGATTCAAAGGGGGCCCGCCTCTCCCCCTTGAATGTATTCCAGCTTGATTCGAAAAAAAATATATTTAAACATACTCAAACCCTCATACTCCTTATTACTATAATAACAATACAATAGTACCAAAGCTAAAACTCATTCAACTTTACTTCTATAAATAAATGTAATATTATGATGTTTCTTTAATAACATAAAATAAATGCAAACACTAAATTTCATTTGGATGTTTCTTTAATAACATAAAATAAATGCAAACACTAAATTTCATTTGGATCTTTTTTTTTTATAAGTCGTTTCATCACAAATTTAAAAGTCAAAATTTGAAACTCATGAATTTATCAATAGTTTAAATTAGGAATAATATAAATTTTGAACTTTGAACTTAGTAACTAGGTCCACATTGGTACTTGTATTTTTTTTATTTACTTTGGTATCTAAACTTGACAACTAGATTCATTTTGGTCCCTGAACTTGAAAAATATAAAAATTTAATGACGTGATACTTAGAGATTGTATCACATCATTACTTAAAAAATAAAAAATATAAATAATTTTTCAAAACGACGTTCTATTAACCAAACCAATGGTTGAACTGGTGTAACATCCTGATTTTCGGATTTATTCGCGGTTTTCAATATTTTGTAAAGATTTTAAAATCTTTTATTCGGATGTGAAATTAATATTTGAGTAGGTAAATGGGCCTATAGAAGGCCCATGTGTTGGCTAAAACCCGGTTGAATTTTTGAATTTTTGGACTTAGGAGTTAGGGATTCTGGCTAGATGGCCCTTGTATAGAGTTATGGGCAAATTGCATCATAAAAAGAGCCTTGGTAAAGTGGCCAGGGTGACGCCACTAGGCTCCTAAAAAGGTGGCGTGTGGAGCTTTGAGGGAGGCATGGGATCGATTCCCTGTGTTGACAAATAGATGCATTTATTTTTAAGTGCAAGAGGGGTAGTGTTGGAGTCCAGGTGGATTCTGCTAAAGGAGAGTTTGGATCAGTCCAAACGCTTGGATTAAGGAGTGATAAGGAGAGAGATTTAAGGGATTAGGAGAGAGGTTAGGAGTTGGCCGAATTTTGGGAATTGAAGGGGGAAAAATCGGCAGAGGGTTATGAGGTTAGTATTTCGGCACCTAGGGTATTGAGTGGTGCCGTTCCTTTCTGCTCAAACATCACAAGGTTTTTCTTTTCTCTCTTTTTCCTCTCTAGCCGAAACTACCACTTCCCCTATTCTTCTTTTTCTATTTTTCTTCTTCAAAACTATTCATCAATTCTGCTGTTCATCAATACTTTTCCCGAATCCATAAAAGCCGAAATCTTGAACTGTAACACCCCGTACCCGAGGCCGTTGCTGGAGTCGAACACGAGGTGCTAACAGACTTAATTCATTGATTTTCACAGTCCATTTTAAAAATTTCTAGACAAGCTGGCTAACTGCGTCACGGTCACCTTAAAAACCATATCTTGAGTTCCAAAACTCAAAAACCGGTTTCGTAAATTTTACCTGAAACTAGAGTCACATATCCTTCTACAAATTTTTTTCTAGAATTTTTGCTCGAGCCAATTAGTACAGTTTATTAGTTAAAGTCTCCCCTGTTTCAGGGTTCGACTACTCTGACCTTCATGCATTACGACTAAGATATCTCCTTGTACAGGGCTTCAATACTTATGCCGTTTGTTTCTAATGAAACTAGACTCAAAAAGGAATCTATACATATATGACATGACTTCTAATTATCTCTGGTTAATTTATAGTGGATTTCCAAAGTCAGATCAGGGAATCCAGAAATCGCTCTGGCCCTGTTCCACGAAAACTTAAATATCTCTTAAAATACGACTCATATGATCGTTTCGTTTCTTCCATATGAAAGTAGATTCATCAAGGTTAGATTACATAATTTATTCACTATTTAATTCCATTCCTACTATTTTTAGTGATTTTTCAAATCCACACCACTGCTGCTGTCAGCATCTGTTTTTAAGGTAAACTTTACCTATTTCATGGTTTTCCATGAATCAACTAGAATTTGTCATACAAAGCACCAAAATGATCATGATTAACCATTCCAATGGCTAATCGTTGCTAAACATTTCCATACCTCTCAATGAACAACATACAAAATGATTATAATGCTATGCTCAAAGTATATATAAGCCATTTTCGCATGGCTATCCAAATTTATACAAAACCAAAAGGTACATGACCAACAACAAAAAGGGTAGTCCTATACATGCCATTTTCAGAGTCCAACCAAAAGTGTACCAAATGGGCTTTGATAGTGTGGACGACTTCGACTTCGACAATCCCGAGTCCGATAGCTGACGAACCAAAATCTATAGAACAGAGATTCAAAGAACGGAGTAAGCATTTAATGCTTAGTAAGTTTTGAGCAGTGAAATTAGGCACAACTAAAGTATAGCATTCATATAACTAAACGGATAATTTCATATACACATATTCTCAAAAAAAAAAATCAGTCCTACTTTACATTTCCAACCCTTATATTCACACATAAGGGATCAACTTAACCAAAGGCCGGAAGCTCATTAATTGACTGAGCGAATAATATTAAAAAGGAATCAACTACTCCAATACATATACGAAACGTACCTCATCGTTGGGATTTTACAAGCGTATTAATTGAAATTATTACAGCAAGATCGCTCATTCCCAAACCAAGTACCTTCAGAATTTAGCCGGATATAGCTACTTGCTCAAATGCCTTCGGGACTAGCCCGGTTATAGTAACTCGCACAAATGCCTTCAGGACTTAGCCCGGTTATAGTAACTCGCACAAATGCCTTCGGGACTTAGCCCGGATATAGTAGCTCGCACAAATGCCTTCGGGACTTAGCCCGGTTATCATCAAATATCCATGCACATATCAATAAATCATGACACATCTATATTTTATTTTCATAACTAGAATTCAAACACAAGTCACTTATTAAGCATTATCATTTTCGGCTCAATAGTTACATACAAAGAGCATGATTTTAATTTACTTAAAACATGATCTAATCGAATCATAAGCTAAGATCCATTACTCAAAAACTTACTTCGGATGTTGTCGAACGATTTCGGCGGCTATTCGATCACTTTTTCCTTTCCCTTGTCCAACTTTGGTCCTCTAAGCTCTTGAGCTAATTCAAGCAAATTTAACTTATTAAAGTCTCATTATGCTAGCTTATGGCCGAATATGACAAGGAGTTGATAGGTCATATGGCCACCTTTAGCTCAAATACAAAGTGGTCATACGCATTTTTAATCACATTGAGCAATTTAATACAATTAATCTAACATTTCCTCATGTGCACCTTCATGACCGAATACACACATCATTAACCTAATATTTAACTAAGCACTTTAACAAATTCTCCTTGAGCCGATTATCTAAGTCAAGATAAAAGCATCAATATGCTTGCCCCTAACCGAATACATGCAACACCAATCTATCTCATGTGGCCGAATATGCATGTCTATGTTGAGGCCAATTATATGCTTAATACTTCCTACAAATATGGTTACTTGTATTAACTACATACCATTTTGTTTCAAGTTCAAAACTCGGCTAATACACATATATACACTAGTAATCAAATACTAATATTTGCACTTCACCTTACTACCATTTCTCATGCAAATAACATGAACAACAACCATATTTCCTACTATGGCCGAATGCATCAAGACATCATACCATTTCAATTTTGGTCATGGGTTAAACAAAGAACCTAATGTCTAACTCAAAAAAAATGCTAAAAAGAAAATCCAAGAGGCATCAATCCACCATCACATGTATCATTACAAAGCTTCACATTTAGCATGCAAATGACATCAACATTAATCCACCTTAGCCGAAACTTAACTCATCTTCATGCATCATCACCACAACATCAAACACCAACCAAGAAGACAACACCCATGGCCGAATATCATCTCCATCAAATAGCAGATATTTAAACCATGGGCTAGGCAGAACTCAAGCTAACAACTAAAACATGCATGCATCTCATGGAACATCATCAAACATACCTTAATCTAGATACAAGTATGGCCGAACCTCTTCAACCTTTTCTTCCCCTCCTTCCTTTGATTTTTCGGTCAAGAAGAAACAAATGAGAACCTTTTTTTTTCATCATCCTACTAACCATTATTATTTTATTGCCCATGCTCCTTATTTTATTTTTCCTAACATAAAACACTAACATAAAAGGTTTATAATACCTTTTATCCCATAGCATGGCCGGCCACTAGTCAAATTTTGGGTAATTTGACATGAAAACCCATCACCTTTATAACATGCATTAATAGGCCACTTACATTTGCCTAGCACATTTCTAAATTTTCTCACATAAGTCCTATTAACTAAATTCACATGCAATTAACTAAATCGAAGCTTAAAACTTTCACACATTCATATTCACATATTTTAGACAATAATTATCATATTCAAATAATTTGGTGACTCGGTTTAGCGGTCCCGAAACCGCTTTCCGACTAGGGTCACTTTAGGGCTGTCACATGAACACACATTACAGGTACCGATTTCTTCAAAGCCAAACCCTTTAACGTTGTGTTTCCATTAATCAACGATTATTCTTTCTAAACTCTAGAGACATGTCGGCAATTCTACATCCAGGTTATAGTTCCACATTGTCATCTCCTTCATCACCCAAAAGCCGAAAAACCATAGATTTGGGGGCTTATAGCCGAAACTTCAAAACTTTGGGAGTCGAGTTCTACCGTCGTTTGAAAGATAAATCTGGACCAGATTGCGTGGAGATAAAAAAGGAGTAAGGGGTAAGTGTTCATCGTATCAGATCTGGTCCTATTTTACAAAGTTAGGAAAAGCCGAAGTCCCTAAAATCTAGGGAGGCTGTCGATTTGGGCATGTGGCTCTAAGGGGTTTTAACTGACATTTTCTGTCAATGATTAGTGTCTTCTTAAGTGTTGGATTGAAGGCGTGGGTTGTTGGAGCAATCGGATTCGGAGCTAGCTATCGGTTTTGGCAAAAAGGTAAGGTTTCAAAGGCTTTTAGGGACATGGTTCGATCATGGATAAGTAAGTTTTGGGGTTTAGTGATTATGGTTTGTAAATAAGAACTGTGCTAATCAATTGTATGACATCGGAAGAGATCTCAGTAGCAGTCGTCGCGAATCAGGTGTGTATCGAACACCCTTTCTTAGTTCAATTCGGCAAAAGCCGAAATGCCGAAATTCTGGCATTTCATGGGCTTGTGAGTATGCGAATGCTCTCAAGACGTAGAGTAAATGTTAGATCTCGAACCGCAAGGTGGTAAGTAAGTTTGTGTGACGTCTTAACGTCTTCGAAAAAAGAGGGCCTCGATGGGCCAAAACTGGGCCCAATGGGCTTACGGACCAATATGGGTAAGAGATGGGCAAATTAGCCTGTTAGTTAGATGGTGGAACCAAATTGCGTAAAACTGCTAAAAATTACTGAAGTAGCTTGTGTAGTTGCGTAAGTACGAAATTACCCCTAAAGAGCATAATTACCGAAATACCCCTAGGGTTTAAATTGGCTAAACTGCATGATTGATTAATACTGTATTGTACATGATATGCTTTATTAATATCTATTGCATGGGATTGGGGTATTGATGGAGGAAGTATTGAAAGTGGTTCATCCATGTACTGGAGGCTTTGCCTCAACTTACTGATATTTGAGCAGCGTTGCTGCAACTGTGGAGTGTAGGGCTGGGTGGGTTGAGATATTCCCCACATGGAGTGTAGGGATGGTACGGGACAGTGTAGCGGTTGGTGGGTTGAGTAGTCTCCCCAGATGGGTTTGCATGCATTACTACTATTGTTACCTATGTTACTGAACTGGGCCTATGGGCCACACTGTTATGTAAAAAGGGGCTAAGGCCTTGCTACTGTATTCTGAAAAGGGCTTCGGTCCACTGTGTACTATTATCTGAATAGAGCTTAGGCCCAATGGGCTCAAGCTGATTTGGGCTTTGGATGGGTTTCTGTATACACTGAGTTTTCCCAAACTCACCCCTTTTTCTTCCATCCTTGCAGGTGAGCCCTAGTTGGTGGACTTGGAGCTGGGCGGGATTCGGAGTGGCCACACGTTTTCTGTAAATTCGTTTTCTTCTGGTGAACTAGATTTTCCATATTTTCGTTTATGGTTTTGGGTTTTTTTTTGTAATAAGGCCGCTAATTATTTTTATGGTTTGGGTTGTTTCTTTATTATTTAATTCTATTATGATAAAACTGATCTATGATAACTAACGAAATAGATTAGCTCTAGGACGCGTTTTCAAAAACATTAAGTGATTTCAAAATAACACGAATACGAGTAAGACTTCCGCTAAGCAAACGTTTTCAACCTTAATCATTTTCTTAAGATGGACCTAACCAAACGGTTTTTTCAAAATTATACGAGATGTTAGAGTGTGGCAATGGAGGTGTGCATGTCTAGGATTGGATCTGAAGGGAGCTTGGTACTTAAGCAGTCCGACGGACTCACCTCCTCTTCTTCCTGGTTTCCTACCTGGTGCACAGCTTCCATTCACTTTAACCTAATTTTAAAAGTGTCTTTTACAACACCAACTAAGTTTTCCAACGAAGTAATACGTAATGTTTTGAACGCTTCGATGTGACGCATCAGATCCGGTCATAACGTCTAGGCCGGGTTTGGGGTGTTACAACTGGCCTGACCGCTACTTCCCAATTGAATCGGTTTGATTGGTTCAATTGTTAGACCAGCAATAATTAACAAAACATTTCAAAATTCATGAAAATTTAAAAAATTAAAAAATTATTAAACTGATACAACTTGTTCAACAATTGATTTTTATTCAAGGTTTAGACAATTACCAGTTTCAAGTTGTTTTTTATTCAACCAGTTCAACCCCTTTGTTTGGACTAACGTATTGATCGGTTCTCTCTCCAAATGGTTTGACCAACCAATCTGGTCATGTTCTAAGAACATGATCACATGGTCAAATCTTGATGGAATTCAAATTTAATGGCCAAACTAGATTTAGTTACCAACTATAGATGCAAAAAAAAAAACCCAAAGTAAACCTAATTATCAAGGTTAGACCCTTTAAATTAATCAAAATTTGGACTAACATTGGATTTGGGCCAGTTTACTTGATTGGTTTTTAATTTTAATGGATTTAAATATGCGGTGGGCCAGTTTAATTGAATTCAAGACTACTATTGGATTTTAGCTTTACTTTTAATTGTTGACCCATCTTTTTATTGGAAAAAAAACCATTTCAGCATTAACAAACAATAGAGTGACTCTAATCAAAGGTAATCATGGGTCGGGCAATGTTTTAATAGAATTTTAAGTTTAGGTCTATGTCGTTTTACCCAAATATGCTATTTAAATAATATAATTATGGAAATGGGTTGTTTTTTGTGTTATTTATTGGATTAGGCTGTTTCTCACGAAAACGCATCCACTTAAGTGTGATTTTGAAGTACGTGTAAGTGAAACGCTCCCCCAGCGGAGCATTTTGTGCCTTTTTATAGGGTTAGGGTTTTATTATTTAATTGATTTAGGGTTAGGGTTTTTAGGGTTTAGGGTTAGGGTTAGGGTTTTGTAAGGGTTTATAGTTTTAGGATTTAGGGTTTTAGTGTAACACCCTGGTTTTTGGGATTTTCGTAATTTTCGAGAATTTGGTAAATTTTTTTTAAAATTTGGTATTTTGTTGTGAAATTCATAATTGGAGTATGTAAATGGGCCTATGGAGGGCCCATGTGTTGGCCAAAACCTAGTGGAGTTTTTGAATTTTGGACTTAAGGAGTTAGGGGCATTGGTTAGGTGGCCTTATTAAAAGATGTGGGTAAAATGTAACACAAGAGAGCCCTGGAAAAGTGGCGAAGTGACACCACTAAGGAGTTAAAAAGGTGGTGTGTAAGTGGTTGGGGGAAACCAAGGTTCGATCCACTAAGCTGCCAATTGTGTTGTTATTTTTATGTCTTGGGCAAGCAGGAGTTGGAAGTCGAATGGAACTCTGTTGGAGAGACTTTGAATCAATCAAATGCATGGATTAAGGAGTGATAACGGGAGAGATTTTAGGGATTTGAAAGGAGGCTTAGAGTTAGCCGAATAGTGGGAATTAGGGAGGAGAAATCAGCTTAGGGGTACTAGGGTGGGTATTTCGGCATTAGGGGCTTAGGTTGTGCCGTTTCCTTTGTTTAAACATCAGAGAGTGATTCTTTTTCTCCCCTTTTTCTTCTCTAACTAAAATTACCACTCTTTCTATCCATCTTTCTTTCTTTTCTTTTCCAAAACCAATCTACTATTTCTTTTTCTTCTCTTCACCCTTGCTGAATAGCCACAAGAGCCGAAACCTATGAAGATTGATTGTGCCGATTACTTTTAGACCAATAACCTTCTTTCCTCTTCATTGTGGTGACCGATTCCTTCAAACTCTAAAAAGCCCCCAACGGCAACACCAATACAAGCCACCACACCATTTCTTTTCCTTGGTCCTAAAAGCCGAAATACCTTAGTTCTAGGGGCATAGTCGAACCTATGGACCACTAGGATTCGAAGGCTGATAGGTGGTTGAAGGCTGAGTTTACTTTGGATCTAAACAGTGCAGAAGGGAAGATTGTGGTAAGTACTCGTTTTCAAATCGACTAGTGGTATAAATATTGAGAAAAGCCGAAACCCCCTATGGTTTAGGGAGGTTATCGTTTTGAGGCATAGGCCTTATGGGGCCTTTTCTTTTAACTTGTATGGTTTTTGTAGTGAAATAGATAACTTTGGAGGAGCAGCAAGGCTTGGAGTATCAGTTTTGGATAAGCTTGAATTGAATCGTTGGACCCTGTGAAGGTAAGGGATCTATGGCTATTAGGGGTTCTTTAGCCGAATATGGTAAGGTGGAATTTGGGTTTGATTGCTTGAATTGTAAACTAAGAATGGTGGTGATTAATTATAGGTTGTCGTGGAAGACTTTGTTAGCAAACATCACGAAACAGGTGTGTAACAACCCTCGTAGTAGCTTAGGCTAATATTCGCTGAAAAGCCGAAATGCTAAAATTCTGGCATTTCAGGAACTTGAGATTTTGCATGTGGTTTTAGATGCGATAGATACAACATGGTCGGTGGTTGGATCAATGGAACAGGTAAGAGCGCAATTTTGTGCACGTTGGTAAGTTGGGCCTCAGTGGACTGGAATTGGGCTCAATGGGCTTCGAGCCCATTTGGGTAAAATTAATAGAAAATGGAATTTGGAGAAGTTGCATGTCAACATGGTTAGTACTATTGTAAAATTTGGATCATGTAGGCTTAATAGGTTAAATCGGCATTCGTACGGCCCATTAGGGGGTTTTGGGCCCAAAAGCCCGAATTTGATAAAGTGCGTTAAAATCATTGTTTAAACACCTGAAAATATTGATAATTGTTAATGAACGTGGAAAACCCGTAATATATGGTAAATTTACAAAAGTACCCTTAAAATATGAGAAATGCCTATTTTGGCTCTAGGGAAAAATGACCATTATACCCCTAGGGTTTAATTATGAATATGATGCATGAGATTTTGATATACATCATATGACATGATATGACATGATATGCACATGATATGTTATGAGATGCACAAGATATATTCATTATATGCATGGGTTGGGTTTGATATAAATGGAAGAAGTGCAAAAAAGGCTTTGCCCCAATTTACCAAAAAGGGCTTTGCCCCAGTTAATCAAAAAAGGCTTTGCCCCAGTTATTAAAAGAGGCCAGGCCTCCAGTTATATGATAAAGCAGCTATGCTACTAGCGGAGAGTTTGGTTGGGTGGGTTGAGTTATTCCCCACATGGAGAGTTTGGTTGGTACGGGTGGAGAATAGCGGATGGTGGGTTGAGTGGTCTCCCCAAATGGGCTTGCATACATTCATTGATATTACACTTGATATTGAAATGGGCCTATGGGCCATACTGCTTACAATAAAGGCTTCGGCCTAGTGATATAATTTATGATAAGGCTTCGTCCTAGTAACAGTTAAACGAAAGGCTTCGGCCCAGTATGCTGATGTTGGATGGGCTCCGAAAGGGGCTTGTTGCACACTGAGTTCCCAAACTCACCCTCTTTTCCTTAACCTTGCAGGTGAGCCTTGATAAGGAGACTTGGAGCCGGAGGGGATTCAGAGTGGCCATGGTGATCGTTTTTGAACTTTCAAATCACTAACCAGTTTTTTTTTGTTTTAGTTTTATCTTAACTGTTAATATTATTTGTTTTTGGGTTGTAATAAGGCCATTTTAACTATTTTCTGGAATTATTTTATTCTTCTTAATAACTCTAAATTTTTCTAATAATAATTCAAAATGGGATAGACTTAGGGCGCATTTTCAAAATGATACCCGTTTTCAAAATAACGCAGCGATACAATTAATCGGTTTATCAAAAATATCCGCTTAAATGAATTTCAACTCGTTTATCAAAGTGTGGCAATGGTTGTGGGCATGGCTAGGATTGGATCCATTCAAGGGCTTGGTACTTAAGCAGCCTTCATGGCTTACCTCTTCTGTATCGGATACCTACCTGGTGCACAGCTTCCATTCACTTTGATCATATAGCAAAGGCTATCTTTTAAAACACTAGGAAGGACGTTGAAAGAGGCTTGGGTTTTTCTTAAAAACTTCAATGTGACACGTCAGATCCGGCCATAACGTCTGGGCCGGGTTTTGGGTGTTACATTTAGTTGTATCAGAGCCAGGTTTCAACAACTCGGCTGTGGGTTTCTAAACGGGTTTAAAATCAAGAATTTCAAAAAAAAGGGTATTTTAAATCAATTTTTAAAGAATTTCTATTTTTGTGACCAAATACATGTTTTTGTTTTAAATGGTTTGGAGAAAAAAGTGGCACACTGAATCCCCGGCACCAAGTCTGTAAGTATACTTTCTTTTACGCCGTGTGATATTGATATGATGCTATGAATAGAACTAAAACCCTACCATGATACTTTAGATAGGGTAGAGTTGTAAAATAGTAAGATTGAGACTGTAACTAGGTTACGACGTTGCGAGAACAATCCCTGAACTACTATATTTCCATAAAACATCTTGTAATAAACAACTGAAATATTAAACTAATATCATAAAATTCGTAATCAGATAATTCTATATCAATACAAGGGGAACTTGAGGACGAGGCCGCAGACGTGGTCGTAGAAGGGTGCAAGCTGAATCTTCATCCTCAGGACATAGGCCAGCTGAGGAGGCATTCGTGCCACAGGCAACTGAGACTGGGTCACATGATCGGGCTGCGGGGGACGATGCTTTGTCCCAAGCAATGTTAAGGGTTTTGGAAAGGGTCGCTGGAGCGAGCACCGGGACAGTGAATAGGGGATCCATCTCTGAGCGACTCTGGGCTAATGGGGTAGAGGTTTTTAGGGGCGTATCTGGAGTAGCCCCAAACGTGGCTAAATATTGGCTAGAGGCAACAGAGTGGATTATGGATGACCTAGATTGCTCTGTGAAGCAAAAACTGAAGGGGTTCATGTCGTTGCTACTAGATGAGGCATACCTGTGGTGCATCACTGTAAGAGAAAGCACCCCGATCGAACGAGTAACCTAGGAACTATTCAAGACTGCTTTTAAGAGGAGGTATGTTGGAGCTAGTTATGTGGATGCCCGTCGAAAGGAATTTTTGAATCTGGTTCAGGGTAATAAGACTGTTGCGGAGTATGAGGCGGAATTCTTGAGGCTGAGTCGATATGCTAGTGGATAGTTGCGATCGAATATGAGCGTAGTGTTCAATTCGAGGATGGCCTCCACGATGAGCTTAGGGTGCTGATAGCTCCACAGAGGGAGTGTGATTTCGCTGCGTTGGTAGAGAAGGCTAAGATAGCTGAGGAAGTAAAACGAACTGAACGGCAGAATCGTGAGAGGAATCGACCCAGATTTAGGAGGGATTCTGGACTCTTGGGTGCTGCAAATAGAAATGCTAAAAGAGCTAGAATGGAGGAACCGGTTCGAGCAGTTCCGGTGAATACCTTTAGACCGCAGGCTTGTAGGGACTGTGGCAGAGTGCCTATGGGGGAGTGTTGGAATCGAACTAGAGCATGTTTTCGATGTGGGTCAGAGGAACATAAGTTTAGAGAGTGTCCTCAGAGAGTAGCTCAGGATCAAGTTGCAGAGCAAAGAGGTGTCCAACCGCTGCGAGGAGGACCACCACCACAGAGAGGCCGTGGGCAAAGTAGAGGTGGTAATTGTAATGGACGTGGACGCGGGGCACCTGGCAGAGGTGCTAGATATGCGGAAGCTCGACAACCGGCATTGGTTTATGCTGCACAGCGTCGTGAAGAGGGTGATACTCCTAATGTTATAACCGGTACATTCTTCATTCATAGCACGCCTTACACTACTTTGATTGATGTTGATTCTACTCATTCGTATGTTACCTGTAATGTATCTAGGGTGTTGGGTAAGCTTCCTAAGGAGACTGTGAGTGGGGTATCAGTGATAAGTCCTTTAGGACACTCGGTTAAGGTAGATAAACTTTTTAAGGAGGTGCCTTTAGAGACACAAAATAGGATATTCGTAGGAGATTTGATGGAGCTACCATTTTGGGAATTTGATCTTATTTTGGGAATGGACTGGCTAACTAAGCATAGGGCGATGTTGGATTGTGCTGTTAAGAGGACGGTGCTAAGAACTGCCAAGGATGAGGAGATAATGGTCATAGGGGAGCGAAGGAACTATTTGTCTAATGTTGTCTCGACTTTAAGGGCTGAGAGGTTGATTCAGAAAGGTTGTGAGGTGTTTTTAGCATTTGTGAGTCAAGCTGAACCTGAGGGGCTGACGGTGGAGTCGGTTAGGACCATCAAAGAATTTCAAGATGTATTTTCGGAGGAACTTTCTAGACTACCTCCGAACAGAGAAGTCGAGTTTAGAATCGACTTGTTACTTGGAACAGCTCTAGTATCCATTGCACCTTATCGGATGGCACCAAAGGAATTGGTGGAACTGAAAGCTCTGATTCAAGAACTGTTGGATAGAGGGTTTATAAGACCAAGTGTTTCTCCGTGGGGCGCACCAGTGCTGTTCGTAAAGAAGAAAGATGGGACCATACAGATGTGTATTGATTATCGGCAGTTGAACAAACTGACGATCAAGAACAAGTATCTGTTGCCAAGAATCAACGATCTGTTTGACCAACTGAGAGGAGCTTCATTATTTTCTAATATTGACCTTCGATCAGGATATCATCAGTTGAGAGTCAAAGAAGAGGACATTCATAAGACGGCATTTAGAACTCGATATGGTCATTACGAGTTTCTGGTTATGCCCTTTGGTTTGACTAATGCACCGGAAGCATTCATGGATTTGATGAATCGGGTATTTCAGCTGTATTTAGGTTAGTTCGTAGTCATTTTTATCGATGATATCTTAGTGTACTCGAAAACAGAAGAGAAGCATGATGAGCATCTTCGTATTGTGCTGCAAGGGCTGAGGGAAAAACAACTCTATGCAAAGTTCAGTAAGTGCGAGTTTTGGTTGAATGAAGTAACCTTCTTTGGGGCATGTTGTGTCTGCTGAGGGGATCAAGGTAGACTCTCGGAAGATTTAGGCAATTTTGGAGTGGAAGCCACCGAGGTTAGTAACGGAAATATGGAGTTTTCTGGGGTTGGCAAGTTATTACCGAAGATTTGTGGAAGGATTTTCTGTGTTGGCAGTGCCGTTAACGAAACTTATAAGGAAGGGAGCACCGTTTGTTTGGGAAAATAAGCAGCAAGAGGCTTTTGAGAAGTTAAAGAAGGTTCTGACTGAGGCACTAGTGTTGATTCAGCCAAACTCTGGTAAGGATTTCACTGTGTACAGTCACGCGTTACATGTAGGTTTGGGCTGTGTGTTGATGTAAGAGGGTAAGTGGTCGCTTATGCTTCACGACAGCTTAAGCCCCATGAGGTAAACTATCCTACTTATGACTTGGAGCTGGCAGCAGTGGTCTTTGCACTTAAGATATGGAGGCACTACTTGTATGGGGAGATATGCATTATCTATACGGACCATAAGAGTCTTAAGTACTTGATGACTCAAAAGGAGCTGAATCTTAAACAGCGAAGGTGGATAGAGTTGTTAAAGGACTATGACTGTTCGATTGAGTACCATCCTGGTATGGCAAATGTCGTGGCTAATGCGCTGAGTCGAAGGACTGTGGCGGAATTGAGAGCAATGTTTGCTCGTTTAAGCTTGTTTGATGATGGAAGCTTATTAGCAGAATTATAAGTGAAACTGACTTGGGTAGAGCAGATTAGGAAGCAGCAGTGGGTGGATGGGTCGTTGGTTTCTCGGTTTCAGTAAGCTGAGAGGGGGAGAATCCAGACTTTGGATTAAATGGTGATGGGGTTCTTTATTTTCAGGGAAGAATTTGTATGCCAAAGGACTCTGATTTGAGATTGATAATTTTGAGGGAGGAACATGGTGGATCTTGTGCTATGCATCTAGGAGGGAGTAAGATGTATTGAAACCTGCGAGAGCTATATTGGTGGCCTAGGCTTAAGCGAGAAGTGGCTGAATTTGTGGGAAAATGTTTGATGTGTCAAAAAGTAAAGGCCGAGCACCAACTGCCTTCAGGATTGTTACAACTGGTGAAGATACCACTTTGGAAATGGGAAAGGGTGCCCATGGATTTTATGAGTGGTCTGCCATTGACACCTTCCAAGAAGGACTCAGTTTGGGTGATTGTGGATAGGCTGACGAAATCTGCCCATTTCATACTCGTCCGAGTCGATTATTCACTTAAGAGGTTGGCCAAGTTGTATGTGGCAGAGATAGTGTGGTTGCATGGGGTGCCAGTATCGATAATTTTTGACCGAGACCCAAGGTTTACATCTCGGTTTTGGCAGAAGTTGCATGAGGCGTTGGGAACGCGATTAGATTTTAGTACGACTTTTCACCCTCAGTCGGATGGGCAGTCAGAGAGAGTCATTCAGATTCTAGAAGACATGTTGAGGGGTTATGTTATTGATTTTAGGGGCAGTTGGGAGGATTACTTGCCATTGGTAGAGTTCGCATATAACAATAGTTACCAAGCAAGTATTCAGATGGCTCCTTACGAGGCACTATATGGGCGAAGGTACCGTTCGCCTACTTGTTGGGTAGAGTTGGGGGAAAGGTAAGTACTTGGACCAGAGCTAGTAGCGGATACTGAAGACAAAGTTAAGGTGATCAGGAATCGGTTAAAGGAGGTAGCGGATCGACAAAAGTCTTATGCTGATCTGAAGCGTAAGGATATTGAGTATGCTGTAGGGGACATGGTCTTTTTGAAGGTTTCGCCGTGGAAGAAGATTTTGAGATTTGGTAAGAAGGGCAAGTTGAGTCCACGGTTCATTGGGCTTTATCGGATCCTTAAGCGGATAGGGCCGGTGGCTTATTAGCAAGAGTTACCTCCAGAGCTTGATCGTATTCATGACGTCTTTCATCTGTCCATCCTAAGGCGATATCATTTTGACCCTACACATATCGTGCCAGACGCAAAAATTGAGGTACAGTCAGATTTGACCTTCGAAGAAGAACCTGTGTAGATACTTGATCGTGACGTTAAGGTGTTAAGAAGAAAGTCAATTCCATTGGTGAAGGTACTTTGGAGAAACCATGGCAAAGAAAAAGCTACTTGGGAGACAGAGGAGGCGATGCGTCAACAATACCCTTAACTGTTTGGGTCACGTAAAATTTCGAGGCCAAAATTTCTTTAAGGAGGGTAGAGTTGTAACACCCTGATTTTCAGGATTTTCGTAATTTTCGAGAGTTTGGTAAAAAAATTTTAAAATTTGGTATTTGGTTGTGAACTTCATAATTGGAGTATGTAAATAGACCTATGGAGGCCCCATGTGTTGGCCAAAACCCGGTGGAGTTTTTGAATTTTGGACTTAAGGAGTTAGGGGCATTGGTTAGGTGGCCTTATTAAAAGATGTGGGTAAAATGTAACACAAGAGAGCCCTGGCAAAGTGGCGAAGTGACGCTACTAAAGAGTTAAAAATGTGGCATGTAAGTGGTCGGGGGAAACCAAGGTTCGATCCCCTAAGATGGCAATTGTTTTGTTATTTTTATGTCTTGGGTATGCAGGAGTTGGAAGTCGAATGGAACTCTGTTGGAGAGAGTTTGAATCAGTCAAATGCATGGATTAAGGAGTGATAAGGGGTGAGATTTTAGGGATTTGAAGGGAGGCTTAGAGTTAGCCGAATAGTGGGAGTTAGGGAGGAGAAATCGGCTTAAGGGTACTAAGGTGGGTATTTCGGCATTAGGGGCTTAGGTTGTGCCGTTTCCTTTGTTTAAACATCAGAGAGTGATTCTTTTTCTCCCCTTTTTCTTCTCTAGTCGGAATTACCACTCTTTCCATCCATCTTTCTTTCTTTTCTTTTCCAAAACCAATCTACTATTTCATTTTCTTCTCTTTACCCTTACTGAATAGCCACAAGATTTGAAACCTGTGAAGATTGATTGTGCTGATTTCTTTTAGACGAGCAACCATCTTTCCTCTTTATTGTGGTGACCAATTCCTTCAAACTCTAAAAAGTCCCCGACGGCAACACCAATACAAGCCACCACACCATTTCTTTTCCTTAGTCCTAAAAGCCGAAATACCTTAGTTCTAGGGGCATAGTCAAATCTATGGACCTCTAGGATTCGAAGGCTGCTAGGTGGTTGAAGGCTGAGTTTACTTTGGATCTAAGCAGTGCAGAAGGGAAGATTATGGTAAGTACTTGTTTTCAAATCGATTCAGTGGTATAAATATTGAGAAAAGTCGAAACCTCCTATAGTTTAGAGAGGTTGTCGTTTTGAGGCATAGGCCTTATGGGGCCTTTTCTTTTGACTTGTATGGTTTTTGTAGTGAAATAGATAACTTTGGAAAAGCAGTAAGGCTTGGAGTATCAGTTTTGGATAAGCTTGAATCGAATCGTCGGACCTTGTAAAGGTAAGGGATCTATGGCTATTAGGGGTTCTTTAGCCGAATATGGTAAGGTGGACTTTGGGTTTGATTGCTTGAACTGTAAACTAAGAACGGTGGTGATTAATTGCAGGTTGTCGTGGAAGACTTTGTTAGCAAACATCACAAAACAGGTGTGTAACAACCCTCGTAGTAGCTTAGGCTAATATTCGCTGAAAAGCCGAAATGCTAAAATTCTGACATTTCGGGAACTTGAGATTTTGTATGTGGTTTTAGATACGATAGATACGATATGGTCGGTGGTTGGATCAATGGAACAGTTAAGAGTGCAATTTTGTGCACGTTAGTAAGTTGGGCCTCAGTGGGTTGGAATTGGGCTCAATGGGCTTTGGGCCCATTTGGGCAAAAATGATAGAAAATGGAATTTGGAGAAGTTGCATGTCAACACGGTTAGTACTGTTGTAAAATTTGGATCATGTGGGCTTAATGGGTTAAATCGACATTCGTAGGGCCCATTAGGGGGTTTGGGGCCCAAAAGACCGAATTTGATAAAGTGCGTTAAAATCATTGTTTAAACACCTGGAAATATTGATAATTGTTAATGAATGTGGAATACCCATAATATTTGGTAAATTTACAAAAGTACCCTTAAAATATGAGAAATGACTGTTTTGGCTCTAAGGAAAAAAGACCATTATATCCCTAGGGTTTAATTATGAATATGATGCATGAGATTTTGATATACATGATATGACATGATATGACATGATATGCACATGATATGTTATGAGATGCACAAGATATATTCATTATATGCATGGGTTGGGTTTGATATAAATAGAGGAAGTGCAAAAAGGGCTTTGCCCCAGTTTACCGAAAAGGGCTTTGCCCCAGTTTACCCAAAAGGGCTTTGCCCCAGTTAATCAAAAAGGGCCCCAGTTATTAAAAGAGGCTAGGCCTCCAGTTATATGATAAAGCAACTATTCTGCCAGTGGAGAGTTTGGTTGGGTGGGTTGAGTTATTCCCCACATGGAGAGTTTGGTTGGTACGGGTGGAGAGTAGCGGATGATGGGTTGAGTAGTCTCCCCAAATGGGCTTGCATACATTCTTTGATATTACATGGGATATTGAAATGGGCCTATGGGCCATACCGCTTACAGTAAAGGCTTCGGCCTAGTGATATGATTTATGATAAGGCTTTGGCCCAGTAACCGTTAAAAGAAAGGCTTCGGCCCAGTATGATAATATTGGATGGGCTTCGAAAGGAGCTTGTTGCACACTGAGTTCCCAAACTCACCCCCTTTTCCTTAACCTTGCAGGTGAGCCTTGATGAGGAGACTTGGAGCCGGAGGGGATTCAGAGTGGCCATGGTGATCGCTTTTGAACTTTGCAAATCAGTAACCGGTTTTTTTTAGTTTGTCTTAACTGTTAATATTATTTGTTTTTGGGTTGTAATAAGGCCATTTTAACTATTTTCTGGAATTATTTTATTCTTCTTAATAACTCTAAATTTTTCTAATAATAATTCAAAATGGGCTAGACTTAGGGCGCATTTTCAAAATGATACCCGTTTTCAAAATAACGCAGCGATACAATTAATCGGTTTATCAAAAATATCTACTTCAATAAATTTCAACTCGTTTATCAAAGTGTGGCAATGGTTGTGGGCATGTCTAGGATTGGATCCATTCAAGGGCTTGGTACTTAAGCAGCCTTCATGGCTCACCTCCTCTGTATCGGATACCTACCTGGTGCACAGCTTCCATTCACTTTGATCATATAGCAAAGGCTATCTTTTAAAACACTAGGAAGGAAGTTGAAAGAGGCTTGGGTTTTTCTTAAAAACTTCAATGTGACACGTCGGATCCGGCCATAACGTCTGGGCCGGGTTTGGGGTGTTACATTTAGGGTTTTAGGAAAATAATTAATTGAATTAGGGTACAAATTAACTATTAATTTTAAATGCTAAATATTAAATTAGAGTTTAGGGTATTGGGTTAATTGATTAAATTATGGACTGATTTAGGGTTTAGGGTTAATTGATTAAATTTAAGGTTAATTGATACATAAAAGGAAAAAAAATTCTGAAAGAAAATATGATTGCAGCATATATACATATTGGCGCTATGATATGTTTAGGGTTTCAAGAAAAAATTGATTGAATTAGGATTTAAGGTTTTAGGTTTAATTCATTAAATTAACTATTAATTTTAAATACTAAATACTAAATTAGAGTGTATTAGGGTTAATTCATTAAATTAGGGCTTAGGGTTTAGTTTTTTAAAATAAATTTTTATTTAGGCTATTAGAAAAAACATATAAGCAATATAATATTTTTTTGTCATAGGTTTTAAGGTTTAGGGTTTCTGCAAGAATAATTCTGAGCAGACGTTTCTGGAAAAATAGTGTTAGAAAATGCTCCAAGCAGGATGCACTGTCAGCAAAATTTCTAGAAAAACCTCCCATGTGGACGCTTTTTTGCTTCAGTAGTTCGTAGAAAAATAATTCTGAGTAGACGTTTCTAAACAAATAGTGCCGAAAAAGCTTCAAGTAGGATGCACTATCAGCAAAATTTCTGGAAAAGCTCCCACGTGGATGCTCTTTTGCTACAGTAGTTCATAGAAAAATAATTCTGAGTAGACGTTTCTGAACAAATAGTGCCGAAAACGCTTCAAGCAAGATGCACTATCAGCAAAATTTCTAGAAAAAGCTCCCACGTGGACGCTCTTTTGCTACAGTAGTTCGTAGACAAATGAGGCTATAAATTAGCCAAATTTTATTTTCAGGTTGCATAACTTACAACAAAAAAATTAGAGATTCTAAGAAGAAAAGAAATTGAAGATGAGTGAACGTATTAGTGCTGTTATTTACTATGATGGTGAGGTCTGTAACACCGAGAACGGTGTTGTTTTTTTATCGGAGAACACAGCGAGACTGGTTTTTAACTAGAACATAGATTTGACAGAACTTCGTAAAAGAATTAGGTGCAAAATCTTCAAAACGATGCCAATGAAAGTTTTGTGTATTAAGTATCGATTTTGTACTTCAGCTGTTCCTGTGACATATGACTCATTCAACATCAAAGGCCCTCGTAGCTTGGAGGCAATGGTGCAGACTCATCTCACTAGTGGATCACCTTATCTTGAGTTATATGTACAATTTTCATCGCCAAATGATGCATTTACAGCTTCAACATTTACTGCTGGTCGAGAGGAATACACCACACCTACCCGACACTCCGTTAGTGGGTGGTAAAACACAGAAGTGCCCATGTTTAGTAGCAGTATGGAATACTTAACCCCTGCATGACACTCCATTAGTGGATGGGACATGCACCTCAGTGGGTCGATGTTTGATGCTGGAAATACGTACTGGGGAATGACATCAACTTCTAGTGGTTGCCAATCCACATCTGATTGGAGATGCTGTGAAACGTCCATAAGGAGGGATGATGTCCTCCCTACGACATCCACCGGCAAGGGGACCTTCTACGTTGCACATGATGATGGGTCAGATAATAAGTCCGATGCGGATCCACATCGAGAGGCCGGCCCTAATGGTGCAGAATTTGCATTATTTTCTGAACCAGAGCCTGTTCCAACCATAGCTGAAGATGTTGAAGGGGTTCAGATGATGAAGAAGAAGATCCACAATTCAGGGCGTACTCGCCTCCAGCCCACATGCATAATATTGATCTATCTGAAGATGATGCGTTGGAGTTTCCAGATCTACTACACAGAAGGTGTGACCGTACAAGTTCTTTATTGGATTCAGGTGAATTAGAAGATGGTAAGGAGTTTTCCAATAAATATAGTTTTCTTGGTGCATTAAAACAACATAGCATCATGAACGGGGTTAACTACAACGTGGTTAAATCCAAATCCAATAAGTTTGAGGCCAACTGTGCAGTGCAAAACGGTACATATTCATAGAAAATCATGGCCTCGTTGAGGAAAAAGACAGGTTTGTAGGAGATAAAAAAGTACAAAGGCCCGTATACATGTGCTGCTCGTACAGTATCACTAACCGTTTAGATTTTTTTAATGGTACTATTATTAAGTACTGTTGCATTTTTAACGTACTTCGTTGACAGGTGTTTCGGAAGATCATCCCAAGATGAATTCAGATATGTTAGCTACCTTAATACTACCGACGGTGAAAGCCAATCCCAGAACTTCAGTGTCAGTCTTAATTGCCAATATTCGTAGCCAGTTGAGGTACACACCCTCTTACCGCAAGGCTTGGATAGCTAAGAAGAAGGAGTTGGAAAAGATTCATGGTGGATGGGACGCTTCATATAATGAAGTGTGGCAGTGGTGTCAGGTGCCAGAGAGATTTGTCCCAGGTTGCGTAACAGACCTTGAAACTGAACCTGCGTACTACAACAGCCGATTGCTCCTTGGATGCCAAGTATTTAAGCATCTGTTCTAGACCTTTAAACAATGCCAAGATGCATTTTTATATTGCAAGCCATTGGTACAAATTGACGGTACCTTTATGTATGGTAGATATACCTATCGGCTATTGTTAGCTGTGACACAGGATGGTAGTGGGAGAATCCTTCCACTTGTATTTGCAATAACACCGGAGGAGTCAGATGATGACTGGGAGTTCTTTCTTTATAGGTTAAGGAGGCATGTCTGCCCCCAACCTAATATCTGCATCATATCGGATCGAGGCACCGAAATACTAGCCGCAATTAAGCGACATGGAAGCTTATGGCATCGCACACACCATCGGTATTGCCTAAGGCACGTGGTGTCCAACTACTACGGACAATTTGAATTTATAAGTGAAAAACGACAAGTGACCAACATGGGTATTTAATATCTATTATTTCATTTGTAATATTGAATTTATTTTAAATGGAAAAGTGGTACGTAATTTTTGTTATCAACTTATATTGGCAGGGTATGAGATAAGTAAAGACCATTTTCATGAGATGTTGGCAGTTTTGCGTTCAGTTAACGAAGAAGGCCCAGACTACCTCTGTAACATACCTTTCGAATAGTGGACACAAGCATACGATGACGGCCTACGATATGGTCATATAACCTCAAATCTGGCTGAATGCATAAATTCTGTTCTAAAAGGAACATGTCATTTGTTGATAACATCAGTTGTTTGAGAGACATATTTTCGTTTAGCGACACTATTTTCGAAGCGAGCAGCTAGTTATAAAGGCCAAATGCAAAGAGGCCATGTATGGTGCGCAAAGGTATTGCAAGAAATTAACAAGGTGAAGGCGCGGACGAACACCATGCACACAGTCTGTCATGACCGAGACAACCTATGGTTTCATGTGACTGAGTTTGACAGACCGCACGAAGGTATTATTGGCGGGCAATATCGTGTACACTTGAGAAATAGGACTTGCGACTGTAGGAGCTTTGACGCACTTCGTTATCCATGTGATCATGTAATTGTAGCTTGTCAGAATCTCTGTCTAGATCCCATGAGCTATGTCAACAAAGTGTACAAACTAGAAACCATGTACAATGTGTGGAGACACGTATTCCCACCTGTCCTAGATGAACGTAACTGGCCGTCTGTATCGCTTGCTCCGTTTAAGCTGCTACTGGTAGAGAATTGCGTCGCAAACCAAAGGGTCGACTTTGCTCGATTAAAATACGTACCAATATAGATATCCGAGAAACAACCAATAATTAGAAGTTGTGCGGATGGTGTAGGAACCCATGCCATACAAGTAGATCGTGTCCAAATCGAAATAGTTGATAGTTGTCGTAAAAAAACTATAGTTGTCGTAAAAAACTATGTTGTATTATTTATATTTTATTAAATGAAACTATGTTGTATTACAATTGTCTTATTCAAAAGAAATTTTATTTTTATTAAATGAAACAATATAAAAAAGTTTGTACAAATATATTAAAAAAATCAATGTCCGTGGTGGTCGGAATCAATGCCACATGGGGGTCGTCAACGAGTCTGTGCTAGATTCCTCCTTCGATCAGGTTCGGCGAGGGTTGTGGTTCCTCCGGTAGGGGATCTGGTTGTGGCTATTGGGAGGATGACCCACCTTGATAGAATAATGATTGTGGCGGTGTTTGCGTCACCCATGGCGGAGGTGTTTGAATCCCGTAAGGTGATGGAGATTGGTAGAAAGAAGAGCTCCCCGATGGTGCCTTGTGCGATCCCTCATGCAACAGCGGCCTATAGATCGGAGGTTGACTCAGAGTAATCGGGAACAGAGATGATCCGGGCCATGGATTCCAACCTGCCATAGGACTAGGAAAAGGAAACATATAAGGGTTAGGATACATATAAGGGCTAGGATACGCACCTGGAATAATCTGAAAAGGTTATGATGTGGGTGTCATCCGCTGAACTGTTGGGCCTGATGATTGTGTGGGTGCTGTTGATGGCCTGTGTCGTCGTCCCTTCTTCTTAGATTTAAAGGGCCCCGTCGTTCCTTTTGGGCACGAATTTATCGTTGCCTCTCCTCTTCCGATAATAAATATGGCTTTCCTTGGATCCTAAACCATGGCATGTATTCCGCTACGCATGCTAACTCTAGCAAGATGATGGGTTCTCGAGTAGGTATATAATCATACCGCTTTTCCCACGTTTCGATATAGTGTGACTAGAATCTAGGCCAATCTGTATGCAGTTACCGTAAACCGACTTTGTGCTAGTCATCAAACACCTCGGGTGCCACGAAAATCGGTTGTCGAAATCAAATTGCCGTAATACTCTATCTGACTAGTGCATCTCCACAGTAGCATTGTTCACCAATGGGACCTTCACATGCCAAAAGTTTGGATTTTGAAAGAATTCATCCAGAATTACAGCTCGAATTGCCGGATCCTCGTATGGTGTCTATTAAAACTATATGAACATGATAAAAATATTACTTATATACATAATACATAATACTAAATACTAAATACGAAACAACTATTTTATTATGTATATATATTTTATTTAATACTTACTTCTGCTTCTGATCGTTGGTCTAATAGAAGTCGTATATCTTTAAGAGAGGTAGGTATTCCGGCATAACTCGCCGAATGGTTCCACCTAATTAAATAAATTTTTAGCATAAAATTATATTCTAAATCTACATAATAATTGTAAAATCTAATATAAAGCTTACCTCGTTATGAGTGGAAATGTATATGGGTGGTCGACTCGAGGATGTAAAAATGGAAAGCGAAACCGTGCCCATGATTGCAGTAGTGATAGGCAACCTCCTATTTTGGCTTTGTTCGGTCGCGTCGCCCCGCACATTTCCTTGTACAATGTTGCCAACATGGCAGACCCCCAACTCAATTCGTCGGCTGCTCTAAAATCTACGAGTTTCAGTAGCCATCTCAGATGTACGAGGTTTCTTGACAAGTTCGGCATCAAATAACCTCCAATCATCTCAACAATATATGCCCAAGCATATCGTATTCTTTCGAGTTCAGTCGCATCATTATCCGGCTCCGGGAATGTGTCTCGAACCATCCCATCTCGATTCGACCTTCGTTAATTTTATCCGGTAAGCTCGTAGCATATGGCTCCCCAATCAGTAGATGATGTGGACCTGGTGACTGCGTACCCATCCACCAACAATCCCAATTACAAATGCAAATCTTCCAAAGTGATAGTACACTCCCCGCATGGAAGATGAAAAGTGTGCGTCTCGGGTCTCCACCTCTCTATCAATGCACTGATTAGTTTCGGGTCCAACTTGCACCCCCGGCCTATCATGGCCACGTGCCAAAATCCCGCTTCTAGCAAGTAATTCTCGATTAACGGCGATGGAGGACCAAACATATTACAGATGTAGCATTGCAACACCCGATCTACAGACTATTATAAAAATTTATAAAACAAAAATTAATTAAAATTGCATAAATTAATTAATGCAAACATCATAAATGAAAAAAGAAAAATCAAACAGTATTGAAATTGTAATTATAATTGCATAAATGAATAAAATATCAAATAGTATTGCAAATTTAATTAAATTTGCATAAATTAAAATAATATCGAATAGTATTGAAAATTTAAAATTATTACTTACCATTGTCATTTGATTAACGGAGATGTGCTTATTATCGAGACAGATTAATTCTCCGGCCATTACTAACATGATCGAATTTTTTTAATTTAAAAAAATTAAATTCAAAAAAATTTTAAACAAAGAATTTTGATAGAATTTTGAGAAAATTTTAATGAAATTTGATAGATTTTTGAAGGGAATATTGAAAGAATGTTGAGAATTATGAGAGCATTGTGTGAAAAATAATTAAAGGTAAAGGAATTTTGAGAGAATTATAGAAATTTGAGAGATTTGTGTGAAAAAATGATTTGGGGGGGTTTATAGGTTTTTTTTTTTGGACCGTTGGAGGCCAACTGTCAAAAATTTGACCGTTGCATGGGTAAAACGCTCCCCTGGGGGAGCGCTTTGTCCACATCAGCAAAGCGCGCCCTCAAGGACGCATTTTTTGCTGATGTGGACAAAGCGCTCCCCCAGGGGAGTGTTTTGTTGACACGTACTCTGAAATTGCGCTTACGTAGACGCATTTTCGTGGGAAACAGCCTAATCCGGTAAATAACGTAAAAAATGTCCCATTTTCATAATTATATTATTTAAATGGCATATTTGGGTAAAACGCCCTAAGGTCTGGCTTGAAAATAGGTTTAAAATTTTACTAAAGTTTTACTCAGATAAAAATGTTAAAACTTAAGCTCGGTTTGTTTGTATTAAAAATTTTTATATTATTATTTTTATATAAAAAATTAAAAATATAATACATCAAATACACTAAAATCATTAAAATAAATGTTTCCCAACAAATTGAAAATAATTTAAAAAAATATTTATACTTAAATAATACTAATATAGGTGCAACTTATTAAGTAAATACCTTTAAAACAATAGCAAAATTAACAATGAAACAAAAGTTATACAATATCCAAATAATAAAAATAAAATAGTAGTAACATAATAGCGAAACGACACCAAAGCAATGACAAAATAATGACAAAAGGTGTGAAAACAACAACATTTTCTTTTACAAATTCAGACTAGGTACGGGCCTCATTTTTTTACCAAGTCTTTTTTCGAGCCTATATTTTTATCTAAACCCTCCTACTTTTTGAACAGATCTTCAAACCGGACTGAATGACTCAATCTGTGATCAAATCTATCTCTAATTTATACTCCTAAACTATTAATAAAATTATAGTACCGAAGTCAAAGTTATTAAATATTAAATGTCAAATGATGATATTGTCACAATATTAATATGCTATGTGTAAATATTCATATACTATTATTATTTTTTCTAAAAAACTTTTTTTTCAAAAACAAATTACATTGTTTTATCTTTTAATTGTTTTTTGAAAAAAAATCTATTAGTTCATAAAACTTTGAAAATTGTGTAATTTGGTCATTATCTTGTTTTGACACTACAATTTTTTATGATTAAAATTATTTAATGGATAGATGTAGTCTATAATAAATATTGAAATTTAAATGGATGAAATAGATATCAAATACTTCAAGTAGTGAATTTTAATAGTTTTTGATAATTGAATGTGTTCATAAAAAATAAAGTATATAATTATAATTATAACAAAGTAAGAGCTAGAATGTAATTTAAATTTTTTAAAATAAAAAAAAATAGAAAATAGTGTATTACATAAAAATAAATAATTGAAAATAGAAAGGTAATAATCATTATTTTATAAGTAAAAAAAATCATATAACTTATGACTTATGTTTTTAAAATTATTACTTAGTAAAATATTATAATAATATGATATTAAATAAGTCACATGTATTTGGAGAGAGAGAAATATTATATTTAATTTGTATAGATATTACACTTTGTTGTTTAATATAAATTAAAAATCTTATAATTATAGGACTTTTTCCTCCTGATTTGATTTTTATTGTGATGGCCATTGGGCTACAATTTAGAAATCTCTGTTGGATTGATTGGCGTTGGGCTTGTAGGGTAAAGTTATACGGAGGAACTCATTTGGTTTAATAAATGAAAAATATGACTTCTCTAGAAAAAGGGCTCAAGCCTCCAACCTTATGGTTAACAGCCATACGCTCTAACCAATTGAACTATTCCAGCTTACATTTTTAGGTTAGAATTTAATTTAAATCCCATGTAAGTAAATTTTGAATTGTGTGAAAAGCTGAAATCTAATCTGATGAAAATATGAGGGATGTTGATGCAGAGTTACCGATAATTCGAGAAATTTAACTTTGCAATGTCTTTTTGTAAATGCCCAAATTTTCCCGGACCCAACAAACAGAAATAAAAACACCAATAAAAACAAAAATATAAAATAAAGTACAAATTATTAAGGTCCATTGACAGCATCAAACACAAACTTAAAACCCAAAATAAAAAAAACCCTAATCCCCAAATTCTATGGCCCACTACCTAAACAAGTTTTGGTAGAAGCCAGAAACCCTAGGGTTTCTGGTGCTGCTACCCATGTGCACAGCTCCCTCATTGGGCGCACTGCCCGCGCCTTGTCCCGAGGCCTGACCCCCTCTGCTCAGTCTTACACTGAAATGACCAAACCTTTGCCCCACCCCATCACTTCCGTCTAGCCTGCAAAGACAACAAAAACAGCAAGAATGACAGCTAACAGAGCAAAACACAGCAGCAGAAACAAAAGAAGGTAGTGACTAAACTGTAACACAATCGGCTATAAAGAGCCACGATTTATCAATGTAAAAGGGGGGATTTTTTGAAATAAAAATACAAAGAAAATTGAAACAGCAAAGGTGATTTTTCGCTTCTTTTTTTTTTCATTTCATTCTTGAAATGGTAAAAAATAGAAAACAAAAAACCTTACCTACCTCCCTCGTGTCGCACCGTCGTCGGAGATTCCTCTTTTGCGGTGAAAGCCACGAAAACCCTTTAGGGTTTAGATCGGGCTTCGGAAAGGGAACACGAGAAGTCAAAGGGCCAAAGTCGAATCTTTCTCGCTTTTCTTCTCGTCTAGTTTTTTTTTGCATGGAGATTTAAAACTCTTTTTATAAAAAAGAAAAATGTGGTTAAAAATCAGAATTTTGAAGTCTCCGGCCATCGTGTACGGCAGCACTGTTGCCGGCGACCTGCTGCCGTCACAGTAAGGTTTCAAAAATGATTTTTTTTGTTTAGTTTCTTCACTTAAATATATCATCAAAATGGCACCATTTTGGAAATCATTTTCAGAGGCCAAAACGACGTCGTTTTGGCCTCTGACCTGAAACCCGACCTAAGAAAGCCTAAGATCCGCGTGTTTTTGGACCAAAGGTTTATTTGCGACCTTGGTCCTTCCGCTTTTGAGGCTGTTTTAATGTGGTCATTTTCTTTTTCTTTTTTTTAATTTTGCCTCAATCTGTTTACTTTATTTCAATTTAACCCTCGAACCTTTTAACAGACAAACATCTGAATGGTGTCGTTTTGAGGACTGGGAATATTTCCCCATATAGCCCTTGTCCCTTCGCGCGTGTTGCATTTAAGCCTTATATTTTTGTTCTATCTCGATTTGTCCCTAAATTTCCATTTAAACTTCAATTTAGTCCTTTTCGCATTTATTCTACTATAATTTTAGCTCAAAACTTTCTTTCTAATTCCAATTCAACCCCTAGTCTACTTAATTTCAAATTTTTAATTGTTTCATGTATTAATTAATTAATTAATTAATTAATTAATTTGTTTTCAATTTTTTATCAAACCGTTTATTGGTATTTATGTTTTATTTACATATTTTCATTTATTATGCATTCCTTTCATTTTTATATTTTTATTTACATACATTTTTATATTCTTTTATTTTGTTTTATCTTTCATTATTGTTATCATTGTAATTTATTCATTTGCTTATTTATTGCTTTGTTATAAATTTAGATTATTATTATTATTATTTATATATATCTATTTATTATCCTTTATGTATATATATATGTATATTTTAAAATTTAGATTATTTGTGTTTCTTTACTAAATATGTAACACCCCTAACTCGTATCCATAATCGGAATAGGGTTACGAGGCATTATCGAATTTATACACTAACATTTATACAAAACCGAGTTATAAATATGTCTTAATATGGGCCTATGGGGCCCAATACATGCTTTGGAAATGGTTTGGGACTAAACCAACAACTTTGAAATTTTTTTCATGAAGATGGGGGCAGACGCCTGTGTGGCCTGGGACATGGCCGTGTTGCTAGCCCGTGGGGATCCCATGGTCGTGTGGCCAGCTCGTGTGGAATTCTGACTTGCAATTTCTTAAGTATCAAAAGGGCACATGGCCTGGGCACATGCCCATGTTGCTAGGCCGTGTGGTATACTGAAATTTCACCATTTTTAAGCCATTTTTACACCATTTTGACACATGGCCAAGCTTGAAACCCGTGTCCTTCACCCGACCAAAACACATGGCCGTGTCTTCTGCCCGTGTACTATCCTGACTTCATATAAAGATGCAAGGGACTCACAGTCATTTCACACGCCCGTGGCCTGTCCGTGTGTCACACACAGTCTAGACACACTCCCGTGTGTCTTACCCGTGTGGATGAAATAAGGCCATTTCCTAGCCTTATTTCTCACCGAAGCTTAACCATTTTCCTGCATGAAAACTTATAAATATATACCATCCATTTCAACCAATTTCCATCATTGAATCTAACATTTCCAACTTTTAAACATACCCTAAAGCTTACATTTACATTGGTTTGTAAATCAAGTTTTATGACAGGTAATTTGTATCTTGTTGAATATGAGCATACCACATTACCACAAAATACATATTACTAGCCATTCCAATGGCTAAGTTGTAAACAAACATATTACATTATCATTTGACCTCATTAGCCTATACATGTCATTATCTCAAAATGAGTTTATCGTTTATACCAATATTAAGGAGTTGATAGTGTGATGATACTCCAACCCGGTCAAACCTTTACTAGCTTCGACCATTATAAAACAGGGAAAAATATACCTAGAAAGCATTATATGCTTAGTAAGTTCATATAACCGAACTAAACTTACCACTCATAAATAACAAGTTAATCACACAGAAAGCAATTTATCCATCAATTTAGCAAATTAACAAATATGACCTATACACAATCATTCAACCAAAATTGGTTAGTAAAAAAGCATTATTATGCATAGATGAGCTCATCATGTCATTTCTTCTTATTTCACTTGTTAATACATTTCCGTTGAATTTTTGAATTTCTGATGGACTTTTCCTTTTCTAGTTGTACACTCGAGGTGCACATTCCCTTTTCAAGTGGTACACACGAAGTGTACATACCCTTTTCAATTTGTACACTCAAAGTGCACATAACCTTTTCAAGTGTACACATATAGTGTACCTTTCCTTTTCAAGTGGTATACACAAAGTATACCTTTCCTTTTCACATGGTATACACAAAGTATACCTTTCCTTTTCAAGTGTACACACAAAGTGTACATAACATTTTCAAGTTGTACCATTTGGGTACATAAATCCTTTTCAAGTATCACCCTTTCAGGTTACATTCCTTTTCATAATGAGATCAAAAGATTATCCCTTTCAGAACAACCTTTACTGCAACATATGCAGGATCTCATATACATGGTAATCACCTGTCCAATTGGAAATCAATATTCAAACAGATTCATATAATATTTCATCATTTACATGTAAATCAAAAATCAAGATTGATTTATTACATGTACATACCAATTACAAATCATAATGCACAATATTCAACAATCAATTCAACACATTTACATGCTTACTTTAGTTATACGAACTTACTTCGACAATTGATCGTATCTACTAACCCGAAACTTTTTCTTTCCCTCGATCTTTTTCTTTGTTTGACACTTCCGGATCTATATAAATAAATTTAATCATCAATTCTATGATTTTTACATTCAATCAAGCCCACTTCACATTTTAGGCAAAAGTACCATTTTGCCCCTAAACTTTTTATTAATTCCACTTTCGTCCCTAGTCTCGGAAATTGAAATTCATGCAATTTACTCCTTATTTAAAGCTTATTCAAAATTTCAAATTAACTTTTACAGCACATGTATTTCATAATTTTTAGAATTTTTCCAAGAATTTCACTACTTTGCAATTTAGTCCCTACACTTGTTTTCACTAAAAAATCACCTTGTAAAAGTGATTTATCTATCAATAATCTTTCATTTTCTATCAAAAATTTTCAATTTACAGCATATTCATCCATGGGTAATTTTCTAAACTTTGATTTTCTTTCAATTTAATCACCCAAATAAAGAAATTAAGCTTTTACGGTCTCAAAAATATAAAAATCACTAAAAACGGGACATAGAACTTACCAAATCAAGCTTGGGAAATTTCTTTTCTCTCTCCTAGCATTTCTATGTATTTTATGAAGAAGAAGATGATATAAAATGGATTTAATTCTATTTAATCATTTATCATACTTTATTTAATTCAATTTCCAATTTAGTCCTTAACCTTTTTCAATTTTTTCATGGACGACTCATTAAAAATATCTACATGTTTTTCATCAATGGTCTAATTGCCATATAAGGACTTCTCATTTTTAATTCCTATAGCTATTTAATCCTTATAACTACTAGAATTCAACTTTGACATTTTATTCAATTTAGTCCTTTTTACAATTAGACACATAATTAATAAAATTTTTCGATAAAAATTTTCATGCAATATTCTTATCATAATACCTATCATTTTATGAAATTTAAATAATTTCATTTTTTAGACTCGGATTTGTGGTCCCAAAACCACTATTCCGATTTCACTGAAATTGGGTTGTTACAACTCTTCCCCCTTTAAGGATTTTCGTCCTCGAAAATCTTACCAGTGAAGAGATTCGGGTACTGCCTTTTCATGATATCTTCAGGTTCCCAAGTAGCTTCTTCAATTCCATGTTTCTGCCAAAGGTCATTTACTAGTGTTATCTTTTTATTTCTCAATTCTTTTGTTTCCCGTGCTAAGATCTTAATTGGTTTCTCACTATACATCATGTCGGGCTGAATTTCTACTTCTGTTGGAAAGATAACATGTGATGGATCCGATCGATATTGACACATGAAAAACATTTTGAATTCTTTCAAGTTCTAGCGGTAATGCTAACCGATAAGCTACTGGTCCAATTCTTTCAATGATCTCATATGGTCTAATAAACTGAGGACTTTCAAGAATACCTTATCACCAATCTTAAACTCAATTTCCTTTCTTTTAAGATCAGCATAAGACTTTTTTCTGTTTGAAGTTGCTTTCAGGCTGTCTTGTATCACCTTTACCTTTTCTTCTGTTTCTCGAATTAAATCAATGCCATGAATCTTCTTTTCACTGAGCTCTGTCCAGTACAATGGTGTTTTACATTTTCGACCATATAAAGCTTCATACGATGCCATTTTAATACTAGATTGGTAGCTATTATTATAGGAAAATTCAATTAGAGGCAAATACCTTTCCCAGTTACCTTCAAATTCAAGCACACAACACCGTAACATGTCTTTTAAGATCTAGATCACCCGTTCTAATTGACCATCAGTTTGAGGATAGAATTAGTACTAAAATGCAACTGTGTTCCCAGTGCTTCTTGCAATTTATACCAAAATGGGATGTAAACCGAGGATCTCTATCAAAAACAATAGAAATCGGTACACATGCAATCTAACAATTTCAGAGACATAAAATTCGGCTAATTTATCCAATGAAAAGTTTATACGTTTTGGTATAAAATGTGTCAATTTTGTTAACCTGTCAAAAACTACCCAAATGGCATCTTTCTTTCTCGGTGACATACGCAGTCCTGTTACAAAGTCCATGGTAATCCTTTCCCATTTCCATTCCTGTATATTGATTGGCTGTGATAACCCTGAAGGCACCTGATGCTTAGTTTTCACTTGTTGACATATTAAACATTTGGCTACGAATTCAGAAATATCTCTTTTCATTTCCAGCACCAATACATCTTTTTCAAATCATTATACATTTTATTACTATCGAGATGAACTAACATTATACCATTATGAGCTTCATTCAAAATCTTTTGTACCAATTCTGAGTTCTTCGGAACACATATTCTGTTTTTAAACAACAAGCAATCATCAGACCCAATTTGAAATTCTGAATCAGAATTCTTTTGACATTATTATCGTTTAACTTGCAACTCATTGTCACTCTTTCGTGCTACATAAATTTGTTGTATAAATGTCGGTCTAGCTTTCAATTCAACTACAACCGAACCATCATCTGACAAAGATAACCGGTTGTTCATTGCTCTTAAAGTAAACAAAGATTTCCTGCTTAGTGCATCCGCCACAACGTTGGCCTTTCTCGGATGATAGTCAATAATCAAATCATAATCCTTTATTAACTCGAGCCACCTACGTTGCCTCAAATTCAAGTCTTTCTATGTCATTAAATACTTTAGACTTTTATGGTCAGTGTAAATATGACATTTTTCACCATATAAATAATGCCGCCATATTTTCAATGCAAACATTATGGCTGCTAGCTCAAGATCATGCACCGGGTAATTTCTTTCATGTGGTTTAAGTTGTCTTGAAGCATAGGCAACCACTTTACCTTCTTGCATCAAAACACAACCTAAACCATTTAAAGATGCATCACTATAAATTACAAATTCCTTACCCGATTCAGGTTGTACCAACACAGGTGCTTTAGTCAACAAAGTCTTCAGTCTATCAAAACTCTGCTGACATTTATCATTCCACTCGAATTTTACATCTTTGTGCAGCAAACGAGTTATTGAAGAAGAAATCATTGAAAATCCTTTAACAGACCTCCGATAATATCCGGGTAGACCCAGAAAACTTCTAGCCTCTAACACGTTCTTTGGTGGACTCCAATTAATAATTGCTAAAATTTTGTTCGGATCAACTCTAATGCCTTTAACAGATACAATATGACCAAGAAAGCTAACTTTTCGTAGCCAAAATTCACAATTACTAAACTTGGCATACAATTCTTTTTCCTGTAAAGTTTTCAACACAATCCTCAAATGTTCAACATGTTCATCTTCATTTCGAGAATAAATTAAAATATCATCTATGAATACCATGGCAAACCTATCTAGGTACGGTCTAAAAATCTTGTTCATTAAATCCATAAACACTACTGGTGCATTTGTTAATCCAAATGGCATCACTAAGAATTCGTAATGACCATATCTAGTTCTGAAAGCTGTCTTTGGAACATCTGAATCCTTCACCCGGAGCTGGTAATAACCTGAACGAAGATCAATCTTTGAAAATACAGTAGCTCCCTTCAACTGATCAAATAAGTTATCAATTCGAGGTAGTGGATATTTATTCTTTATAGTGACTTTGTTAAGTTACCTGTAATCAATACACAACCTCAAAGATCCATCTTTCTTCTTTACAAATAACACCGGAGCACCCCATGGTGAGAAACTAGGTCGAGCAAAACCCCTGTCAATTAATTCTTGTAATTACGCCTTCAACTCTTTTAACTCAGCAAGAGTCATTCGATAAGGTGCTATCGATATTAGTGTTGTTCCTGGAATTAAATCTATAGAGAATTCCACTTTTTTGACAGTTGGTAAGCCAGGAAATTCTTCCGGAAACACGTCTAGAAACTCACATACGACTAACACAAATTGAATCTTTGACTCGGTTACTTTAGTATCCAACACATAAGCAAGATATGCATCATACCCCTTCCTCATACATTTCTGTGCTGCTATTGTTGAAATCATATTAAATAATCCATCTAGCTTGTCAGTTCAACATGAAGTAACTCACCGTCTTGACATTTCAACACAATATACTTCTGCTTACAATTAACTACTGCATCATGTTGGGTTAACCAATCCATTCCCAATATCACATTGAATTCATCAAAAGGCAGTGACATTAAATCAACCAAGAAACATTTACGCTTTACCATAAGTGGACAGTTTTTACAAACTTTATCCACCTTTACACATTGACCCAAAGGATTTGAAACTTCCACCACAAATTCAGTGAATTCAGTAGGTAAAACTTTAACATCTATTAAATTTGTGCATATATATGAGTGAGTGGAACCAGGATCAATTAATGCAATAATATCAATATCTAATAAAGAAAAAGTACCAGTAATGACATCTGGCACTGAAGCATCTTCTCGGGCTCGTATGGCATATGTTCTTACAGGAGCTCGGACCTTAGATTTAGTATTTGAATCTTTTGTAGCGCTTCAGCTACCACTAACATTTCTGGGTGTCTATAACATTTCTAGAGTGTCTAGGTGGTCTACCCTTTGAAGCAGTGCTACCTAGTTTTGAAGTCTGTTCAGTATCTCTTTCTACTATTTCTGGATAATCTTTCAAGAAATGATCAAATGAACCACATTTGTAACATGCATCGGTTTTCATTCGACATTCCCCATGATGAAATTTGTTACAATATTTACATTTTGGCTTCACGTTTCCCCCACTTCTAACACTAGTCACTAACGGTGACGAAGACTTGGGATTAAAGCATTGAAAACCACACTCTTTACCGGAATACCCAGCTGAAGTAGTAGATCCTTCTTGATACCTCTTTGATTTCTTTGAAGAAAATGATTGAGACCTACTAATAGGTCTTTTCCTAGAGAATCGGGCTTCTCTGTTTGCCTTCTTCTTTTCTTTACTTAGCTTCTCAGCTTTGTTTGCATGATTAGCAAGTGCTGCAAACTCTCTTATTTCCAAAATACCAATCAGTAATTTTAAATTTTCATTTAATCCTTCCTCAAAACATTTACACATTTCTGTCTCTGTTTGGACCCATTCACTAGCATATTGGCTTAACCGAACAAACTCCCTTTCATATTCCGCAACGGACCTGTTCCCTTGCTTTAATTCTAGAAATTCTTTCCTTTTCTGATCTAAGAATCTTTGACTAATATATTTCTTTCTGAACTCAGATTGAAAGAATTCCCAAGTAATATTTTCTTTTGGAACCACTGAACTTACTGTTTTCTACCAGTGATAAGCGGTGTCCTTTATCAAAGATACATCACATTTCAAGCATTCAGCTAGAGTACATGATAATTCGTCCAACACTCGGGTAGTATTTTTCAACCAAAATTTTAGCTTTTTCTGGATCATCTTCGATTGTAGCTCTAATTCGTCAGCTCCATATTTTCTTAGTTTATCCACTGGAGCCTTACCAATTCTAACAATTCCAGTACCTGATGGTCTCTCAAGAGCAGTCTGAGTATTTGGTGGGGGAGGTTGTGATTGGAAAACAGTTGAATTTCTTCTCAAATATTCAGGAAACCATTTACCTAACATTTCAAAAAGAAAGCCTCTTTAGCATATTCACTTCGGCCCTCTGATTTGGACCTTCTACTACTACTACTACTACTACTACTACCATTTATAGCTCTCGGTTGGAAGATATTTACTATATGAAAAATACATTTAAAATGGTTAGGAGATATCACACTATCATCAATTATATAATGGCATGTATAGCTAAATACACACTTGCTACATTAGTCCAAGAATCGACTAAACCGTAGCTCTGATACCAATAAATGCAACACCTACGAGGCATTATCAGATTTATACACTAACATTTATACTAAATCGAGTTATAAATATGCATTTCAAATCAATTCTTTTCAAATATTCAACTTAAAGTCCCTAATATGGGCCTATGGGGCCCAATACATGCTTTGGAAATGGTTCGGGACTAAACTGACAATTTTGAAAATTTTTCCTTGAAGATAGGGGCACACGCCCGTGTGGTCTGGGACATGGCCATGTGGCCAGCCCGTAGGGATCCCATGGCCATGTGGTCAGCCCGTGTAGAATTTTGACTTGCAATTTCTTAAGTATCAAAGGGGCATACGGCTTGGGCACACGCCCATGTGGCTAGGCCATGTGGTACACTGATTTTTCACCATTTTTAAGCAATTTTTAAACGGTTTTGACACACGACCATTCTTGAAACTCGTGTCCTTCACACGATCAAGACACACGGTCGTGTCTTTTGCCTGTATACTATTCTGACTTTATATTTAAAGATGCAAGGGGCATACGGTCATTTCACACACCCGTGGGCTGTCCGTGTGTCACACACGGTCTAGACACACGCCCGTGTGCCTTACCCATGTGGATGAAATAAGACTATTTCCTAGCCCTCTTTCTCACCCAAGCTTAACCATTTTCCTGCATGAAAACTTATAAATATATACCATCCATTTCAACCAATTTCCATCATTCAATCTAAGATTTCCAACTTTTAAACATACTTTAAAGCTTACATTTACATTGGTTTGTTAATCAAGTTTTATGACAGGTGATTTGTATCTTGTTGAACATGAACATACCACATTACCACAAAATACATATTACTAGCCATTCTAATGGCTAAGTTGTAAACAAACATATTACATCATCATTTGGCCTCATTAGCCTATATATATTATTATATCAAAATGAGTTTATCGTTTATACCAATATTAAGGAGTTGATAGTGTGATGCATTATATGCTTAGTAAGTTTATATAACCAAACTACACTTACCACTCATATATAACAAGTAAATCACACATAACACAATTTATCCATCAATTTAGCAAACTAACAAATATGACCTATACGCAATCATTCAACCAAAATTGGTTAGTACAAAAACATTATTATGCATAGATGAGCTCATCATGTCATTTCTTCTTATTTCACTTGTTAATACATTTCCGTTGAATTGTTGAATTTCCGATGGACTTTTCATTTTCTAGTTGTACACTCGAGGTGCACATTCCCTTTTCAAATGGTACACACGAAGTGTACATACCCTTTTCAATTTGTACACTCAAAGTGCACATAACATTTTCAAGTGTACACATATAGTGTACCTTTCCTTTTCAAGTGGTATACACAAAGTATACCTTTCCTTTTCAAGTGTACACACAAAGTGTACATAACGTTTTCAAGTTGTTCCATTTGGGTACATAAATCCTTTTCAAGCATCACCCTTTTGGGTTACATTCCTTTTCATAATGAGATCAAAAGATTATCCCTTTTGAAACAACCTTTACTACAACATATGCAGGATCTCATATACACGGTAATCACCTGTCCAATTGGAAATCAATAATCAAACGGATGCATGTAATATTTCATCATTTACATGTAAATCACAAATCAAGATTGATTTATTACATGTACATACCAATTACAAATCATAATTCACAATATTCAACAATCAATTCAACACATTTACATGCTTAATTTAGTTATACGAACTTACCTCAACAATTGATCGTATCTACTAATCCGAAACTTTTTCTTTCCTCGATCTTTTTCTTTGTTCGACACTTTCGGATCTATATAAATAAATTAAATCATCAATTTTATGATTTTTACATTCAATCAAGCCCACTTTACATTTTAGGCAAAAATACCATTTTGCCCCTAAACTTTTGATTAATTCCAATTTCATCTCTAGGCTCGGAAATTGAAATTCATGCAATTTACTCCTTATTCCAAGCTTGATCAAAATTTCAATATAACTTTTACAGCATATGTATTTCATAATTTTTAGAATTTTTCCAAGAATTTCACTATTTTGCAATTTAGTCCCTACACTTGTTTTCACTAAAAATCACCTTGTAAAAGTGATTTATCTATCAATAATCTTTTATTTTCTATCAAAAAACTTTCAATTTACAGCAAATTCATCCATGGGTAATTTTATAAACTTTGATTTTCTTTCAATTTAATCACCCAAATAAAGAAATTAAGCTTTTCCGATCTCAAAAATATAAAAATCACTAAAAACGGGACATAGAACTTACCAAAACAAGCTTGGGAAATTTCCTTTCTCTCTCCTAGGGTTTCCATGTATATTGTGAAGATGAAAATGATATAAAATGGATTTAATTCTATTTAATCATTTATCATACTTTATTTAATTTAATTTCCAATTTAGTCCTTAATCTTTTTCAAGTTTTCCATGGATGACTCATTAAAAATATCTACATGTTTTTCATCGATGGTCTAATTGTCATATAAGGACTTCTCATGTTTAATTCTATAGCTATTTAATACTTATAACTGCTAGAATTCAACTTTGACATTTTTTTCAATTTAGTCCTTTTTGCAATTAGACACATAATTGATAAAATTTTTCGATAAAAATTTTCATGCAATATTCCTATCATAATACCTATCATTTTATGAAATTTAAATAATTTCATTTTTCGGATTCGGATTTGTGGTCCCAAAACCACTATTCCGATTTCACTGAAATTGGGTTGTTACAACATATATTGTTATTATTATTATTACTATTATTATTCATTTTCATCATTATTTATGTACTTTATTATAAATTGTCCTCCTAATTTCATTCATATCTTAATTTGGTCATTATATTCTTGATATTCCTTAATTATTTTCCTTAATATTTATTTATTGTATCTATTTATTTATCCCTTTACTCACACATTTTATTATTACTATTATTTTTATATAAAAAAAATCTAAACTTGAAAATAAATATATCTATTTTACTTACTAATTCATTTGTTATTCCATGCATTTTAAACATTTCTATGCTATGATCACTTGTTTTTATATCATGAATTTCTGTTTTTTTGCTTTACATATTCATCGAGACTAGTCCACTAATATTGTATTCATCTTTATAATTGCATCATTGTTATTGTAATATTTTATCGCATTTTGTATATCACTTCGAATATTGCAATAATTTTCACCAAAATTCTTAAAAAAAGATTCTTTAATAAAGACAATATTTTTGTGTCTTGGAAAATTCGAGAGATTGTGCCCTAACGTACTGGGTTTCAAGTTTTCTCGTTTGATTCAAATGACCGAATAACCTTTTAAAATTAAAATGCATGAGTTCTAAAAATCAAAAGATCAGCTTATTCTCGAGGGTTTAAAATGTTGTGTCTTAACATACTGGATGTGAAAGTTTATTACTTCGGGACAAGAAGGTCTTTAGCATCCGTTTCGATTTACTCAAGCAAATCCTTCGTAAAAATCAACTTTAATAAAAAAGGATTGTAATTTAAAATCTTTTCAAATTCTCAATTTTCGACACTAAGACACTAATTAATCAATTAGGTACCAATTTTAGGAGTTACGAAGGTGCTAATCCTTCCTCGTGCGTAACCGACTCCCGAACCTATCTTTTTGAATTTCGTGGACCAAAATCTTTGTTTAAATAAATCAAACCGTTTATTAAAAACAACCACTTTTATGAGGTGACCCGATCACTCCTCATAAAAAAGGATTGGTGGCGACTCCCATGTTTGTTTTCTTTTTCAAAATCAAAGTTGACATCTTTCCATCAAAAAATTGGTTTCGATAGCTTGGTGACTCCGTTAGGAACTTAAAAAAGAGAGTCAAGCCACGAGTTGATTACTTTTTATTTTTTTGTCGAAATTTGAAAACTTGGTTCAAAACTATGATCCTTTCTTTGCATTTCATCCATCATTTTTGTAATCTTTGCTTTATTAGTTCAAGTCTTGGAATGTTTTCGCATATTGCATTGCATGTCCATTCGATTTTACCCTTTTAAGTGGGAGTGAGAAACTAGTCCTTCGTGAGGTTTTCACCTCTGTATAGGATAGTGGATCGCTTCCAGGATACATCCGTACCTATGTCTTCATGAGATTTTCATCTCCGTACAACCATAGGGAAATGTATTCCCCTGAACTGAACTCGGTCCATATGAACCTATAATGGGTGAGGATTGAGGAATCTACTGGTTCAGGTATTCTTTCTTTAGAACCGAACCACATATAGTGAGCCATAAGGGCCCGCCCTAGGTAGAGCCGCGCTGAAACATTAGTGGTTATCCGAAGGCGCTTTATTATTCCTTGCTTACTTTGAATTCTAGTTTTGAATACTGACTTGTTTTGTTTATTTTGACTATGATTGCATTGCATTTTCATCATAGAAAAGAGGTGTGGATTCATGTTCAATCACTAAATAGAGAACTTGTCATGAAAAATGAATTTCTTGATAAAGTGGAATACAATACGGCCGTCTGAATATGGTTCAGGTAAACACAACACGAGAAGGGTGAGAATCCGTGGAGGAATACACAACTTTGCTTCTGGATTCAAGCTAACAAAGATTATTCGAGAACCGTCAATGTCTCGACTTACTTAAAGAAGCTAACGAGCATCACAAGGATGAGTGAGCAATGGGTCGTAGCCTGGATCAAGCAAAAGGAGATAATAGAAACATATTTTGGAAAATTCGCAAGATTCGATCTTGACATCCAGATATGACGAAAAGGTCGAGGGCTTTGCTTTGAGTATACGGGCAAGGCCATATATGTATCCATTTGATGTAAAGATATTTTTCTTCTAGTAAAGTTGTTCTAACAGAATTGAATCAGAATAGATGCTTCTTTTTTCATTCATCCCATGCATTTGTATTACATCGCATCATATGCATTAGATTTCATAAAAGAGCCCTAATTAGTTAAAAAATTATTTCAGTTAATCGGGAAATCGAAAAACTCTACCAATTGAGCATCGTTACGGTACACGAAAGAAAACCAAAGTAATAGAAAAAATATTGGAAAGATTAGAACAAATACAAAGGGAAATACAAGATCAGATGCAAGCAAAAATGCAAGAAAAGCTGGCAAAGATTCAATAGGATATAAGGGACTAAATGTTGGAGTCCCAAAGGACCATGATGAACCAGTTAACCCAATTGTTGACTAGAGAGCACAAAAAAGGTAAAAACACTATGGTCAATCTTGGGGATGATAATGAAGACCCCGCTTATCCTCTTGGCTTCACCGCAACGAGTGCCCAAGTGCAACCAAACGTATGCCGATCGAGGGTGGCTGTCAACATCAGGCCCCAACAATTTTGGGTCAGTGCCTCGATATCGATCAACTATCAAGCAGGCTCAGGCTCTAATCCAAGGGATAACCCAACTAATTCGTAGTCCCCAATCTGGTTGACATGTTGGAAGCCGAAAGAGCAAGAGTCCCAAGGCAAGAACCCAATCCAAGACCGAACTCAGAAAAACTCCAGTTCACGCCCGTACCAATCATGTATAGGGAGTTGTACCAAATTCTGTTTAATGCACATATAGTATCCCCTTTCTACCTAGAACCTATACAGCCCCCATATCCCAAATGATACGACGCGAACGCTCAATGCAAATATCACGTAGGGATCACGGGACACTCGATCGAGAACTGCACCGATTTCAAAAAGATACTCGAAAGACTCATCAAAATAGGTATTGTGAAATTCGATGATCCATCTGGATTAGAAAATCTGTTACCTGACCATTCTGAAAAAGGGATAAATGCGGTAATTAAGAATACAGGAAATAAAATCAAGATGAGTATTACAGAAGTGAAAACCCCGCTGAGGGAGGTTTGGAAGAAAATGGTAAAAAGAAGGTTGATCACACAGGACTCAGAGGATAGACCCAGAGAAGCAACGAACTACTGTGAGTTCCATGACGAAAAGGGTCACGAGATTCAAAAATACAGTGAATTCCTGGCCCTGGTACAAAGCCTGATAGATAATAAGGAACTAGAATTCTTTGAGTATACCAAAGGCATGGAAGGGATGATGGGAAATCTAAACATCAACGCCATATCTGAAGAAGGAATTGAGGGAGAAAATTTATCGGGTATTTGCCCTTATAAGCCTGGAAGTGTTCTGAACAATTGGACAGCGGAAGAGATTCCTGTAGTTTTTAGAGTTGATTTAGAGTAATGTTCAAAACACGCTTGTTGCTTTAAGCCTAGAAGCAATAAGAATCCTTTTGTGAAATAAGACTTATGTTCAAAATCTTCATTTCAATAAAATGCATCTTTGCTATCATTTTGAGCAAATATTCTTTTATTCTTTCAATTTCATTCATAATCATACTATAAAGACAATTGTTCTTAGATTCTTTTGTCTTTTGGACTTTCCTTCAAATACTATTTTATTCTTCATTCATGACCATACCATAAATAACTATTTTTAGATTCATTTATTCTTTGGAATATTATTTCATACCTACAACAGGTCTCCAGATATCAACAATATGAGCGACACTGCTACTAACCTAGAATCTCCTTTTGAGCGAGATACGTGTCTAGAGGGATCTCAGGACTTTGAAGATGATAGAGATTGTAATCTATCTCCTGATTTGTTAAGGATGGTAGAACAAGATCCTACCTTACAAAGAGTCAGTGTACATTGTGAGCCTAGGAGAAGAGAAAGAGGTGAAAATCGGAGTCTGTATCACCATGAAGACAAAGCAAGACATTATTGAGTTATCCTAAGAATGCCAAGATGTTTTCGCATGATCGTATCAAGATATGCCTAGGCTACTAAGATGTATGGATGTTGTCAAGTCTAATGAAATCTTAGAAGAGGTCTATAAGGGTGTTTGAAGAACACGTGCTAATGGTTTTACAATGGCTAGGCAAACCATGAGATTTGGGTATTGTTGGTCCATCATGGAAGGGGATTGTATCAGTTATACCAAGAAATTCCATGAGTGCCAAATTTATGGATACAAGATTCATGTGTCTCCTTCATCTCTTCATAACTTCTACATGGAATTTTAGTATGTGGGGCATGGATGTCAGTGGGCCGACCTCGCCAAAAGCCCCTAGTGTACATCGATTCATCTTTGTAGTCAAGATTCCTTCTTTCTGAGTTTTGGCTAAGCTGAAGCTGGATGAAATAGAATGGATTTAATCTCGATATGATTAGTTAAATTGGATTGAAGAGACGAAGTTGAAAACTATTCGTCATGGTTAAATGTACCAAAAATGAATGATGCGAGCTTACAACAAGAATGCTCACCTTAGAAAATTTCATGAAAGAGACTTGGTATTGAAGAAGATCCTTCCCATACAAAAGGACTCTAGAGAAAAATGTATGTCAAACTAGGAAGGACCTTATGGGGTAAAGAAGGCCTTTTTTAGAGGAGCGTTGATTTTGATTAAGATCGATGGTAAAAACTTACCCGATCCTGTAAATTTTGATTCAGTCAAAAAGTACTTCACCTAAAAAGGAGGAGAGCCCAATGCGAAAACCCACGAAGGGCGCTTTAAGACCTCCTAAAAAACACACACGCACAAAAACATAAAAAAAACAACAAAAGGAAGAGAAAAGAAAAAAGAAAAGGAGAGGCCAAGGTGAAAACCTGCAAAGGGTGCCTTGAGACAAAATGGGGTTTTGAATTGAAAACCCGTAAAGGGCAATTCAAATAAAAAGTGGGGCATGCGATAGTCTTGCTATGCCTGAATTAACAAGGAGGAGATATGCAACATCTTGGGGCATCGACAAAGTACTACTAGATCTCCTAAACACATGTCGAGCTCAAAATAGTCCTCAAGAAGTTCGTATAGAGAAGCTCAGGCTGCGATATCTGGGACACCTAGTTTTTATCTTACCCATATTGCATTTGCTATCCTTGATTACTGTATTCAGTTTGAGCTATACTCCCAATCAATTTCCTTCTTATTACATTTGCTATCTTTGATTAACTTATTCATTCCCAAAAAATTTCCTTCTTATTGCATTTGCTATCTTTGATTAACTTATTTATTTCGAGCTATGCTCCTAATTTATTTTCTTCTTGTCCATTGTTATGATATTTTTCAAGCATTTTGCATTGAAATAACCATTAATGGACTAATAACACTTTCACAAAATAAGTTTTACATATTACTCCAGAAGCTTCTAAATAGTACAAGAACCTGAAACATGACTGTTGTTTAGAACTCACCAAACCTAAGGGTTGGAAATGTTTGAGAAAGAGGAGTCTAAATTGTGACTATCTTTTCAAATTTTTTTCAATTGAATGAAGAGACAAGATATTGCGTCGGTGATACAACCTCGACGAATAACGAGCAACCCAAGCATTAAAATGGGATCATTTTAAAAAAATGACATTCTATATTCCTGCATACACATCTGGCCATGTTACCCAAATCAATTGATTGAAGAAGCCACAAATCCTGTACCCTTGAGTTGCAGTGGGATGGATTGAAGAAGATACAAATCCTATACCCCTGAGTTGCAGTGGGATGGATTGGAGATGATACAAATCCTATACCTTTGAGTTGCAGTAGGATGGATAGAAGAAACCAAATTTTATCTCCCTTAAGTTGTAGCAGAGCAAACCAGCTGAGCAAATATGATTGTTTGTTCAGATTTTCTGTCAAAGATACCAGCTGAGTAAGAAGGTAACGTAATATGTCAGTGATAAAATCCTGATGAACAACGAGCAATGACAACCTAAGCATTAGAAAGGGATCATTCTTGCAAAATGACATTCTGCATTCATGCAAATATCATTCATAACACTTCTAGCTAGGAGCATTTGATTCATTTTGATCATGACATCCTAATCATTTGGCATAAGCATAGGCCCATGAAATCGATTCTACAGGTCATGTCCCTAGGAGGACGGTGTAGCAAGATTGGTGAATCCACAAATCTCATCTCCCTAAAGCAGTAGTGGAGCAGATTGAAGTTGAAGATCTTATCTCCTTAAAGTTGTAGTGGAGTAGATCAAATACGGCGAATCTTATCTTCCTGAAGTTGCAGCGAAGCAGATTGAAGCTACCAGCCTTATCTCCCTGAAGTTGCAGTGGAGCAGACTGAAGACAGCAAATCTCATCTCCCTGAAGTAGCAGTGGAGCAAATTGAAGTTAAAGATCTTATCTTATTGAAATTGCAGTGGAGTAGATCAAATAAGGTGAATCTTATCTTCCTGACGTTGCAGCGAAGCAGATTGAAGCCACCAGCTTTATCTACCTGAAGTTGTAGCGGAGCAAACTGAAGACAGTAAATTTCATCTCCCTGAAGTAGTAGTGGAGCAGATTGAAGCTAAAAGTTGCAAGTCTTATCTCCCTAAAGTTGTAGCAGAGCAGACTGAAGATAGCAGATCTCATTTTCTTGAATTTGCAGTGGAGCAGATTGAAGCTACAAGTTACAGATCTTATCTCTCTAAAGTAGAGTAGGTCAAAGCCATAAACCTTATATCCTAAAGTTGCAGTAGGGAAGATGTAGTGGAATGGAATGAGACTTCTTGAAGAAGAGAAGCTACCAAAAGGTCTGCAGACCAGGAAAATTTGGCCCTTTTTAAAGTCTTTGCTTCATTCCCGTTACATGACAATGAGCAAAGAGGGGCAGCTGTAAATGCCCAAATTTTCCCGGGCCCAACAAACAGAAATCAAAACACCAATAAAAACAAAAATATAAAATAAAGTCCAAATTATTAAAGTCCATTTACAACATCAAGCCCAAACTTAAAACCCAAAATAAGAAAACCCTAAAGCCCAAATTCTATGGCCCACAACTTAAACAAATTATGGCAGAAGCTAGAAACCCTAGGGTTTCTGCCGCCACTGCCCATGTGCACAGCTCCCTCCTTGGGCGCACTACTCGTGCCTTGTTCTGAGCCTGACCCCCTCTGCTCAACCTTACACTGAAATGACCAAACCTTTGCTCTGTCCCATCACTTCCGTCCAGCCTGCAAAGACAACAAAACCAGCAAGAATGACAGCTAACAGAGTAAAACACAGCAGCAGAAATAAAGGAAGATAGTGACTAAACTGTAACACAATCGGCTATAAAGAGCCACAATTTATCAATGTAAAAGGGGGATTTTTTGAAATAAAAAATACAAAGAAAATTGAAACAACAAAGGTGATTTTTCATTTCATTTTTTCCTGAAATGGTAAAAAATAGAAAACAAAAAGCCTTACCTACCTCCCTCGTGTCGTGCCGTCGTTAGAGGTCCCCCTTTTGTGGTGAAAGCCACGAAAACCCTTTAGGGTTTAGATTGGGCTTCAAAAAGGGAACACGAGAAGTCAAAGGGCCAAGTTGAATCTTTCTCATTTTTTTTCTCATCTAGTTTTTTTGCATGGAGATTTAAAACTCTTTTTATAAAAAAGAAAAATGTGGTTAAAAATCGAAATTTTGAAGTCTTTGGCCATCATGTACGGCTGCACTGTTGCTGGCGACCTGATGCCGTCACGATGGTCCGACGACCGATCCTAGATCAGAAGAGGAGTGGCTAGAGAAAGTTTGAGAGAGGGCTTGGTTTTTTTTTAAAGGTTTCAAAAATGATTTTTTCTTTGTTTAGTTTCTTCACTTAAATATATCATCAAAATGGCACCGTTTTGGAAATCATTTTCAGAGGCCAAAACGACGTCGTTTTGGCCTCTAACCTGAAACCCGACCCAAGAAAGCCTAGGATCCGCATGTTTTTGGACCAAGGGTTTATTTACGCCCTTGGTCCTTCCGCTTTTGTGGCTGTTTTAATGTGGTCATTTTCTTTTTTTTTTAATTTTGCCACAATCTGTTTACTTTATTTCAATTTAACCCTTGAACCTTTTAACAGACAAACATCTGAATGGTGTCGTTTTAAGGACTGGGAATATTTCTCCATATGGCCCCTGTCCCTTCACGCGTGTTGCATTTAAGCCCTATATTTTCGTTCTATCTCGATTTGTCCCTAAATTTCCATTTAAATTTCAATTTAGTCATTTTCGCATTTATTCTACTATAATTTTAGCTCAAAACTTTCTTTCTAATTCCAATTCAACCCCTAGTCTACTTAATTTCAATTTTTTTAATTGTTTCATGTATTAATTAATTAATTAATTAATTAATTTGTTTTTAATTTTTTATCAAACTGTTTATTGGTATTTATGTTTTATTTACAAATTTTCGTTTATTATGCATTCGTTTCATTTTTATATTTTTATTTACATACATTTTTATATTGTTTTATATTGTTTTATCTTTATTATTGTTATCATTGTAATTTATTCATTTACTTATTTATTACTTTGTTATAAATTTAGAGTATTATTATTATTATTATTTATTTATATATATCTATTTATTATCCTTTATATATATATGTATATTTTAAAAATTAGATTATTTGTGTTTCTTTACTACATACATTGTTCTTATTATTATTACTACTATTATTATTCATTGTCATCATTATTTATGTACTTTATTATAAATTGTCCTCCTAATTTCATTCATATCTTAATTTGGTCCTTATATTCTTGATATTCTTTAATTATTTTTCTTAATATTTATTTATTTTATCTATTTATTTATCCCTTTACTCACACATTTTATTATTATTATTATTATTATTTATATAAAAAAATCTAAACTTGACAATATATATATCTATTTTACTTACTCATTCATTTGTTATTTCATGCATTTTAGACATTTCTATGCTATGATCGCTTGTTTTTATATTACGAATTTCTATTTTATTACTTTACTTATTCATCGAGACTAGTTTTCGTTTTCAAAATCAAAGTCGACACCGTTCCTTTAAAAAATTGGTTTCGACACTTCTTTTGTTAATCTGTTGCTTTCATTTATATTAGTTTTTTTTATTTAAAAGAAAGTTACAGTTAATTTTACATATATTCTAATAGATAAAGTTGTTTTGATTTTAATACAAGTAAAAGTAGTTATGTAAAAATATTTAATTATAAAAATTAAATTAAATTGGTTGATTTATTAATTTAATTATTTTTTAAGTTTTGAATTTATGTCATTATTGTTTAGTTAAAGTGTACTACAACTATAAACTAAAAGCTAAAAATTAATAAATCATTTAGTAAATGGTTAAAATATACACAAAATAATTAAAAAATATTATGTTAACATGGCTGTAGTAAAGAAATGGATAACATAATAGTTGTAAATTTATCACCAATATGTAAATTTTGCGTAAGCTATATACAAGTGTTTATCCATTAAAAATGGCATCATTATGCTAACATTGGTTAGGTCTAAACTTATATAAATTCTTGTTATTTCACAAATATTAAATTAATAAATTGTGTGCTGCTAATATTGCTAATCTTTCTATAATAAAATTAGGACAACTATTTGATGGAATCAAAGAAAAGTTTTTTAAATTCCGAAGTGAAGTTAAAAAATTGTTAAATATTGTCGATTGAGTCTTAACTCGATTGGCATGAACATTGTTGCCAATGTAGGAGGATGTGGATTCAAGTGCACTAATATTCATTATCCTCCTTTTTATAAGTTGAGGAGGAGTTATGGGTAGTTTTAGATATTATGTTAAAAAAAGTAGATATGATCAGAGCCGATAATAAAATTAATAAACCTCCACTGTTAGTTTACTTGATTGTAATCTATAAAATTAATCATTATTTTCATGATAAGAAATTAAAAGAAAATGTGACCGAATCCTTATTAAAATAAAATACAGTGATAAAATAAAATAAAAGTAAAATCCATATAGAACTACACTTTATTTATTTATTTTAGAATAAGGTTTTTAAACCTTATTAAACTTCATCTATTAGTCTAATCCTCTTGTAATCATTCCAATGTGACATAGTGCATTATCTTCTCCTCTGCCTGTGGTTTTTTTTCAGAAAGTGTTTCCACGTAAAAATATTTGTGTTGTTTATTTTTCCTTCTATTTTCTTTGCGATACATTATCATTATCGACGTTCTATTTTTCACAATAATAATAATAATAATAATAATAATAATAATTTAGAATTAATTAGGCAAGTGGTTTTTGTGTTAAGAGAAGTGGTAGAAAGTTGTTTGCTAAACTTTTAAGAAAAGAATCACTAAGGCATAAGAGAAATCTAAGGCTTGAATTGGAGAAAGTATTAGAAAAAAGAATAAATGTTTTGGCTTTAGAAATTAAGAACAAACTAGATTAACAATGGAGAGAGAAACACCATGTACTTTCACCTACTAGCTAATAAAAGAAGGATAAGAAATTCCATATTTACAACAAAAAATGAGGAAGGTAAACTATTGGAAGAAGAACCCAACGTTTCAAAATGATTCATTGGTTATTTTCGAGGCATCTTCAATAGTCTAGAGAAGGTGGAATTGAAGATTATCGAAAGTTCCCTTTAAGATATGGAGATATCATAAGTACCAGAGGAGATGAAGCACGTTCTATCTTCCCCTTTCTTGGAAAAGGAAGTAAAAGAAGTGATGCTTACATAGGCCTATTAAAAGTTCAAGGATCGGATGGCAACCCAACAATCTTCTTCCAACGAAACTGGGAAGTATTTGGGCCTTTGGTGACTAATGCTTGCATGGACTTCCTACAGAGAGTTAGAATGCTCAAATAATTGAATAAAACATTCATAGTCTTAATTCCAAAAAGAAAGAATCTAGAAAAGGTTAGTTACTATCGACTTATAAGCATCTACAATGTGGTTTATAAGGTAATTGCCTAAAAAAATTGTTAGGCGCCTCAAACCAATTCTAAGCGCCATCATCTCCCCATTCCAAAATGTGTTCATAGAAGGGAGATAAATCAATGATAATTTTACCTTGTGTTTAGAAATTCTCCTTCATATTAAGAGAAATAGTAAGGGCAAAGATATATTAGGAGGCTTAAAACTCGACATGAATAAAATATGTACAAGTTAAGCTAAAGGTTCTTAAAGGTGGTTTTTGTTGGGATTTTGGAGCACTTTATCTAGAGGAAGTATGAAGCTCAGTCAAAACTTGAGCAACAATGTAACAAATCCGAATAAAGAATGACAAAAGCTTTGATATTCAAGTCTGGAGGTTTTTGAGCAAACGAACAGAATCTAGCTTTGAACTATGAAAGCAAAAATTGAGAGAGTATTTTTCTTGAATGATTCCAATTGAAATTCATTAATTAAAGAGATGGCATAATGCGAATACATATACCAGTCATAAGCTAGTGAGCTTTGATAGATTTCACTTATTATTTTTAGGCTTCACTGCAACTTGCACAACTTGCACATTGCAACTTGCAAATCACAACTTGCACAATTAGGTAAGCTGATCTATCAATCTTATTAGCACCCAATTACATTAAATACACTACCTACTTAGTTCTAATTTAACTAAGTTACAAAAAATTACTTAAAGTAACAAAATAAAATTGAAACTGAATAGTAGCATCAATTTCAGTAGCTGCATGTATACTTCATGTGCTGTAAGCGCGGCTTGATATGCTTCTTCATACTTTATCCGCATAACTTATGTTGCATGGTCTGCTCCTTGGTTGCTTTATCTGCTACATGTATGCCAACTTCAACACTCCTCCTTGGCTTGCATGCTGCAAACTCCCATTTTGGCTTTTAAATATTCAAATCTTAACACACTAAGGGGCTTTGTTAAAATATCAGCAAGTTATTCTTCAAAACTGTAGTGAATCAGCTTCACTTCTTGAGCTTGCTCCATCTCTCTAACAAAGTGAAATTTGATCTTGAAGTGTTTCGTTTTCCCATGGAACATTGGATTTTTTGCAATTGCAATAGCAAATTGATTGTTACAATTTATCTCTATTGCTTCCATTTGGTATAGATTCAAATCAGCATGATCTTTCTCAGCCAAATGGCTTGATTAACAGCACTAGCAGCTACTACATATTCTACTTTAGCAGTTGATTGAGCAACAACATTTTGCTTTTTCAAACTCCAGCAAAAAATGGCTGAATCTAGGGTGAATAGATACCCTGAGGTACTCTTCATGTCATCTATCAATCCAACCTAATCACTATTAGTATAGCCAATTAATTTCATGTTTTCAACTTTGCTAAACAACATTCCATAGCTCTTTTGATGTACCTGAGCACTCTTTTGGCAGTTTGAAAGTGCTTTTCATTACAGCAATGCATGAATCTTCAAAGCAAACCCATAACAAACATAATGTTTGGCCTAGTGGTAGTTAAATAGTGCAAACATCTAACTAGACTTCTGTAGGTTGATTCACTAACCTTCTCAAAATCACCTTAGCTTGATAGTTTCTCTCCAATGGCAACTGGTGTACTTGTTGGCTTGCAATTTTACATGGAGAATTTGCTTAGAATTTTGGAGACAAAAGCTTTCTGGCTTAGGAAGATTCCATGCTGTGTTTGTGATGCTTCTATGCCAAGGAAGTAAGACATTTGTCCCAAATCAAACATCTCAAACACTTTTTACATTTTGCACTTGAACTGTCACATTACTTGGTCTCCTCCTGTTACTAACAGATCATCAACAATTTTGATGCCTTCAGGCTGCTCAACATATATCTCTTCTTTAAGGAAACCATTGAGAAAGGCTGACTTCACATCGAGCTGATGGATTTTCCTTTGCATTTGTGCTGCAAAGGCAACTAGCAGCCTTATGGTATCAAGCCTAGCCACTGGTGCAAAGGTTTCAAAGTAGTCAATACCATACTTTTGGATAAACCCTTTTACAACTAGCATTGTTTTCAGTTTGTTCAAGCTTTCATCAGCATTGTGCTTGGCTCGAAACACCCACTTAACTCCAATGACTTTTTTGTTGAGTGGTCTTTCAACTAGCTGCCAAGTCTGATTCTTCTCAATCATACTGATTTCATCATCCATTGCCTGTTTTCAGCCTTGATGAGCTTTAGCTTCTTCAAAGCAGCTTGGTTCAACTACAGCCACATGAACTCTTTTATAAATTTCAGCCAATGGTCTAGTGCCTCTAACTGGTTCATCATCAATGTCCATTTCAAGACCATTTTGATCAGCTTTAGTCTGATCTGTCACCAAATCTTCAGCAACAGTTTCTGGTTCATTTTATCCTAGTTCCAGCTTGACTTCTCATCGAATACAACTTCTCTGCTGACAGAGACCTTGTTTGTTGAAGTATCAAGTATGGTATAACCCTTCTTGTTACTGCTGTTGCCCACCAGAATACCAGGTTGAGCTTTTTTAGCAAGCTTGTCTTTTTTGCTGCTAGAACATGAGCATAACAAAAATGCAGCCAAAGACTCTTAGGTGAGCCAGTAATGGTTTGAACCTGAACCAGGCCTTAAATAGAGTTTTCTGAGCCAAAGCCTTGGTTAGAAGCCTATTTTGGAGGGAAACAATAGTGTTAACTGCTTCTGACCAAAATGTCTTAGGCAAATTTCTTTCAAACATTAGGCACCTGGCCATATCCATCAAGCTTCTGTTCTTTCTTTCACTTACACCATTTTGTTGAGGTGTATAAGTGTTGGTGAACTAGTCTTTGATGCCTGCTTCATCACAAAATGTATGTAACCCTGATGAAGTATACTCAATCCCATTATCAGACCTCAATGTCTTCAAATTGCAACCTGTTTCAGTCTCTGCTACAGCTTTAAACTTCAAAAATACTAAGGCCACTTCTGATTTCTGTTTCAAAAAATAAATCCAGCAATATCTCAAGTAATCATTAATGAATAAGATAAAATACCTGCTGCCATTCAGAGATTGAGTCTTGATTGGACCACACAAATCAGTGTGTACAAGTTGCAATCTTTCAGAAGCTCTGCAGGCTTTGCTTGTAGGAAATGGTAGTCTAGCTTGTTTTCCTAGCTGACATACTTCACAAACTTCTTCCTTTTCAACTGAGTTAGTGAAGTTTTCAACCAAATCTTCTTTGGTTAGCTGAGTCATTGACTTGTAGTTGACATGGCCAAGTCTTTATACCATAACTTAGATTCATCTTGAACAACTATTTAGGCATTGTCTGAGCTCTTATTCCAATCCACAATAAAGCTCTTGTTAGCTATGGCCACTGGCATAAGTTTGGATCCGTTTGTGTCACCCTTGCCTTTGAACACCATAGAGTAGCCCTTTTCTAGCAACTGAGCTATACTGAGCAGGTTTCTATTTATTTTAGGCACCAAAAGTACATTTGAAACAAGTTTGGTACCTGTAGAAGTTTCAATCAGCACATCTCCTTTCCCTTCTACTTTAATGAAGTGTCCATTTCTAGCCTTCACCCTTGTTTTGAAACTTCTGTCAATTGTCTTGAAGATAGCAGCATTAGGGGCCATGTGGTTTGTACAACCACTGTCAATTAGCAATCTTTTTGTGATTTTTCTTTTGGCAGCTAAGTAAGAAACCGAAAAGACTTGTTCTTCTTAGTCACTACCTTCTTTTGCTACTTGAGCTTTAGCTTTTGGCTATTAAGGTTGATTTGGCTTCTGTTTTACCTTTTTTTTTGCAAACTCTTTCTGCATGGCCTATATTTTTGTAGATTTTGCACTGCATATCAAGCCTAAACCAACATACTTCACTCGGATGACTTTCCCTTCTGCAGTGTGGGTAGGGTGGATATCTTCTTTCACCATTTGTTCTAGACTTGTCTTTCCTGGTTTTCTTCTCCTTGTAGGCATAGGAGTTTGAGGCTGGTCTGGTTTTGGCTTGGAAGCACCTTCTTGATGCTCCTCCAGTCTACTTGCTCTCCTTTGCTCTTAAGCATAAAAAGCATTTATCAGCTTTATCAGTGAGATGCTGGTCAGGTATCTTGAGTCTTCAAGGGATGATATCTTTGCCTCATACCTTTCAGGCAAGGTTGAAATCACCTTCTCTATAATTCTTGCTTCACTGAACTATTCTCCAAGTAGCCTTATGTTGTTTACTACAGCCATGATTCTGTCTAAGTATTGCTTCACTATTTCTTCCTCTTTCATCTTCAAGTTTTCAAAGTCCCTTTTTAAATTTAGTAGTTGTTTCTGCCTTGTTCTTTCAGTCCCATGGAACTCCTCCTTCAATTTATCCCAGGCCTGCTTTGGTGACTTACAAGCCATGATTCTTATGAAAATCACATCAGACACACTGTTTTGGATACAAGACATGGCTTTGTGCCTTTTGGTTCTTTCATCTGAATATTGTTTGATTTCCACTGTTGGATTGGCTCTAAGAGGTGCTGGTTCAACATCTAAGTTGATAACCTCGCACAAATCGAATGCTTGCAGGTAGGTCTTTATTTTCAGTACCCAAATGTGGTAGCCCTCTCCATTGAAGACTGGTGGTGGCGCTGGTGAGAATCCTGAGGAAGACATGGTTTTAAGGATTGAAATATGACAGGTCCACTAAGAATTTTGGCTCTAGATACTAATTGTTGGGATTTTGGAGCACTTTATCCGGAGAAAGCATGAAGCGCAGTCAAAAACTTGAGCAACAACGTAATAAATCCGGATAAGGAATGACAAAAGCTTTGATATTCAAGTCTGAGGTTTTTGAGCAAACGAATAGAATCTGGCTTTAAACTATGAAAGAAAAAATTGAGAGAGTATTTTTCTTGAATTATTTCTATTGAAATTCATTAATTAAAGAGATGGCATAATAAGAATACATATACCAATCATAAGCTAGTCAGCTTTGACAGATTTCACTTACTATTTTTAGGCTTCATTGCAACTTGCATAACTTGCACGTTGCAACTTGCAAATCACAACTTGCACAATTAGGTAAGTAGATCTATCAATCTTATCAACACCTAATTACATTAAATACAGTACCTACTTAGTTCTAATTTAACTAAGTTACAAAATATTACTTAAAGTAAAAAAATAAAATCAAAATTGAACAATAGCATCAATTTCAGTAGCTGTATGAATACTTCATGTGCTGTAAGTGCGGCTTGATTTGCATCTTCATACTTCATCCGTATAACTTATGTTGCATGGTCTGCTCCTTGGTTGCTTTATATGCTGCATGCATGCCAACTTCAGCAGTTTTACGGATGAGCGAGTTCAAGGAGAGGTGGGTCAACTTAATACTGATGTGTCTCCTTAATCTCTTATAAAATTCTCCTTAATGGGGCCCTTTCAGGAAATATATACTAAAAAATGGGACTAACACAAGGCGACCTGCTATCACCTTACTTGTTGGTGCTTTTCTAGAATATCTATTGATTAGCAAAGTGGAATGAGAGAAGAAAATACAAGGCAAAGGCCTCAAAAGTGAGTAAAAGGAGCATCCTTATTTCACATCATTTGTTTGCGAATGTCATCTATCTATTCTTCAAAGCAAATAGGCAGTCTTGTATAGAGATAAAAAAGATGCTCGATCGATTCTATGAGATCTCAAGGTTACAAATAAACTTTTGCAAATATGAGTTAGTCCTCAGCAACAACTATCACCTGAAATTTAAGAGAATGTTTAGGAGCATCCTTCATGTCAAATATGTAATGGACAAGGGCAAATATCTAGGGGTCGAGCTAGGGATTCAGAGCAAAAAGGTAAATTCTTCCATCCCTTACTAAATTGAATAGAATAATCCAAGTTGTCCTATGGAGGGCTAAGCTCTTAAGCTAAGGTAGGAAGTTAACATTAATTAAGTCTATACTGTCAAGCTTGTCAATTTACCGATTATTTTACTTCCAGACCCCTAATATTGTTTGTGATAAAATTGATCATTTAAAGCGACAATTCTGGTGGGTAAACGAAAGGATAAGAGGAAAATTCAGTAAGTTGGAAAAATTGGTTTAGAAAACAGATTAATTTATGTAGCAATATTTTAAAATTTTTAAAATCAAGCGATTTTTTTTGTGTTAGCTGTGATAATAAATTTTACCAAATTTAGACTTGTATTATTTGTTTAGTGAAATTTGTCGATTCCTGACTTTGAACCACAACAACCTTCTCCGCTATCTTGAACTCTTAGTTTCTAATAGATTGAGGGCTCTTATTCATGAATCAGTTGCACAATGAAAACTTCTACTTTTCAGCGGAGAAAGTTAATTCTCTCTATGGGTAAAGAAACCAATGTTAAAACTTAAGTTCTCACGAAAAATAAAACTTATTGTGGAAAATAAATCTCACTATATTTCAATAGAGTAACTATGGGTGAGTCTGGATAGGCGGTGCGTTTACCTGTGGTTAGTGTAAAAATAGCAGTGCCGATGATATTAGATACTGTAGCGATACTATAGTGTGAGACAAAAAGTAAGCTAAATGCACCACACTACATCGCACCACCGTCCCAAACCCACCCTATGTTTAGTGATGTACGTTTTCGATTTAACCCATAGTTCCTATATATATATATATATGAAAATATCGCAAGAGTTCTACTAGAATAAGAAGAGTCAAAATAATAATATTTTAATAAAAAAACATAGAATCACTTAGGGATTCTACTAGGTGAGTGGCACATAGTTGGTTCTAGACTAAGTGTACCACCCACCCCTTATGTTGTGGGTTTATTGGACCTGTCTCATGTATTGAGTATAATTAAGTGTCATCCAATCTTTAGAAAAAGTTCATAACATTCTTAAATTTTACGGTAATCCGTATGAGACTATTTCAATAAAGTTGACAATAAATTCAGTAAAAAATTGAGTTATTCAACTTTTTAATGTTGATAGAGTAGAATGAATTTCGAGTTGTTTTCAAGATTTTAGACCTAATCGAGTAGAATATGAGAGTAGGGGTAAATAGTAAAATTTTCCATTACGGGTATTTTAGACATTGAAAACATGAGTGGAATCCTATATTAGAGTAATTAAGAATTTGTGGTGGTTAGATCATGATGAACCTATTTTATTTTTCTTTTAAGCATTAAAATAATACTTTCATCACATGTTGAAAATGTTTATGTATAATCCAATTATTTAATAATATTTTATTGCATAATATAAGGGACAATGAGAAATATTCTCATCTTCATTTCAAGTGGTCGACTATACATGAGAGGAGAAGTTTATCCACTCTTCTCTTTTTTCCTCCATTTTTACTCAATTCCACTCCAATCTCCACCCTTTTTCATACTTTCATTTTAAAAAATTATTACCATAAAATCTTATTGACTTTATTTCCTCATCTTCTTCATCACCAAAATTTCTAGAGCATGAACTTTAAAAGAGAGGTTTTGATAAGAGTGTGATAGGGGTTTGAATAAAGTAAGTTTTTAAGAAATCTCATCTCTCTCATGCATTAATTACATACTTATTGAAAGTTTTGTTGAAAGTTTTGTTCTTGTTGAGTCACTTAAGTGACTAATTTATGTTGGTTTAATGGTGGTTATGGTATTTATAATGATATTTATTTATTTTGATTAAGAAAATTAAAAAGGAGAAGGACTTCTTCATGAAGGTAATGAGAAAGTTAAAAGATTAAAGTAGGAATTGTGCAACTCTTCGACCTTCTTTTGTGAAATCTTTGCAAGTCTTATAGAAATTGTGTTTATAACAAATATTATAGTTGAATGGTGAGTTTATTTATATTGTGTAATTATAGTACCAAGGTAAAATATTTCATTGTTAATTAATGTAGTTAAATTTTCATTGTTGAGTTTTAATTGGCTTAAGGAAAATGCCATATAAGCCTTGAGTGAAAGTAAGGCCACTTGTAAAGATAATAGATGTATGCTTGTGGTAAGTGACTCACCTACTCCTTAAAAATTTATTTTAACTATATGAGTTGATTGGTGTTTATAATAAGTAGATCAAAATTATAGAGGTGAAGTGCAAATATGAATTTTGATAATGTTCCCATGTGAAAAGAAGTGAAGGATGTTGAAAAAAATCTTGTTTGTAAACAATTTTCTTGAATAGTGGAAAATAAAAATTTTAAAAATCGATCCGGTTTGTGATATTTATAGCAAAAAAACCCTAGACCGAATTTGTAACTATATTTTCAGATAGCCAGATCCTTGTCGTACCTAGCTTTTGACCAAATGATCTTCTCTGCTATTTTTGTACCGCGAATTACATTGATTGTGGGCTCGAACAAATCGAATCAAACATAGAACCATAAGTATTTTCTTTACTTTTAGTGAAAAAGTAAATCTCTTAGAAATAGAAACCAGTAGAATTACAGTTTTCAGAAAATATAATTTAATCTTAAAATGAATTTCTACTACATTCTACCAAAATAGTAATATTGAAAACATCTGAGAAACTTGTATTTTTCTCTTTCTATTGGTTTAATTTGAAGCTTACTAGTGCCATCTATTTATAATGAGAGTTGGTAGAATCCTAGTTCAAGTGCTATAATAAAAATAATATTATTTTGATAGAAAAAATCTCTAACTCCCTATTATTTAGGGAGAAAGGCGACAACCCTAGATATAAATACTAGGGTTTGCCATCCCATGTGTTCCATATAAAGAGAGTTAGGCCTCTTCTATACTAAGTCTAATTATATGTATTTCCTGGACTTTAACCTAACGCTTTATAATGTAATCCAACCCAGTACATGTTTCTTCTATCTTCCAAATTAAATATACTTGTTCAATTAATTTAAATAAATTATTTTATCAATTAAGTAATTTTCTCAATTCAATTTTAATTTTGATAAAATCATGATAACTTTATCGTAAAAGAATATAAGAGAAAATATATTTAATTTTTCTACATTCAATTGGATTCACAATGACCAATTAATTTAATTCCATTTTCGAACTTCAATTAATTAATAATTCAAAAAAACATAAATCAATTCTCAGGTAATTTCCATACTTAGTGAGAAAATCACATTTATTTCAGAATGTAACCCATTTCTCTAACTTTATTCTTTCTATCCATTTTTGTTCATTTGATTCATCATGCAATTCATTTCTGGTTTCAACGAGCTAGTGGAATGATCGATTGGACATATGCAATTGAGGCTCAAATAATTTATAATTAAGTTTTGACTTTTCGTCTATTAATTTTAAACTCATTTAGTCACAAAGTCATTCTACTATAGTATTGTGACTAAGCTCTCCCAACAATATACCATTACGAAAGCAACTTAATCAGTGCTCGTCCAATGACCTTGTCATAAGTGTGTTACCCTCATAGGATATCCTTAATCTCTTTGAGATAATATCCATTCTCCCAATATGATCCTATTTTATCTCATGGTAACCATTACATCTTCCTTCATGAAAATTTAATTACTATCAAATAGTAATCAAATCATTCATCACAAAGATGAACAGCCCGTGACCATGTTTACTTTTCATCAACCATGTAATACCAATAACAAGTTATCATTGACCCATGTCTTAGGCTATGAATTCCATTATTTTGAATGATGCTACACACTTTAAAAGTCGTACACCTAGTGCACCAACTTTCGGTTCCTTATCTATTAGAACTTAGGCTTTTTTACTTACATAAAAGTGCACGAGTCATGCACACATAGTCCGTCATCTACTCAAGATTTAGGTATGCCACACTATGAATGTCACAAGTGAATAAATCCATAAACAAATTCATGATCTATTCTTCTTGGGTCCAATCTGATGTATTGCCAGTCCAATCAGTCACATTTATGTTTATATCTTCTGGGAGTCATATACTCTGATGCCTAAGATAAAACATCTCTACAATTGGACTTGATAGAAGACATATTAGTTTTTCAATCGGTTCGCTCATTTCTAATTAGAATAAGTTGTCCTTCTAATTAGAATAAGTAATAACCACGTAATATCGTTTTGTATTAGTTAAACATTAGACAACCAGTGAGCAACATTTGCTTCTATTTTGGTTTGCATGCAAAAATTATATGAGGAAAATTATACAAAAGTACAATATGAGAAGTTGATGCTTATGATTTTGAAGGGCAAGAAATCTGGGATTTGTGGTGGTACTAGGGTAGCTAGAGAGTTGTTAGGGAAGCTTCATCTTGTCTTGAGTCTCGACCATCGATGAAGGCTTATGTTATCAAAACCAGAGGAAAGGAAGATACTCTCGAAGTTATAGTTGGTACTTTTTATTATTTGATATGTTTGTTCATGCATTAGTTGATCTTGACTCAGCTCATTCTTACATTTGCACAACATTAGTTGAAAAAAGGGTTTACAGTTAGAGTCTATAGAGTTTGATATATTAGTGACTAGCCCATTAGGGCATAGTGGAATAGTAAACAAAGTATATAGAGACATTGTGATGGTAGTGGTATAAGAATGAATTGTCTTACAAATGTAATAATTACATTTTCAGCTCAAAAGATGATGGGAAAGGTGTGTGACTCATTCATAGCCTACATTCTCAACAGAAAGGTTTTTGAATTGAAGTTGGGAGAGGTACCTACATGTTAGATCTAGTGTCCTAAGTGTAGCATATTCGTCTGTATGCTTTATGTTTTTCGAACAGATTGATTTAATAAAATTATTCATGAATTACGTTAATACCATTTTTACATTGTCCTCAATAGTTTTTTCATGCAAGGCAAAATGGAAGCAAATATTAGCTCACTAGTTATCTAATGTTTAACTAAAACTAGGCAGGTTACATAGTTAGATCGTAATACGAAAAGGCAACTTATATTTGTAGATAAACTTAAACAAGTCCTTAGTCTAATAAAATATGAGCAAACTGATTTAAAGACTAACATGTTGTTTATCAAGTCCAATTGAGGAGATGCTTTATCTTGAGAATTAGAGCGTATGACTCCCAAAAAATAGAGACATAGATGTGACTGACTAGACTGACAATACATAGAACATAACCCAAGTAGAATAGATCTTGAATCTATTTATAGAGTTATTCACTTGTGACATTCATAGTGTGGCATACCTTAATTCTGAGTGGATAATGGACTATGTATATGTGACTTGTATACATTAATGCAAGTAAAAATTTGAGTTCAAATGGATAAGAAACTGAAAGCTAGTGCATTAGGTATATGACTTTTGCAATATGTAGCATCATTCATACGCTACAGCAAAACAGGTTTTTAGCAGTGGTTTTTTGGGCCTATAATGGCGCTCACTAAAACTATTTGCAGCGCTTTTACAAGCACCGCAAAAAACATCGCCAAAGACAACACCGTTAATATTTTGCGGCGTTCATGTAAAAAACGCCGCTATAGAACATGACCTTTAGCGGCGCTTTTACAACAAACGTTGCTAAGAACATAGCCTTTAGCGGCGCTTTTGCCACTAATGCCGCTATAGAACAGACCTTTAGCGGCGCTTTTCCCACAAACGCCGCTAAAGAACATGACCTTTAAAAAATATTTTAATTAAATAATATTTATTTCTATGATAAATGTTATATTATGTTTTATTTTTGAAATTTGAACTTTAAACTATATACTTTTAAGGATAAAAAATATTAATTAAATTAAAATTTTCTATTAAAATTTTAATTTAAAACTAAATATAAAAATTAATGAATTTAAATTTGGAATTTAAAATAATAAATTAATAACACAATTAAAATCCAAAAGTTAGAACTCAAGTTATCTTAAATATTAAACTAAAAGTAAAAATTTAGAATCAAAATTAAAATAAATAATAAAAATTAGATAAATATAAAGATATCAATAAAATAAGATATTATAATGAAGTTACTTAAATGAAATAATGACTTAAATCATAACCATGAAAATATAAGATTTGAATATCCATTTCCATGTGAAATATCAACATTGATTATTTAAATTGATTAAGCTGCTAATGAATATTCTCTTTTCTAAGTCAAAATTGCAATTCGTGTTTTTCTTCTTTCAACTTAAATAAAAATAAAATGTTGAAAACAAAACAATTAAATAAAGAAATAGAATAATTAGTTGACATGAGATTATTATTAAGTATATGCAAATATGCAAGTAGACGATTACAGAACTGGGTGCAGTTTTTGATCAACTAATTAGTTGATCCTACTGCAGCTTCTATCTATAATTTGCTTAACTAACATACAAACATAAGGCACTCAAATACTTTTTTGCACATAAAATATTTGAAACTCACACCTGAATTCGGATTCAAAGCACATACGGTGTCAACTACAAGTTAATCAATATCATTCTTATTCGCTGCTGCAATGTCAAACCCCTAACCTGTATTCGTTGCCGAACTAGGGTTAAAGGCATTGCCGGACAAAATCCGAACGTTAACATTCATTTCATAAGCATCAAAGCATTAAAGATCAATCATCAATATAGAGTCCCTTATATAGGTCATCGAGACCTTAAACATGTATTAGAAAGGGGTCGGGACTAAAGGAAACACATACAAAATTTCTCCAAAATTTAAACATTTTTCAAACAAGTACAGGTCACACGCCTGTTTGAACAGGCCGTGTGCCTCACACGGCTTTAGACACACCCATTTGTTTAGACTGTGTCAAAACAGGGCATACATACTAACTTGTTCACACGACCACAAGACACGCCCGTGTGCTTTGGCCATGGTCGAATCTGACTTGGGCCACACTGCTAGCCACACGCTTGTGTGCCTTGGCCCTGCTCAAGCCTGACTTACAATTGTAGGGTACCCCAGGGGACACGCGGCCACGCCCGTGTCCCTGCCCGTGTGGACAAAAATAAGCCATTTGAATAGCCAACTTGCCACCCCAGATGGGTCAAACCTATAAGTACCAAACCAAGCATATTTACACAACAATTTCAGCCAATTTCTATACCAAACCTTACAACATTTATGACATAACATTATCAACCATTTACATGCTTATAAACTCAACTCAATTGTGCCAAAACAAAAGACCAAATTATATCAAAACATATGGTCTCATAATCTTGAAACTCATGACCAAATCTCATACCAAAACTTACCAAACTTACCATTTCTCTTAGCCATTCATGAGGACATCAAATAGATCGTTTTGCATCACATTTCATATACCAAAATCAAAACATAAACACAACCATATCAAACCATATCACATGGCTAAATATAATCATTACAAAACATATCCAAAGAACTTCTAGCCTATACATGCCATACTTTACTAGATATATTTTCAAAATGGTACCAAAATGAGATTCGATAGTGTGGTGACGATCCTTGACAATCCCCGAGCTTACAATAGCTTCGATATCTATAAGAACAATGCAAACATACATAGAGTAAGCTTTCAAAAGCTTAGTAAGCTCGTACCAAAAATCATCAACAGTTTATAAAATGTAAAACATCAACACTAGGGTACTTATGAATTCTCAATTCATCTATCAATTCTATACCAACACCATTCATATATTTATACCAATTCAATGAATTTCATATGCATAACATAATCTATCACATAGGTATCATACATACCTGAACCTTCCCGTATTTATTCATTTTCATTCTCATCTTTCGTTCAGTTATTTTAAGACTTTTCGGAGATAATTCATGCTTTAACATCCGCACACTTAGTGCTTTAAGGGTTAGCTGAAGCTAGAATGATTCCACACACTTAATGCCATTTCAATTAACTGAAGCTATCTCGGTACCGCACACTTAGTGCCTCAGATAGTCGAAGCTATTTTGAATCGCACACTTAGTGCCAAATACCATTGATTTATCATCGTATTCAACCATAATCAATTATATATACAATCTATGTATAATCCAAGGATCAAAAATATATTTGTAACATCATGTTTTATGTACTCGGAATTGTCGACTCGGACTATTTACTCTATAATCTTCGACTTCCCTCAGTCTAAGTTCGAATTCCTCTTTTCTTGATCTGTATATATTCAAAATTAATCCTTTTATTCAATAAATCATTCAAACCAATGCATATACACACAATCAGGGCATTTTACAAACTAACCATCACATTTTCACATTTCGACACTTTAGTCCCTAAATCACAAAATCACAAAATACACATAATTTGCTTGTACACAAGCTTTGCCAAATTCTCCTAGTACTCATAATAGTCCACACACATTTCATTTATTTCACATTTTAGTCCCTCAATTTCTCATTTTCACAATTTAGTACATTTATCAACAACTAACTTTCCAAAGCTCATAATTTCATCAATGGCACATTTCAAAATCATCATCAAAATTAGAAATTGAGGCATGAGTTGGATAGTATACGAAGCAACTATTACAAAAATGTAGAAATTATCAAAAATCGATCAAAACACATACCTTAATCAATGAAAATCAATGTCGAACCCTAGCTTGTATTTCTTTTCTTTTTCTTTTGATGATTTCGGCAACATAAGAATGAAATGAGCTTATTTTAAGCTTTTGGTTTTTTTAATTAACATATAATCTAAATGACAATTTTGCCTTTTTATTAAATCATTATAAATTCACATATATTAAGGCTATAAATGTCCATTATACGTGTAAATGGCATAAAAACCACATAAGTACCTCTCAATTATAAAGCCAAGTCAGATAGGCACTTTTAACATCTAGCACATAGCTTTTACATTTTACGCGATTAGGTCCTATTTATTAAATTAAGCACTCAAACATTTAAATTTTCATGCGAGACTTTCACACATGCTAATTCACACATCAAACACAGGAAATAATATTTAAACATTTCTCTGACACGAATTTGTGGTCACAAAATCACTATTCCGACTAGGGTCTAAACTGGACAGTTACAGTTCTCCCCCTTTAGGGATTTTCATCCTCGAAAATCTTACCATTAAACAGATTTGGATATTGTTGTCTCATAGCATCTTCAGGCTCCCACGTGGCCTCTTCAATACCATGTCAATGCCACATCACTTTTACTAACGAAGTTTTCTTATTTCGTAGTTCTTTAACCTCGCGAGCTAAGATACGGATCGACTTTTCTTCGTAAGTCATATCAGACTAAATTTCAATCTCAGACGGGGAAATTATATGTGATGGGTCAGATCTGTATCGTCGAAGCATCGATACGTGAAACACATCATGAATCTTTTCTAACTCTGGTGGCAACAACAATCTATATGCTACAGGCCCAATACGCTTGATAATCTTATACGACCCGATGAACCTCAGACTCAATTTGCCTTTTCTACCGAACCAAAGTACTTTCTTCCACGGAGACACTTTCAAAAACACTTTATCACCGATCTCAAATTGAATGTCTTTCTTTTCAAATCTGCATATGATTTTTGACGATTAGAAGCTATTTTTAGACTATCTCGAATCATTTTCACTTTCTGTTCAGTTTCTTTTATCAAATCAACCCCGTGAATTTTATTTTCGCTGAGCTCCGTCCAATACAAAGGTGTATGGCATTTGCGACCATATAAAGCTTCGCAGGGTGCCATTTTAATGCTCGACTGAAAACTATTATTATAAGAAAATTCGATCAAAGGTAGATATTGTTCCCACAAACCTTTAAACTCAAGAACGCAACATCTCAACATATGTTCGAGTATCAGAATAATCCACTCGGATTGACCGTCTGTTACGAATCAAAAGCGATACTAAAGTGTAATTTAATACCCAGAGCATATTACAATTTCTTCCAGAATCGCGATGTAAATCTCGGATCTCTGTCTGACACTATAGACAATGGCACACCATGCAATCTCATGATATCAGAAATGTATAACTCAGCTAATTTATCAAGCAAGTAATTAGATCGAACCAGAATAAAATGAGTAGATTTTTTCAATCGATCAACTACAACCCAGATTGTATCTTTCTTTCTCGGAGACAGGGGCAAACCCGAAACAAAGTCCATTGTTACTCGATCCCATTTCCACTCCGGAACCATAATCGGTTGTAACAAACCAGATGACACTTGATGTTCAGCTTTAACTTGCTGACAAATCAAACATTTCGAAACAAAGTCAGAAATATCTCTTTTCATTCCAGACCACCAATAATGCTGTTTCAAATCATTATACATTTTCGTACTTCCTGGATGAACAGATAACTGACTGTTATGAACTTTACTCAAACTCATCTGAATTAACTCTAAATTTCTCAAAACACAAATTAGATCTTGGAATCTCACACAATTATCTTTATCAACTCTGAATCACACTGAGCTCTTTTGGCTAAAATCTCATTATCAATCTTCTGAGCTTCGATAATCCGCTATAAGAAAAAAGGTCTTACTTTCAATTCAGCTAAAACTGAACCATCATCAGATAGAACCAAATGAGCATTCATCGCACGCAAAGCAAACAACGATTTTCGACTCAAGGCATCAACAATAACATTTTCTTTTCCCGGATGATAATCAATCACAAGTTCGTAGTCTTTTAGCAGTTCTAATCATCTTCTTTGTCGCAAATCTAGATCTTTCTGAGTCATCAAATACTTCAAACTCTTATGATCAAAATATGCATGACATTTCTCACCGAACAGGTAGTGACGTCAAATCTTTAGAGCAAACACAATCGCGACTAACTCAAGATCGTGTGTTGGATAGTTCTTTTCGTGTGGCTTCAAATGTCTCGAAGCATAAGCAATGACTTTGCCCTCTTGCATTAAAACACATCCCAGACCAATCAACGAAGCATCACTGTATATCACAAATTCTTTACCAAATTCAGGTTGTACCAATACTGGAGCTTCAGTCAGCAAAGTTTTCAACTGATCGAAGCTATTCTGACACTTTTCAGACAACACAAATTTCACATTTTTCTGAAGCAGTTTTGTCAATGGAGTCGCAATCATCGAAAAACCTTTTATGAAGCTTCTATAGTAACCAGCAAGTCCTAGAAAACTGCTGACTTCAAAGACATTTCTCAAAGGTTTCCAATCCCAAATAGCTAAAACTTTGCTCGGATCAACTCGGATACCAGAGGCAGAAACAATATGACCCAGAAAACCAACTTCTCGCAACCAGAATTCACATTTATTGAGCTTCGCATACAACTGTTTATCTCATAGAATCTATAGCACTAATCTCAAATGTGACACCCCGTACCCGAGACCGTTGCCGGAGTCGGACACGAGGGGTTCATAGACTAAATTCACTTACTTGCACAGTTCATTTTAAAAATTTCCAGGCAGTTGGCTAACTGTGTCACTGTCACCTTAAAAATCATATCTTGAGTTCTAAAACTCGAAAATCAGTTTCGTAATTTTTCCCTGAAACTAGACTCATATGTCCATCTACATATTTTTTTTGAGAATTTTTGGTTGGGCCAATTAGTACAGTTTATTATTTAAAGTGTCCCCTGTTACAGGGTGCGACTACACTGACCTTCATGCATTACGATTTGGATATCTCCCTGTACAGGGCTTAAATACTGATGCCGTTTATTTCTATAGAAACTAGACTCAAAGAGGAATATATACATATATGGCATGACTTCTAAATGTCTCTGGTTAATTTATAATGAATTTCCAAAGTCAGATCAAGGGATCCAGAAACTGTTCTGGCCCTGTCTCATGAAAACTTTAACATCTCATAATATACTGTTCATATGAACGTTTCGTTACTTTCCTATGAAAATAGATTCATCAAGGTTCGATTACATAATTTATTCACTATTTAATTCCATTCCTAATATTTTTAGTGATTTCTCACATCCACATCACTACTGCTGCCAGCATCTATTTTTAAGGTAAACTTTACCTATTTCATGATCCTCCATGGATCAACTAGAGTTTGTCATACATATTCCAAAAATGATCATGAATAACCATTCCCATGGCTAACCGTTACCAACATTTCCATACCTCTCGACGGACAACATACAAAACGATTATAATGCTATGATCAAAGTATATTTAAGCCATTTTCGCATGGCTATCCAAATTTACACAAAACCGAAGGGTACATGACCAACAACAAAAGGGTAGTCCTATACATGCCATTTCAAAGTTCAACCAAAAGTATACCAAAAGGAGCTTTGATAGTGTGGGCAACTTCGACTTCAAAATCTCGAGTCCGATAGCTGAAGAACCAAAATCTATAAAACAGAGAATCAAAGAAACGGAGTAAGCATTAAATGCTTAGTAAGTTTTGAGCAAAGAATTTAGACACAACCAAAGTATAGCATTCATGTAGCTAAATAGATAATTTCATATGCACAAATTTTCAATATCATACTTACTTCACATTACCAACCCTTATATTCATACACAAAGATCAACTTAGCCAAAGGCCGGTAGCTCATTTATCAACTGAGCGAATACTTATTGTAAGGGCTCAACTAATTCAAAGCACATACGAAACATACCTCAATGTTGGGATCTTACAAGCGTATTAACTGAAATTTTTACAGCAAGATCGTTCATTCCCGAATCACGTAACTTCGGAATTTAACCGGATATAGCTACTCGTTCAAATGCCTTCGGGACATAGCCCGGTTATAGTAACTCGCACAAATGCCTTCGGGACTTAACCCGGATTTAGTAACTCGCACCAATGCCTTAGAGCTTAGCCCAGAATTAGTAACTCGCACAAATGCCTTCGGATCTTAGTCCGGATATGGTCACTTAGCACAAAGCCTTCGGGACTTAGCCCGGACATCATTCGAATAACCATGCACATTTAACAATAAATCATGACACATTCGTATTTCATTTTCATTAGCAAAACTCAAACACAAGACACTTATCACTCTTGCAATTTCGGCTCAATAGCCACACACAAAGAGCATGATTTTGATTTGCTTAAAACATGATCTAATCAAATCATAATTTAAGCTCTATTACTCAAGAACTTACCTCGGATGTGGTCGAGCAATTTCGACAGCTATTCGATCACTTTTTCCTTTCCCTTATCCAACTGTGGTCCTCTAAGCTCTTGAGCTAATTCAAACAAATTTAACTCATTAAAGTCTCATTTTGCTAGCTTATGGCCGAATATGACAAGGAGTTTGATAGGTCATGTGGCCACCTTTTAGCTCAAATACACAATGGTCATACGCATTTTTAATCACATCAAGCAATTTAATACAATTCATTCGAACATCAAAAGAGAAGCTCAAGGTACTTAGCCCATATATACATTAGACATTAGAGTCACATATGTACGAAATCACGAATCGAATTCAACATACTAGCTAATATTTCCCCTTAGCCGAATTTTCTAAGTCAAGCTAAAGCCATCAATAGGCTACCTATGGCCGAACATACACATAACTTATGTACTCATTCATGTGGCCGAACACACATGTCTATGTTGGGGCCGATTGCAACACTTAATACATTCTACAAGTATGGTCACTTGAATTGACTAAACATGTAACACCCCGTACCCGAGACCGTTGCCGGAGTCGGACACGAGGGTTCACAGACTAAATTCGCTTACTATTGCAGTCCATTTTAAAATTTGCCAGGCAGTTGGCTAACTGCGACACTGTCACCTTAAAAATCATATCTTGAGTTTCACAACTCGAAAATCAGTTTCGTAATTTTTCCCTGAAACTAGGCTCATGTACCCATCTACATATTTTTTTCTAGAATTTTTTGTCAGGCCAATTCGTACAGTTTATTAGTCAAAGTCTCCCATGTTACAGGGATCGACTACACTGACCCTTGCGCATTACGACTTGGATATCTCCCTGCAAAGAGCTTCAATACTGATGCCGTTTGTTTCTCTGGAAACTAGACTCAGAGAGGAATCTATAAATATATGGCATGACTCCTAATTATATCTAGTTAATTTGTAATGAATTTTCAAAGTCGGAACAGGGAGTCCAGAAACCGTTCTGGCCCTGTCTCACGAGAACCTGAATATCTCTTAACATACTGTCCATATGATCATTTCGTTACTTTCCTATGAAAATAGATTCATCAGGTTTCGTTTACATAATTTATTCACTATTTAATTCCAATCCTACTATTTTTAGTGATTTTCCAAATCTACATCACTGCTGCTGCCAGCATCTGCCTTTAAGGTAGACTTTACCTATTTCATAGTTTCCATGATTCAACTAGCCCTTTTTGCATAAATAGCACAAATCATGATAGCGATTAACCATTCCATACCAAATGATTATAACATTATGCTCGAACATATATAAGCCATTTTCGCATGGCTATATACATTAACCAAAATATTCTTCCGCCACTAGTCTATTTTATACATGCCATAAGACAATCCGAAACATAGCAGTACCAAACAGTGGATAGTGATAGTGTGACTAGTTGCTGACGATCCCCGAGCCTGTAGCTTCGCAATGAGATCTATAAAACAGAGGAAACAGAGTAAACGGAGTAAGCATTACAATGCTTAGTAAGTTTTAAGCAGTGTCAACAGATAACAATCAAATTATAACATAGTTGTTCGTATTTTTATTTCACTCTTCCTTCGGGCATACCATCCCTTTACCGAATCTGCACATCTCATCATATACAATAGGCAGATAAACTTTCACATAAAAGTGAGCTCATGTGACATAGATATATCGTATGATTTCACATCACCCCTCACACTGATCCGATGTCACATAGTCATAAGAATAGTCTCATAGATTGCTCTCGTATGCATCACATAACTACCTTATGATTTAGTGTAAATCAAGCTCACCTATAAACTTGGAGTACATACCTGTTTAACCTTTCGCATTGAATATATTTATAAGCAATTCTTATTACGAAGTCTTACCCGGACATAATCTCCACACGAAGTTATCGGGTCTTACCCGGACAAAATCCCCACACGTAGTCATCGGGTCTTTAGAACTCGGATATAGTACGAGCACGAAGCTTAGGGACATTAATCAGTGATAATATTCTCGCATAAAGCCTGCGGGGTTTTAACCCGGATATAGTACTGACACAAATGCCCTTCGGGACTTATCACATTTATGCACTTTCACATCCATCACATTGGCCACTCGGCCCTGTCACATATATACACTTTCACATTCATCACATCGGCCATTAAGCCTTATCACGCATATACACTTTCACATTCATCACATCGGCCGTTAAGCCTTATCACATATATATACACTTTCACATTCATCACATCGGCTATTAGGCCTTATCACACATATACACTTTCACATTCATCACATCGGTCATTAGGCCTTATCACATATACACTTTCACATTCATCACATCGGCCGTTAAGCCTTATCACATATATACACACTTTCACATTCATCACATCGCCAATTAGGCCTTATCACATATACACTTTCACATTCATCACATCGGCCGTTAAGCCTTATCACTTATATACACACTTTCACATTCATCACATCGGCCATTAGGCCTTATCACATATATACACTTTCACATTCATCACATCGGCCATTAGGCCTTATCACATATACACTTTCACATTCATCACATCGGTCATTAGGCCTTATCACATATACACTTTCACATTCATCACATCGGCCGTTAGGCCTTATCACATATACACTTTCACATTCATCACATCGGCCGTTAAGCCTTATCACATATATACACACTTTCACATTCATCACATCGGCCGTTAGGCCTTATCACATATATACACTTTCACATTCATCACATCGGCCATTAGGCCCTATTCACATATATACACTTTCACATTCATCACATCGGCCATTAGGCCTTATCACATATATACACTTTCACATTCATCACATCGGCCGTTAGGCCTTATCACAATTTAGAATTCACATATGGGTTTAATCAATAGCTTATAAGCAACTAAAACAAGTTTATCAAGGTTTACAACACAATCTCAAATTCAGCACAAGCTGTTTTTCCTGAGCAATAGTCACTAAATTATTTATAACTGGAGCTACAAAACTCCAAATCACTTTCCGTAAATTTTTCCTGAATATAGACTCGTATGTCTTCCATCCATAAAATTTCTAGAATTTTAGGTTTGGCCAATCAATACCAGATTTTTTTTTAAAGTTTTTCCTGTTTCACTGCTTGACTAATCTGACCACTCTTCACTACGAATCAAATTTCTCATTATCAGAAATTCCTTTGCTTACACGGTTTCTTTTATAAGAAACTAGACTCATTAAGCTTTAATTTCATGTCTCATTCAGCCTCTAATTCAAATCCATGAATTTATGGTGATTTTCTAAATTCATGTTACTGCTGCTGTCCTGAGCAGGTTTATCACAATTTTACTCTTCTGGCATATCCTTTCAGCACTTCATAATATCATATCCATTTGGCAACATATCATATCAATAACTTACCTATACTTCATAATAACCATTAGGCTATATGCATAAAGATTTACAATAGAGTTATGATTCTTTTAATATGTGCTTAACATATCATACTCAATCACATTATCGGCTTTAATACTTAAAACTTACCTCGAATACTTTGAATAGTTGTGGATAGACTACTCGATCACTTTTTCCTTTCCTTTATCAGATTTTGACCCTCTTGGCTCTTGAGCTTGATTCAACAAGTAGATTTTAGTAAATACCTTATCAATTTAGCGATTCGATTTAATACATGTATACCATACAACTAAGTACAAAAGATGTTATTAACTAGATATTAAACATCAAACATATGCTCTACTCATGTACCAACGAACATGATACTAGCTCAATACCATGCATAATCGAATTTATTTAGCATCATTTAGTTTTATATAAATACACATATCATCCCAACTCGACACAAGAGTCAAATTCATCACTCAAACATTCACACCAATCTATTTGAATATCTTGGCCGAAACCCTCAATTGGCTAACATAGCCTTAATATTTCAATATAAGCATGTATACATCAAAGGCAATTTAAAACACTTAGCCCTTATACACAATAATGAAACCAACCCGTATACCTAATTATTTAACACATCACCTCCAAATGCATGTATTAACTAACATATATCCAATCCACATGCCAAGTTACCATGAATAAATTAAACTTATATATATATAGATAACCTTTCATACCCTTGTATCTAGTGTCATGAGAATAGCCGAATGTCCAAATTAACCAAGCTTAAAGATTTAACCTTCAACACTTTAATGATCCACAACCTATTCTTTAAGGCTTCAATTTTAAAGTAATTAACATTTATACTCTTGTGCCGAATTAGCTAACACTTATAGTCCATAGCCGAACCTCTTGATGGTTAAGCCTCCAATTATTCATTTCAATTACCCTTACATTTTTACTTATCAAAGCCGAAACCCATACATGACATTACTCATATCATTCAAACTCACCTTCTAAAAAAAATCATGAACAATGCCGAATCCTTAAGTGTTCAAACCCCTAATTTACTCAACACATTCTTCATCAAAACTTAAAGGAAATAATCAAATTCCTTCTTTAATAACCATAGCCGAATGCTCCATCCATCCATCAAAAATTCCAAGTTTTCAAATGGGCTAATATGGAGCTAGCTAAATGACTTGAACTAAGCTTAAAATTTCAAAACTAACAAAATTTTACTAACCTTCTCAAGCTTCAAGTGACCGAATGCTACCCTCCTATCTTCCTCTCTACAATCGGCCAAGACGAACAAGGTGATAACCTCCCTCTTTCTTTTTTTTTTCTTTTAGTATCCTTAGTATTTCTTTTATTATTTCTTTTCTTTTACTTAAAATAATGACCACTTCATGGAAATTTACCACATAGTCTAATATATGCTCCATCATGGCCGGCCACTATGCACACAAAAGGAGTATTTGACATGCAAAGCCAATATTTTCACTACATGCTTAAATAGGTCCTTATAAATTAACCTATCGCATTTCAAAAGTGTCACACATAAGTCCTATTAACTAGGTTCACATGCAATCGACTAAATCGAAGTTTAAAACTTTCACACATTCATATTCACATATTCTAGACAATAATTATCACATCCAAATACTTCGGTGACTCGGCTTAGCGGTCCCGAAACCACTTTCCGACTAGGGTCACTTTAGGGGTGTCACAACTCTCCCCCCTTTAGGGATTTTCGTCCTCGAAAATTGGATAACGTCCTCTTATTGAATTATATTCATATAAACATTAGCTCATCGATAGCTATTGTAATTCATTATTGATTTCACATCGATCTATAAAATCATTTTCTTATCTTAAAACAAATACATAAACATTTCTACAAGTATGCACAAATATCTCATTTTCTTGATTTCATAAGCAATAATCACTTAATTTAATTCATAAATGCATTTCAAACACACATTAAGCACATATTAACATCTATAATTCACATCATCAACCCACATATTTGTAACCCACATTTTCATTCATGTATAAGCTGTAACCCAACCGAAAGTACACATATACTCAATATTCGACTTAACTCATTTCCAAAAGAAAAGTCAACTTCCACGTACCTGAACATTTAGTTCATTTAGCACATTCAATCATAGTTAACGTTACCCGTATACAGTCGAATAGGCATAAAGCCTAATGTAATACACTAGCTTGAGATTTATTCTAGCGCATAACTCGTATATCCAAAATTATCATCATTCATCAAAAATTTTTTCAAACTTTCGAATGTCGAAACTTAATCAAAATAATTTCTTGAACAAGATTAACAAAATAGTGTCCATTCAGCAATAGCACATATAACTCTTACAATGCCATATCCTAGATATGGTCTTACATATTCTCACATATCGAGTCAATGCCATGTCCCAGACATGGTCTTACACACTATCTCAAATCAATGCCTTCGTCCCAAACGAGGTCTTACATGAATTCCACTTCACACACTTAGTGCTCACTGACCGATCTCGCACTCATAGTGCTCGGTTAAAGGAAATTCGCACACACACAGTGCCTCTAATTATTCACATACATAGTGCTCTTATGCATTCGTTAATACAAATTGATATGACTTAACCAAGTCTATAAACATCATGTATGTGCACTTTTAAACATATCATCTCATTTAAATTTGAATTCGTATAGTAATGAATACTTAAACTTTGCTCAAATTACCGGCACGAAGCCTACTAGGCACGAAGGCCCGAATACATGTCACCAGCATGATTGCTCTTCGGGACCTAGCCCGGATATAACACCAGCACGAATGCTCTTCGGAACTTAGTCCGGATACCTCACTAGCACGAATGCTCTTCGAAATTTAGCCCGGATTTAGTAACTCGCACCAATGCCTTCGGGTCTTAGCCCGGATATATCAACTTGCACAATTGCCTTCGGGTCTTAGGCCGGATATATCAATTCGCACAAATGCCTTCGGGTCTTAGCCCGGATATAATCACTAGCTCAATTGCCTTCGGGACTTAGCCCGGATATCATTCAAATGCTCACGCACACATATATCAACAATCATGACACATCCATATTTCACTTTCGTTACTAAGGCTCAAACACAAAGCATTTATTAAACCTTTCCAATTTCAGCTCAATAGCCACACACAAAGAGCATGATTTCAATTGGCTTTTTAACATAGTAGGGTCATTACTCGAAGACTTACCCCTTTCCACTGTCCGAAATCGACTCGGTAAGGTCGCACCCTTAATGTAAATAATTGATAGAAATATATATATATAGTGGGTTCGCACACATAGTGCTTAATAATCAACAACGCACACTTAGTGCCATGTACTTTAAACTCGCACACTTAGTGCCATGCATTTCAAGCCCGCACACTTAGTGCCAATCTCACAACCGTGAATACTTATTGCCCGCACACTTAGTGCCAATCTCGCAACCGTGAACACTTATTGCCCGCACACTTAGTGCCAATCTCACAACCGTGAACACTTATTGCCCGCACACTTAGTGCTGAAAACCAACCACTCTATACGCTTCACTGCCTTTTTACATTCGACAATTTCGTCTCTACATACATATACACATATAGCAATACACATTAGTATATCATTTACATTACTTGAATACAAACACAACATGCTTATCGACCATTCAACTTCCAGTTCCATAGCCACATACAAAAATCACATTTATAGTCATAACACTCTTTCAAAACTGCATCACTTATACCCTTATAATTCAATCCAAATCGAAATTCAAATACGAGTACATGATACGTACCTGATAAACTTAATAATTTAGGCATATCTAAGTGAAGTTATATCACAAATTCTCAAAGTCAGAAGCTTGCTACAGCTCGATCGGGATCAAGATTCATTGCAATACAGCAAACACATTTTAATAGTCAAAAATCATCACACTATCATTTTATCACTTTATGGCATGTATAAATAGACTCACGCGTGCTACGTTAGTACTAGAATCGACTAAACCGTAGCTCTGATACCAATAAAATTGTAACACCCCGTACCTGAGACCATTACTGGAGTCGGACACGAGGGGTTCACAGACTAAATTCGCTTACTATCGCAGTCCATTTTAAAATTTGCCAGGCAGTTGGCTAACTGCGACACTGTCACCTTAAAAATCATATCTTGAGTTTCACAACTCGAAAATCAGTTTCGTAATTTTTCCCTGAAACTAGGCTCATGTGCCCATCTACATATTTTTTTCTAGAATTTTGGTCAGGCCAATTAGTACAGTTTATTAGTCAAATACTCCCATGTTACAGGGATCGACTACACTGACCCTTGCGCATTACGACTTGGATATCTCCCTGCACAGAGCTTCAATACTGATGCCGTTTGTTTCTATGGAAATTAGACTCAGAGAGGAATATATACATATATGGCATGACTCCTAATTATATCTAGTTAATTTGTAATGAATTTTCAAAGTCGGAACAGGGAGTCCAGAAACCGTTCTGGCCCCGTCTCACGAGAACCTGAATATCTCTTAACATACTGTCCATATGATCATTTCGTTACTTTCCTATGAAAATAGATTCATCAAGTTTCGTTTACATAATTTATTCACTATGTAATTCCAATCCTACTATTTTTAGTGATTTTCCAAATCTACATCACTGCTGCTGCCAGCATCTGCCTTTAAGGTAGACTTTACCTATTTCATAGTTTCCATGATTCAACTAGCCCTTTTTGCATAAATAGCACAAATCATGATAGCGATTAACCATTCCATACCAAATTATTATAAGATTATGCTCGAACATATATAAGCCATTTTCGCATGGCTATATACATTAACCAAAATATTCTTCCGCCACTAGTCTATTTTATACATGCCATAAGAGAATCCGAAACATAGCAGTACCAAACAGTGGATAGTGATAGTGTGACTAGTTGCTGACGATCCCCGAGCCTATAGCTTTCGCAATGAGATCTATAAAACAGAGGAAACAGAGTAAACGGAGTAAGCATTACAATGCTTAGTAAGTTTTAAGCAGTGTCAACAGATAACAATCAAATTATAACATAGTTGTTCGTATTTTTATTTCACTCTTCCTTCGGGCATACCATCCCTTTACCAAATCTGCACATCTCATCATATACAATAGGCAGATAAACTTTCACATAAAAGTGAGCTCATGTGACATAGATATATCGTATGATTTCACATCACCCCTCACACTGATCCGATGTCACATAGTCATAAGAATAGTCTCATAGATTGCTCTCGTATGCATCACATAACTACCTTATGATTTAGTGCAAATCAAGCTCACCTATAAACTTGGAGTACATACCTGTTTAACCTTTCGCATTGAATATATTTATAAGCAATTCTTATTACGAAGTCTTACCCGGACATAATCTCCACACGAAGTTATCGGGTCTTACCCGGACAAAATCCCCACACGTAGTCATCGGGTCTTTAGAACTCGGATATAGTACGAGCACGAAGCTTAGGGACATTAATCAGTGATAATATTCTCGCATAAAGCCTGCGGGGTTTTAACCCGGATATAGTACTGACTCAAATGCCCTTCGGGACTTATCACATTTATGCACTTTCACATCCATCACATTGGCCACTCGGCCCTGTCACATATATACACTTTCACATTCATCACATCGGCCATTAAGCCTTATCACGCATATACACTTTCACATTCATCACATCGGCCGTTAAGCCTTATCACATATATATACACTTTCACATTCATCACATTGGCTATTAGGCCTTATCACACATATACACTTTCACATTCATCACATCGGTCATTAGGCCTTATCACATATACACTTTCACATTCATCACATCGGCCGTTAAGCCTTATCACATATATACACACTTTCACATTCATCACATCGGCCATTAGGCCTTATCACATATACACTTTCAGATTCATCACATCGGCCGTTAAGCCTTATCACATATATATACACTTTCACATTCATCACATCGGCTATTAGGCCTTATCGCACATATACACTTTCACATTCATCACATCGGCCATTAAGCCTTATCACATATATATACACTTTCACATTCATCACATCGGCCTTTAGGCCTTATCACATATATACACTATCACATTCATCACATCGGCCATTAGGCCCTATTCACATATATACACTTTCACATTCATCACATCGGCCATTAAGCCTTATCACATATATACACTTTCACATTCATCACATCGGCTATTAGGCCTTATCACAATTTAGAATTCACATATGGGTTTAATCAATAGCTTATAAGCAACTAAAACAAGTTTATCAAGGTTTACAACACAATCTCAAATTCAGCACAAGCTGTTTTTCCTGAGCAATAGTCACTAAATTATTTATAACTGGAGCTACAAAACTCCAAATCACTTTCCGTAAATTTTTCCTGAATATAGACTTGTATGTCTTCCATCCATAAAATTTCCAGAATTTTAGGTTTGGCCAATCAATACCAGATTTTTTTCTTAAAGTTTTCCCCTGTTTCACTGCTTGACTAATCTGACCACTCTTCACTACGAATCAAATTTCTCATTATCAGAAATTCGTTTGCTTACACGGTTTCTTTTATAAGAAACTAGACTCATTAAGCTTTAATTTCATGTCTCATTCAGCCTCTAATTCAAATCCATGAATTTATGGTGATTTTCTAAATTCATGTTACTGCTGCTGTCCTGAGCAGGTTTATCACAATTTTACTCTTCTGACATATCCTTTCAGCACTTCATAATATCATATCCATTTGGCAACATATCATATCAATAACTTACCTATACTTCATAATAACCATTAGGCTATATGCATAAAGATTTACAATAGAGTTATGCTTCTTTTAATATGTGCTTAACATATCATACTCAATCACATTATAGGCTTTAATACTTAAAACTTACCTCGAATACTTTGAATAGTTGTGGATAGACTACTCGATCACTTTTTCCTTTCCTTTATCAGATTTTGACCCTCTTGGCTCTTGAGCTTGATTCAACAAGTAGATTTTATTAAATAACTTATCAATTTAGCGATTCGATTTAATACATGTATACCATACAACTAAGTACAAAAGATGTTATTAACTAGATATTAAACATCAAACATATGTTCTACTCATGTACCAACGAACATGATACTAGCTCAATACCATGCATAATCGAATTTATTTAGCATCATTTAGTTTTATATAAATACACATATCATCCCAACTCGACACAAGAGTCAAATTCATCACTCAAACATTCACACCAATCTATTTGAATATCTTGGCCGAAACCCTCAATTGGCTAACATAGCCTTAATATTTCAATATAAGCATGTATACATCAAAGGCAATTTAAACACTTAGCCCTTATACACAATAATGAAACCAACCCGTATACCTAATTATTTAACACATCACCTCCAAATGCATGTATTAACTAACATATATCCAATCCACATGCCAAGTTACCATGAATAAATTAAACTTATATATATATAGATAACCTTTCATACCCTTGTATCTAGTGTCATGAGAATAGCCGAATGTCCAAATTAACCAAGCTTAAAGATTTAACCTTCAACACTTTAATGATCCACAACCTATTCTTCAAGGCTTCAATTTTAAAGTAATTAACATTTATACTCTTGTGCCGAATTAGCTAACACTTATAGTCCATAGCCGAACCTCTTGATGGTTAAGCCTCCAATTATTCATTTCAATTACCCTTACATTTTTACTTATCAAAGCCGAAACCCATACATGACATTACTCATATCATTCAAACTCACCTTCTAAAAAAATCATGAACAATGCCGAATCCTTAATGTTCAAACCCCTAATTTACTCAACACATTCTTCATCAAAACTTAAAGGAAATAATCAAATTCCTTCTTTAATAACCATAGCCGAATGCTCCATCCATCCATCAAAAATTCCAAGTTTTCAAATGGGCTAATATGGAGCTAGCTAAATGACTTGAACTAAGCTTAAAATTTCAAAACTAACAAAATTTTACTAACCTTCTCAAGCTTCAAGTGACCGAATGCTACCCTCCTATCTTCCTCTCTACAATCGGCCAAGAAGAACAAGGTGATAACCTCCCTCTTTCTTTTTTTTCTTTTAGTATCCGTAGTATTTCTTTTATTATTTCTTTTCTTTTACTTAAAATAATGACCACTTCATGGAAATTTACCACATAGTTTAATATATGCTCCATCATGGCCGGCCACTATGCACACAAAAGGAGTATTTGACATGCAAAGCCAATATTTTCACTACATGCTTAAATAGGTCCTTATAAATTAACCTATCGCATTTCAAAAGTGTCACACATAAGTCCTATTAACTAGGTTCACATGCAATCGACTAAATCAAAGTTTAAAACTTTCACACATTCATATTCACATATTCTAGACAATAATTATCACATCCAAATACTTCAGTGACTCGGCTTAGCGGTCCCGAAACCACTTTCCGACTAGGGTCACTTTAGGGGTGTCACAAAACACCATTTGTTTCAAGTTCAAAGCTTGGCTAATACACACATATACACTAGTAAATCAAGCACTAACATTCGCACTTCACCTTACTACCATTTCTCATCCAATAACGTGAACAACAACCATATTTCTCTTCTACTTCCTACCATGGCCGAATGCATCACAACACCATACCATTTCAATTTTGGTCATGGTTGAACGAGGAACTTAATGTCTCACTCAGAGATGCTAAAAAGAAGATTCAAGAGTCATCAATCCACCATCACATGCATCATTACAAGCTTCACTTTTAGCATGCAAATAACATCAACACAAATCCACCTTAGCCGAATATCATCTCCATGACATAGTAAAGATTTGAACCATGGGCTAGTTAGAACTCAAGCTAACAAAAAAAAACATGCATGAATCTCATGGCACAACATCGAACTTACCTTCACCTAGCTACAAGCATGGCCGAATCTCTTTAACATTTCCTCCCTTCTTTCTTTTGAATTTTCGGTCAAGAAGAATGAAAAAAGGATGGGCACATTTTTTTTTCTTTTCTTTTCATCCTTTTCTTTCTCTTTTTTTTCTCCATTTCTTTATTACTAACTTTATTTTATTGTTTCCTCCCATGATGCACCAACACAACATGTCTATGACATGTTTTGTCCATCACCCTTTGTCCACCCTAATGTCATGGCCGGCCACTACTAGATGGGGGGAAAAATTGACATGCAAGTCCCCCTTTTTCAACATGCACTAATAGGTCCTTATGTTTTGATCTATCACATTTCAAAAGTGTCACACATAAGTCCTATTGACTAAATTCACATGCAATTTACTAAATTGAAGCTTAAAATTTTCACACATTTATTTAGACAATAAATATCATATTCAAATAATTTGGTGACTCGGTTTAGCGGTCCCGAAATCGCTTTCCTACTAGGGTCGCTTCAGGGCTGTCACAACTCTCCCCCACTTAAGAAATTTTCGTCCCCGAAAATCTTACCGGTAAATAAGTTTGGGTATCGTTCTTTCATGGCATTCTCGGTTTCCCAAGTAGCTTCTTCGACTCCGTGTTTGAGCCATAACACCTTTACTAACGGAACCCTTTTGTTTCGCAACTCTTTCACTTCACGAGCTAGGATACGAATCGGTTCTTCTTCATAACTCAAGTCAGATTGAATTTCAACTTCTGATGGATTAATCACGGGTGACGGATCGGATCTATAACGTCGAAGCATCGAAACATGAAAGGCGTCGTGAATCTTTTCAAGTTCAGGGGGCAAAATCAATCTATACGCAACCGGACCAACTCGTTCGGAGATTTCGTACGGCCCAATGAATCTCGGGCTCAACTTGCCCTTACGGCCAAATCTGAGTATCTTTTTCCAAGGCAAAACTTTAAGAAACACTTTATCTCCCTCCTGATATTCAAGGTCTTTTCGTTTCAAATCCGCATACAATTTCTGACGATCTGTGGCTGCCTTCAGACTTTCACGGATTACCTTTACTTTCTGTTCAGCATCTTTAATCAAATCAACTCCGAAAGTTTTACTTTCACCGAGCTCGGTCCAAAACAATGGTGTACGACATTTACGACCGTACAAAGCCTCGTAAGGTGCCATCTTAATACTTGATTGAAAACTGTTGTTGTAAGCGAATTCAATCAAAGGTAAATACCGTTCCCATGAACCACTGAACTCGAGGATGCAACATCTCACCATATCCTCCAGTATCTGAATTATCCGCTTGGATTGACCATCGGTTTGGGGGTGAAAGGCGGTGCTGAAATGTAACTTGGTACCCAAAGCTTCTTGCAATTTCTTCCAAAATCGTGAGGTGAATCTCGGATCTCTATCCGACACGATAGAAATAGGTACCCCGTGTAATCTCACAATCTGAGAAACGTACAATTCAGCTAGTTTATCCATTGAAAAATCCATACGTACGGGATAAAGTGAGCCGACTTAGTCAGTCTATCCACAACAACCCAAATCGCATCTTTCTTACTTGCCGATACTGGCAACCCAGATACGAAATCCATCGTGACTCGATCCATTATCATTCAGGTACCATGATTGGCTGGAGTAAACCCGTAGGCACTTGATGTTCCGCCTTTACTTGCTGACATATTAAACACTTCGAAACAAAATTGAAAATGTCTCGTTTCATACCATGCCACCAAAACTGGCGTCTCGGATCGTTGTACATTTTCGTACTCCCCGGGTGAATTGACATTCGGCTACAATGGGCTTCGTTCAGAATCATCGAAATGAGTTCTGAATTTCTTAGAACACACAACCGACTTCTGAACCTCAAAAAATTGTCATCATCAATTTGAAATTCGGATTCCATATTCGGAACACATTCAGCCCGTTTTGCAACCAATTCATCGTCGACTTTCTGAGCTTCATGAATTTGATGAATCAATAATGGTTTGGCCTTTAATTCAGCTACTAACACATTGTCAGGTTAAACAGACAAGTGTACATTCATCGCTCGTAAAGCAAACAGTGATTTCTGGCTTAAGGCGTCCGCAACCACATTAGCCTTTCCCGGGTGGTAATCAATGACAAGCTCATAATCTTTCAACAACTCAAGCCAACGTCATTGTCGCAGATTTAAGTCTCTTTGAGTCATCAAATATTTGAGACTTTTGTGATCCGAAAATACATGGCACTTTTCACCAAATAAGTAATGTCGCCATATTTTCAAGGTGAATACGATGGCAGCTAATTCGAGATCATGGGTCGGATAATTTTTCTCATGTGGCTTTAATTTCTCGACGCATAGGCCACAACTCGACCTTCTTGCATCAACACGCAACCTAACCCAAGTAGGGAGGCGTCACTATAGATGACAAACTCTTTGCCTGATTCGGGCTGCACTAAAATTGGGGCTTCAGTCAAATAAGTTTTCAGTTGATCAAAACTTTTCTGACATTTTTCCGTCCATTCGAACATAATATCTTTTTGAAGTAGCTTCGTCATGGGTGTGGCTATCATCGAGAAACCTTTTACAAACCGTCGGTAGTAACCGGCGAGTCCCAAAAAGCTCCGAACCTCAATAATATTTCTCGGAGGCTTCCAGTTAAGTATGGCTGAAATTTTGCTCGGGTCAACTCGAATACCCGATGCAGATACCACATGGCCCAAGAAGCTAACCTCTCTTAGCCAGACTCACACTTACTGAACTTAGCATATAACTGCTTATCCCGTAAAATTTGCAACACTAATCTTAGGTGCTCAGCATGTTCGGTCTCATCTCTTGAATAGACCAAGATGTTGTCAATGAACACAACAATGAACTGGTCCAAATACTGTCTGAAGATCCGATTCATCAAATCCATAAATACCGCAGGGGCATTAGTGAGCCCAAACGGCATCACTAAGAACTCGTAGTGGCCATATCTCGTTCTGAAAGCAGTTTTGGGTATATCCGAATCTCAAATTCACAACTGGTAATAACCCGATCTCAAATCTATCTTTGAAAACACTGAGGCTCCCTTTAGTTGATCAAACAAATCATCAATACGCGGTAACAGATATTTATTCTTTATCGTCATTTTATTCAGCTGACGATAGTCAATGCACAACCTCATGGTTCTGTCCTTTTTTCACAAACAATACTGGTGCACCCCAAGGTGAGAAACTTGGTCGAGCGAAACCTCTATCCGTCAACTCTTGCAACTGAGCTTTCAATTCTTTTAACTCGGTTGGTGCCATACGATACGGAGCTATCGAAATTGGCGTAGTTCCAGGTACAAGCTCAATACCAAACTCTACCTCTCGAACAGGTGGTAAACCCGGTAATTATTCAAGAAAAACATCCGGGTATTCACAAACCACCGGCACAGATTCGGGTTTCTTTTCTAATTCTTTGTCATCAAGTACGTACGCAAGGTATGCTTCGCACCCTTTTCTTACATATTTCTGGGCCAACATTGATGATATTACAGCCGGCAACCCCTTTAAGTCCGTAGACTCGACTCGGATTATCTCGTTATTTGCGCACCTCAAATCAATAGTCTTGCTTTTGCAATTCACAATCGCATCATGCACGGTCAACCAATCCAAACCAAGAATAACATCAAATTCATCAAACGGCAAAAGCATCAAGTCCGCCGGAAAACAGGAATCTCGAATTACTAGGGGGCATTTCTTACACACTTTGTCGACAAGCACGTAACGACCCAAGGGATTTGACACCCGAATTACGAACTCAGTAGACTCAATAGGTAAAGTCTTACTGGATGCTAAGGTTTCGCATATATAGGAATGAGTAGAACCAGGGTCAATCAAAGCAATCACATTAGTATCAAAGAGAGTAAAAGTACCGGTAATAACATCTGGCGAGGAAGCATCCTCGCATGCGCATATAGCATAAGCCCTAGTAGGAGCACGAGTCTTAGATATGGTCGTAACATCTCTAGATCCTCTCTGACCACCACTAGCATTTCCCGTGTTTCTAGATGGTCTACCTCGAGCAGTGGTAGCACTCAATTTCCCATTCTGATTTACATTCTGTTCAGACAATCTCGGGCAATATTTGATAAAGTGGTCAACTGACCCGCACTTGTAACAGGAGCGGTCATGGAATCTACAACTTCCAGAATGCCATTTGCCATAATACTGGCACTCCGTTCTGTCTCGACGATCATTTCCAACACTGGCGATCGAAGTGACTCGTGTGCTCATAGGGGCCGATCGCGATCTCGTCTAGAAAAGCCCGAAGTGTCTCTAGACCGGCCTAAGCCATCTCTAAATTTCTTCGATGACTGTGGGAAGGGCTTCCCCGAAGACCTCTTACGAAACTCCTTTGCTCCCACCTTAGCTTTTCTTTTCTCCATACTGAGCTCCTCGGCCTTGCAAGCTCGCTCGACAAGTGCTACAAATTCTCGAATTTCCAAAATGCCTACATACAGCTTTATATCGTCATTCAGCCCATCCTCGAAACGTTTACACATCACGGCTTCTGAGGAAATGCATTCTCGTGCGTACCGGCTAAGCCTCACAAATTTTCGTTCATAGTCGGTAACCAACATGGAACCTTGTTTGAGTTCAAGAAATTCCTTCCGTTTTTGGTCAATGAATCTCTGACTGATATACTTCTTTCGAAATTCGGTTTGGAAGAACTCCCAAGTTACTTGCTCTCTGGGCACCACAGAAGTCAACGTATTCCACCAATAGTAGGCATAATCACGTAGCAAGGAGATAGTACACTTTAGGCACTCATCGGGTGTGCAAGATAGTTCATCTAGTACCCGGATAGTGTTGTCCAACCAAAATTCCGCTTAATCGGCATCATCGCTGTCCGTGGCTTTAAATTCAGTAGCCCCGTGTTTTCGGATTCTGTCAACTGGGGGCTTATTTGAGCTTATTTGGTCAGTTACCGGAGGTATGGTAGGTGCAGGGGTGGTATTTGTCGGGAATGGAGGTTGTGGAACAGCCGTATTAGTTCGAATGTATTGGTTGAACCAATCATTCATCACGCTATAGAAAGCTTGTCTAGCTTCATCATTCGGGTTACTAGCATTAGGTTGAGAGTCCGCCGGCGCTGTCCCTTGTGCGGGAGCAGGCGCTACACTCTCACGATCATCAGCTACCGCTCGGTCGGGATCGGAATCCATTACTATAAATAAACACATTTGCAAATGTCAGAAATCACCACACTATCAAATAATCACATAAAATGGCATGTATAGCTAAACCCAACGCATTACGGTAGTCCTAGAATCGACTAAACCGTAGCTCTGATACCAATAAAATTGTAACACCCCGTACCCGAGACCGTTGCCGGAGTCGGACACGAGGGTTTCACAGACTAAATTCACTTACTTGCACAGTTCATTTTAAAAATTTCCAGGCAGTTGGCTAACTGTGTCACTGTCACCTTAAAAATCATATCTTGAGTTCTAAAACTCGAAAATCAGTTTCGTAATTTTTCCCTGAAACTAGACTCATATTTCCATCTACATATTTTTTTCTATAATTTTTGGTTGGGCCAATTAGTACAGTTTATTAGTTAAAGTCTCCCCTGTTACAGGGTGCGACTACACTGACCTTCATGCATTACGATTTGGATATCTCCCTGTACAGGGCTTAAATACTGATTCCGTTTGTTTCTATAGAAACTAGACTCAAAGAGGAATCTATAAATATATGGCATGACTTCTAAATATCTCTGGTTAATTTATAATGAATTTCCAAAGTCAGATCAGGGGATCCAGAAATTGTTCTGGCCCTATCTCACGAAACTTTAACATGTCATAATATACTGTTCATATGAACATTTCGTTACTTTCCTATGAAAATAGATTCATCAAGGTTTGATTACATAATTTATTCACTATTTAATTCCATTCCTACTATTTTTAGTGATTTTTCACATCCACATCACTGCTACTGCCAGCATCTATTTTTAAGGTAAACTTTACCTATTTCATGATCCTCCATGGATCAACTAGAGTTTGTCATACATATTCCAAAAATGATCATGAATAACCATTCCCATGGCTAACCGTTACCAACATTTCCATACCTCTCGACGGACAACATACAAAACGATTATAATGCTATGATCAAAGTATATTTAAGCCATTTTCGCATGGCTATCCAAATTTACACAAAACCGAAGGGTACATGACCAACAACAAAAGGGTAGTCCTATACATGCCATTTCAAAGTTCAACCAAAAGTATACCAAAAGGAGCTTTGATAGTGTGGGCGACTTCGACTTCAAAATCCCGAGTCCGATAGCTGAAGAACCAAAATCTATAAAACAGAGAATCAAAGAAACGGAGTAAGCATTAAATGCTTAGTAAGTTTTGAGCAAAGAATTTAGACACAACCAAAGGATAGCATTCATGTAGCTAAACAGATAATTTCATATGCACAAATTTTCAATATCATACTTACTTCACATTACCAACCCTTATATTCATACACAAAGATCAACTTAGCCAAAGGCCGGTAGCTCATTTATCAACTAAGCGAATACTTATTGTAAGGGCTCAACTAATTCAAAGCACATACGAAACATACCTCAATGTTGGGATGTTACAAGTGTATTAACTGAAACTTTTACAGCAAGATCGTTCATTCCCGAATCACGTAACTTCGGAATTTAACCGGATATAGCTACTCGTTCAAATGCCTTCGGGACATAGCCCGGTTATAGTAACTCGCACAAATGCCTTCAGGACTTAACCCGGATTTAGTAACTCGCACCAATGCCTTCGGGCTTAGCCCGGAATTAGTAACTCGCACAAATGCCTTCGGATCTTAGTCCGGATATGGTCACTTAGCACAAAGCCTTCGGGACTTAGCCCGGACATCATTCGAATAACCATGCACATTTAACAATAAATCATGACACATTCGTATTTCATTTTCATTAGCAAAACTGAAACACAAGACACTTATCACTCTTGCAATTTCGGCTCAATAGCCACACACAAAGAGCATGATTTTGATTTGCTTAAAACATGATCTAATCAGATCATAATTTAAGCTCTATTACTCAAGAACTTACCTCGGATGTGGTCGAGCGATTTCGACAGCTATTCGATCACTTTTTCCTTTCCCTTATCCAACTGTGGTCCTCTAAGCTCTTGAGCTAATTCAAACAAATTTAACTCATTAAAGTCTCATTTTGCTAGCTTATGGCCGAATATGACAAGGAGTTTGATAGGTCATATGGCCACCTTTTAGCTCAAATACACAATGGTCATATGCATTTTTAATCACATCAAGCAATTTAATACAATTCATTCGAACATCAAAAGAGAAGCTCAAGGTACTTAGCCCATATATACATTAGACATTAGAGTCACATATGTATGAAATCACGAATCGAATTCAACATACTAGCTAATATTTCCCCTTAGCCGAATTTTCTAAGTCAAGCTAAAGCCATCAATAGGCTACCTATGGCCGAACATACACATAACTTATGTACTCATTCATGTGGCCGAACATACATGTCTATGTTGGGGCCGATTGCAACACTTAATACATTCTACAAGTATGGTCACTTGTATTGACTAAACACCATTTGTTTCAAGTTCAAAACTTGGCTAATACACACATATACACTAGTAAATCAAGCACTAACATTTGTACTTCACCTTACTACCATTTCTCATCCAATAACGTGAACAACAACCATATTTCTCTTCTACTTCCTACCATGGCCGAATGCATCACAACACCATACCATTTCAATTTTGGTCATGGTTGAACGAGGAACTTAATGTCTCACTCAAAGATGCTAAAAAGAAGATTCAAGAGTCATCAATCCACCATCACATGCATCATTACAAGCTTCACTTTTAGCATGCAAATAACATCAACACAAATCCACCTTAGCCGAATATCATCTCCATGACATAGTAAAGATTTGAACAATGGGCTAGTTAGAACTCAAGCTAACAAAAAGAAAACATGCATGAATCTCATGGCACAACATCAAACTTACCTTCACCTAGCTACAAGCATGGCCGAATCTCTTTAACATTTCCTCCCTTCTTTCTTTTGAATTTTCGGTCAAGAAGAATGAAAAAAGGATGGACACATTTTTTTCGTTTGTTTTCATCCTTTTCTTTCTCTTTTTTTCTCCATTTCTTTATTACTAACTTTATTTTATTGTTTCCTCCCATGATGCACCAACACAACATGTCTATGACATGTTTTGCCCATCACCCTTTGTCCACCCTAATGTCATGGCCGGCCACTACTAGATGGGGGGAAAAATTGACATGCAAGTCCCCCCTTTTTCAACATGCACTAATAGGTCCTTATGTTTTGATCTATCACATTTCAAAAGTGTCACACATAAGTCCTATTGACTAAATTCACATGCAATTTACTAAATCGAAGCTTAAAATTTTCACACATTTATTTAGACAATAAATATCATATTCAAATAATTTGGTGACTCGGTTTAGCGGTCCCGAAACCGCTTTCCTACTAGGGTCGCTTCAGGGCTGTCACATCAAATGCTCGGCAAGTTCGAATTCATCACGTGAATAAATCAATATGTCATCAATGAATACAACAACAAATTGATCTAGATACGGTCTAAAAATTCGATTCATCAAATCCATAAAAATAGCAGGTCCGTTTGTCAATCCGAAAGGCATAACTAAAAATTCATAGTGGCCGTACCTCGTTCTGAAAGTAGTTTTCGGAATGTCTGAGTCTTTCACTTGTAACTGATAATAGCCTGATCTCAAATCCATTTTTGAAAACACAATATGTCCTTTCAACTGATCAAATAAATCATCAATTCGAGGCAGAGGATACTTATTCTTGATAGTCACTTTGTTCAACTGATGATAATCTACACACATTCTCATTGTTCCGTCTTTCTTTTTCACAAATAGAACTGGAGCTCCCGAAGGTGAAAAAATCAGTCTAACAAATCCTCTATTGGTTAATTCTTGCAACTGTAACTTTAACTCTTTCAGTTTGGTAGGAGCCATTTTATACGGAGCTATCGAAATCGAAGTAGTACCAGGTACCAATTCAATGCCAAATTCAACTTCTCTAACCGGAGGTAATCCAGGAAGTTCTTCAGGAAATACATCAGGGAACTCACATAAAACAGACACTGATTTAACTTTCTTTTCTAACACTTTCGAATCAATCACATAAGCAAAGTAGGCTTCACAACTCTTTCTCACAATACTCAAAGCTTTCATTGAAGATATCACCGCAGGAAATCCATTCAAATCACTATATTCAATTCTGACTATTCCATCATTTTTACATCTCAAATCAATAGTTTTCCGTTTGCAGTTCACAACAGTATCATGCAAAGTTAACCAATTTATACCAAGATTTATATCAAATTCATCAAAAGGTAACAACATCAGATCAATTGAAAAACAAGTGCCTCGAAACATTAACAAGCAATTCTTGTAGACTTTATCAACTAAAACACATCTGCCTAAGGGGTTCAAAACTTTAATTACAAATTTTGTAGACTCTACAGGCAAAGTCTTACTGTTCACTAAGTACATGCATATGTACGAATGTGTTGATCCATGATCTATCAAAGCAATCACAAAAGTATCATAAAGAATGAATGTACCCGTAATCACATCTGGCGACGAAGCTTCTTCACGAGCTCGGATAGTATAGGCTCTGGCAAGTACATGAGCCTTTGATCTAACAGCTGTATCTTTTGTCCCTCTCTGACTGCTACTTACATTTCCCGTATTTCTAGGAGTCTACCATGAGAACGTTGCCACTTGACCTCTGATTCAGAACATTATCTTTTTCAACAAAGTCTGGGCAATCTTTTATAAAATGATTTCGTGAACCACAACTGTAACAATCTCGATTATTACTCTTTCCCCAACACCCTCCAAAATGTCGTCTTCTACATTGATCACACTCAGGTTTTTCATTCTTTGTATTACCAACATTGGCAACAGACATAGCTAGAGCTTTAAAGCTCGATTGCGATCTAGCATGATCTTTATTAGAATATCCCACACTAGTCTTTGAACGGCTATTATCATCTCAAAATTTCTTTGTTGCAGACTAAAATGGCTTGCCTGATGATCTCTTTCATACATCTCTAACTTCAGAATCAGCTTTTCTTTTCTCTTTCCCAAGATCTTCAGCTTTACAGGCTTGTTCAACAAGCACAACAAATTCTTTGATCTCTAGAATCCTGACTAACAAACGGATATCTTTGTTCAAGCCATCCTCGAATCTTTTGCACATTATTGCCTCAGTAGATACACATTCACGAGTGTACTAACTCAGCCTTACAATTTCGACTCGTATTCAGCAATAGACATACGACCTTGTTTAAGTTCAAGAAACTCTTTACGTTTTTGGTCGATAAATCTCTGACTAATGTATTTCTTTCGAAATTCCTCTTGGAAGAAATCCCAGGTAAACTATTCATTCGAAACTACCGATGTCAAAGTCTTCCACCAATAGTACTCCGTATCTCTCAGAAGTGAAACGACACATTTTATGCGTTCTTCAGGATTCAAAGATAATTCATCAAATACTCTTATCGTGTTCTCTAACCAGAACTCGGCTCTTTTAGCATCATTATTCGTTGTAGCTCGAAACTCTTCAGCCCCATACTTTCTAATCTTATCTACTAGAGGCTCACTTAACTGAACCGGATTCACTGATGGCATAACAGGAGCTTGTGGAGGATTGACCCGGGGTGGAGGTTGTTGTACAGCCGGATTGGTTCTAATATATTGGCTAAACCAATTGTTCATCTTCTGATAGAAGGCTTGTCTAGCCTCATCATCATGGCTACTTGTTGCCGGTCTAGAATAGGATGGCGCTGTCCCTTACGCGGGAGCAGGCGAATTACTTTCAGCATTGTTTGCTACAGCTTGTTCGGGATCCATTTGCTATATAAAAGCACATTTCAATGTCAGGATTCATCACACTATTGCAGTTCATAAATATGGCATGTATAGTTAGACTCACATACGCTATGGTAGCCCTAGAACTGACTAAACCATAGCTCTGATACAAATAAAATGTAACACCCCTAACCCGTATATGTTGCCAAACTAGGGTTAAAGGCATTACTGGAAAAAATCAAAACATTAACATTCATTTCATAAGCATTGAAGTAGTAAAGATCAATCATCAATATAGAGTTCCTTATATAGGTCATCGAGACCTTAAACATGTATTAGAAAGGGGTCAGGACTAAACCGAACACATACAAAATTTCTCCAAAATTTAAACATTTTTCAAACAAGTACAGGTCACATGCTTGTATGAATAAGCCATGTGCCTCACATGGCTTTAGACACACCCGTGTGTCTAGACCGTGTCAAAATAGGGCATACATACTGACTAGTTCATACAGCCACAAGACACACTCGTGTACTTTGGCCGTGGTCGAATCTGACTTGGGCCACATGGCTAGCCACACACCCATCTGCCTTGGCCGTGCTCAAGCCTGACATACAATTGTAGGGCACCATAGGGGACACACGGCCGTACAACATAGCCGTGTGTCGCACACAATTGAGACACGCACCCGTGTCCCTGCCCGTGTGGACAAAAATAACCTATTTGAATAGCCGACTTGCTACCCCAAATGGGTCAAACCTATAAGTACCAAACCAAGCATATTTACACAACAATTTCAGCCAATTTCTATACCAAACCTTACGACATTCATGACATAACATTATCAACCATTTACGTGCCTATAAACGCAACTTAATTGTGCCAAAACATAAAACCAAATAATATCAAAACATATGGTCTCCAAATTTCTAAACTCATGACCAAATCTCATACCCAAACTTACCAAACTTACCATTTCTCTTAGCCATTCATGAACACATCAAATAGATCATTTTGCATCACATTTCATATACCAAAATCAAAACATAAACACAACCATATCAAACCATATCACATGGCTAAATATAAACATTACAACACCTATCCAAAGTACTTCTAGCCTATACATGCCATACTTTACTAGATACATTTTCAAAAAGGTACCAAAATGAGATTCGATAGTGTGGTGACAATCCTCAATGATCCCCAAGCTCACAGTAGCTTCGATATCTATAAGAACAATGCAAACATACACAGAGTAAGCTTTCAAAAGCTTAGTAAGCTCGTACCAAAAATCATCAATAGTTTATAAAATGTAAAACATCAACACTGGGGTACTTATTAATTCTCAATTCATCTATCAATTCTATACCAACACCATTCATATATTTATACCAATTAAATGAATTTCATATGCATAACATATTCTATCACATAGGTATCATACATACCTGAACCTTCCCGTATTTATTCATTTTCATTCTCATATCTCATTCAGATATTTTAAGACTTTTTGGAGATAATTCATGCTTTAACATCCGCACACTTAGTGCTTCAAGGGTTAGCTAAAGCTATCTCGGTATCCCACACTTAGTGCCTTAGATAGCTGAAGCTATTTTGAATCACACACTTAGGGCCAAATACCATTGATTTATTATCGTATTCAACCATAATCAATTATATATACAATCTATGTATAATCCAAGCATCAAAATTATATTTGTAACATCATGTTTTATGTACGAACTTACATCGTATTCGGAATTGTCGACTCGGACTGTTTACTTTATAATCTTCGACTTCCCTCGATCTAAGTCTGAATTCTTCTTTTCTTGATCTATATGTATTCAAAATTAATCCTTTTATTCACTAAATCATCCAAACCAATCCATATACACACAATTAGGGCATTTTGGAAACTAACTATCACATTTTCACATTTTGACACTTTAGTCCCTAAATCACAAAATCAAAAAATACACATAATTTGCTTGTACACAAGCTTAGCCGAATTCTCCTAGTACTCATACTAGTCCACACATTTCATTTATTTCACATTTTTGTCCATTTTACTCAAAATCATAAAAAATCCAAAGACAAAACATGTAAACCAAACATCAAAATTTCATTTATCAACAACTAACTTTACAATGCACATAATTTCATCAATAGCACATTTCAAAATCATCATCAAAATTAGAAATTGAGGTATGGGTTTGATAGTATACGAAGCAACGATTACAAAAACGTAGAAATTATCAAAAACCGATCAAAACACATAACTTAATCAATGAAAATCAAGGCCAAACCCTGCCTTTTATTTCTTTTCTTTTTCTTTTGATGATTTTGGCAACATAAGCATGAAATGAGCTTATTTTAAGATCTTGTTTTATTTAATTAACATATAATCTAAATGACAATTTTGCCCTTTTATTAAACCATTATAAATTCACATATATTAAGGATATAAGTGTCCATTATACATGTAAATGGCATAATAACCATATAAGGACCTCTCAATTATAAAGCCAAGTCAAATAGGTACTTTTAACATCTAACACACAGCTTTTACATTTTACGCGATTAGGTGCTTTTTATTAAATTAAGCACAAACATTCAAATTTTCATACGAGACATTCACACATGCTAATTCACACATCATAAACACAAGAAATAATATTTAAACATTTCTCTAACACAGATTTGTGGTCCCGAAACCACTATTCCAACTAAGGTCTAAACTGGACTATTACATTCAATGCTCCCACAAGCATTTGTAGAGGTACGAGCCAGTCTTTATTTACCTTTTGCAAATTGTTCGTGGACCGCAATCTAGTTTAGTTGGTTTTTCCTATTCCATTTTCCACCAATCAAAACATAAAAGAGCTATATTACGGTAACTACAATAGCTTACACAGTAAATATCAAACCATAAAATGGAAAAATCTTAAATCTTTTGACAGACTAGGATTTGAGTTTTGGGACCGAGAGCTATAAGAATAGCATTTATTGCAACAACAATAATATTTAATTGTTTAAATCATATATCATTGCTAGTAGTTTGCTGATAAGATGGAGAAAGCTACAATTAGTGAATGTGTAGTAATTATTTAAAAATGAAACTGTACGGCCACTACTCAAATGGCTACGTAAAGAGGCTAAACTTGGTAACATAGAGATGCTATCTTAATACGAAGATAAGAAATGCACTACAAGCAGGAAGAGAATCCTTAAGTTCTCAACTTCAATAAACCAGAAAACTTATGCTTTCCCTGCTGCTTTTGTAACACCCCAAACCCAGCCTGGACGTTATGGTCGATTCGAGCGATGTCACATTGGGTGTTTTTTGTAAAATGCAATATCGTTGAAAAATTCGTTCTATATTTAACCTCTTTGTGACCTTAAAGGTGATTTTAGGATGTCTCGTCCATTTTCAAAATATAAGTCGTTTGTCAAGAAGTTAATCATATTAAAACGTCATTAATTTTTAAAACGTTATTTCTTGCGGAAGCTCTTAAAATAAGTTGCGTGATCGTGGTATTTTTGAAAAACATTTATCTTTTTGAAAACACGCGTCTTTCTCTACTGCTAGCAGTTATAAATCAAAACAAATAAAAACCCAACTTAAAGTAAAAATCCATAAAAGCCTTGTTACAGTGAAAATACCCAAAATAAAATTACTTACAATTTAAAAATCAAATATGAAAGTATGTGTGGTTGTGTGGCCACTCATGAGTCTCTCGCAGCACTGATCCACCTAAGACTAGGGATTACCTGTATAGAGAAATATATGGGCGAGTTTTATGAAAACTCAGTGTGTAATCCCATGTCAAACAATCAAATAGTGAGCAAATACAGTTTGGGCCTAAGCCCATTACAGTAATGGTTCAGTCTCAGTTAGGGCCTTAGCCCATTACAATATTAGTATCAGTTTGGGCCTGAGCCCATCTCAGTGACAATAATAGTATAGATAAACAATCAAGAGATTCTATCTAGCCAGCCTCTACGCTCCATCTCCGTCCAACGCTGCACTCCATGTGGGGATATAATCAACTCACCCATCCCTACACTCTAAGTAGTACCGGTTGCGGCACTAATCAGTATTTGCAGTAGAGCTGCCAGTACAGTACACTTCCTCCAACCATAATAAAACCCACCCCATGCAACACATCATGCATCATGTCATGTCATGTAATAATATCATACATGTACTCAATACGTTTAAAATGGCATTCTTAAATACAATCATACATCACATAAAGGCTTAAGAGTCATTTTATCAATTGGGGGGGTCTCGGTAAACTTACTGACCCAACAGTAGGTCCACAGTTGTCTCGGGCGACTCGTGCAACCTTAACAGTTCAATAGTGAAAATAGGCCCAAGGCCCATATCGCGGGCCCACATGGGCCCACACAGCCCATACTGGCCTTGGCCGTGTGTATTACACAGCTCTGCTCTATAATTTCCACCTCTTCGTGTGGTTTACCCGTGTGGGGCCCACATGCTCGTGGGGCCCACACAACCCGGTTCGGCCCAAAATGGCCCAATACGGCCTCAGCCCATGATATCACTCATGACCAACCATGTCGACAATATGCCCATGTTTAATCACATGGCCTACCTACACGACCGCGAGCACGCCCGTGTGGCATCGACATTCACTCGTTCCGGCTTTTGCCGATTTCTATAGTTGGAGTTGTGATTGTACACACCTTGTTGCGAACGTGCGTAAATAGTCCACAAGCACTCCAAACCTATATTCAACATGATACACCATCAGTCACTTAGCAACTGGATTGAACAACCCCTCTAATAACACTTATTCTATAGATTAATCATCACTTGCCTTGATCGATCGATTGAGGTTTGCACATTTAACTCGTTGCCAGAGACTGATTACTAGACCTTAGGGATTACCTGCATTCCAACCGAACTGTATTAACCATTATTTATATGAATAGTTTGAACTAGCCAAATATTCACTTACCGAAAATACAACCCAAGCGTAAGGGGAAAAGGTATTATCGACCTCCAACAAAACAACACTTAGTCACTCACAGCTATGCTAGGTTAACTGCACAAACTAACACCAAAGATTAAACTCATAAGCGTTACCTTTACAAACACACCAATAGGATTTCGAACACTCCATACGCCAATCAAAGATCACTAGCATGCTGAGTAACTCCTACCAACAACAAAACTCCTCTTAAAAGGTATTCCAAAAAGAGAGACAGAGTTAGCATTAAACGAAACTTACCAAACCAACAGAAATTTGGAGTTGAGTGCAAGAGAAGGGAAGAATCAGCCAAAGGATGAAGAAGATTAATGGATAGAGGACAAAGGTTCGACCACAACAAAAGAGGAAGAAAATGATTGCTAGAGGAGGAGAAGAATAAAAGAGAATAGGCTGGCAAAGGTGATAGCTGAAAGGAAGAACAAAGTCAAAAAAGAAGAAAAAAATGATACTCCTATGAACCCAATCAATATTCAGCCAAAGTTTGGAAATAAAGAGGAGAAAAGAATCGGTAGACAAGGGGATTGTAGGGAAAAGCAAAGTCGAAAAACAAAATAAAACCGAATGATCCTCGAAGTCCCTAGCAAAATCGGCCTCCCAGTAGAGAAAAATGAAAACAGAAGCTGAAAAATTAGCAGCAAATACCAACCACAGCCGAAATTCTCAAAGCAAGAGTTCAAATCCGGCACTACTCTTCCACTCCTTTCAAAATCCCAAATTTTCCTTCCCAATTCTCTCAAAACCGACCACTCCTCCCTCAACAACCTAATCCAAATTCTACTCAAACACCTAAGTGTTTTGGTCAAACCACAATACTCCCGCGGCAACAACAGCAAAATAAAACACTCCACTGCTCCTACCAGGGCTCGAAATTAAGTCCCCCAACACTTTGCCACACTACTTAGCCACTACACCAGCAGGTTCATTTTGACATAAAATACCCATATTTATTTAAGAGCCTACTGACTAGAGATAGGGTTTATCCATATTAAAAACAAAAATTTTGCACAAGCCAGGGCTTGAACCCAAGACTTCTCAGACTCTTCTCATGACACTTAACCACTGAAGCAGACATGCATTTGTGTAGCACAAACATACAGAAATAAATACTTAGGATTTTTGGGGCATTACAGCTTCTGTCATGAATACAAATCTGTATAGTTAAGGGCAGATAGAACCTACAGAACATCATAAGAATCTGTTAAACACAACAAATGCGAAGAGACAAAAGAAATGGCATAATCCAAGAAGATAATAACACAAATAACCATTCAAATTCTCTAAGCAATATATATCAAATAATTTAAACATAAACAAGCAAAAGAGGCAAGAAATACAGCATCACTATTGTCAGGAAGGATTGGTGGTGGTCCTATGTCAGGCCTTATTTAAGTCATATGCTTATGAGTTGCTAGTGCTAATTAATCAACAAAACATCTAAATGTTGCAAGACAATAAGTCATGACTTATTACAGAGGAAAGATAACAGAAGGTACCACAATTACAATAAAACAAAGAAAATATGAAATTCATAGCACAAGACATAGGTAAACGGTATCCTTTCATTGGCATTACATGATAGATGAAAAGAAAATGTACCTATGAGTCGGTTGTTTTTATGATAAATGATTTAATTATTTTTTGATAGTAATTGACTTTTCATGAAAGAAGATGTAATGATTACCATAAGATAAAATAAGATCATATTGGGCGAACAAATTTATTCGAAAGAGATTAAGGATATTCTATGACCATAACACTACGATAATGTAACACCTCCATGCCCGAGACCATCACCGGAGTCGAGCTTGAGGGGTTACCGAACATAATTTATCAATTTAAGAAATTGAAATCATTTGTTTCTACATTCACAGCTTTCTAGCTACTCGCGTCACAGTTACAAGAAAAATCATATCTTGAGTTACGAAACTAGAAAGCAAGATCTGTAAATTTTTCCTGAATCTAGACTCAAATATCTATTTTCTAATTTTTTTCTAGAATTCTTTATTGGGCCAATTAATACAGTTTATTAATTAAAGTATCCCCTGTTTCAGGGTTCAACTGCTCTGACCTCTGTGTATTACGAATCAGATATATCTCTATACAAAATTTCAATGACTATGAGATTTGTTTATATTAAAACTAGACTCAATAAGGAATTTGTAAATATAAATAAAAACTTCTAATTATTTTAGTAAAATTTATTATGAATTTTTAAAGTCAGAATAGGGGATCCAGAAATCACTCTGGCTCTGTTTCGTAAAAGTTTAAATATCTCATAAAATATAATTTATATTCCTGTTTTTTTCAATCCATATGAAAATAGACTCATTAAGCTTTAATTTCATGTCTTACCCATCATTTATTTATATTTATACTATTTTTAGTGATTTTTCAAAATCATGTCATTGCTGCAGCAATATTCTATTTTAAGGCAAGTTTCATCTTTCCATGAATTTTTATGAACTAGATAACCTGTTAAACTTCCATGATATCAAACATGATCTAAATTAGCCATCACCATCACTTATCAATATCAAACATTTTCTATACCCAACATGGCCATATCATAAAATTATTTACACAAAATAGGTATATTGCTATACATGCCATACTTAAGTAGTTGTACAAGCCATTTACCAAGATAAAAGTCCTTTGGATAGTGTGATCGAACTTTCGACCTGTCCCGATTCCTGAGCCGGCTTGTTCAAAACTACAGTGAATGAAAAGGAAGGAGTAAGCATAAATGCTTAGTAAGTTTATATGTAAATAACAAGTAACATAACAATACAAATATACCAAACAACTTTAGCATGGTACCACCAAAACATATATCACATCTTTAAACATCATTCATCATCTTACCACCTTATCGTTGTTGTATCTATTTTCAACCCGAGGGTTAAGAACATACCTGTCCAAAGTGTCCATTTCACAACACTTACCCAAAGCGTCACTTATATCTTAAGTGCTCTTCCATTAAACTAGAAATTTCACCCGTTGAACACGTCGGAATATAACTCGGATACATGGATAATTTGCACATAAGTGCCACATATGTAATCAAGAAATCATGTAACCCGCCCCTAAGTGAAGTCGGACTCAACTCAACGAGCTCGGGCGTTCGCATCCATAAATGAACTCGGACTCAACTCAACGAGTTCGGATGCCTAGTTACATCTCACGAACTCGGACTTAACTCAATGAGTTCGGACATTTGCATCCATAATGAACTCGGACTCAACTCAACGAGTTCGGATGCTCAACCATCCTAGTGACATGTCACTTGTATCCTAATCTATTCCTAAGGTTCAAAACGGCCTTTTCCCTCGATATCACATTTGCCGTCTTCCATGGAATATCGGAACCGATACTTGGTAGCAATTCATATTTATCAAGTAGTAAACATAATTTGCATATTACTCAACATTAACCACAAAGCATAATATTTCATGATTAAAAAGCAGCTTTCAAACAATCTCTAATCACTTTCACCTTTTCTTCTGTTTCTTTTATTAAATCAACTCCATAAATCTGATTTTCCTTGAGTTCAGTCCAATACAATGGCGTCCGACATTTACGACAATATAATGCTTCATAAGGTGCCATCTTCAAACTTGTCTGATAACTATTATTATAAGCAAATTCTACCAACAGTAAATACTTTTCCCAACTACCTTGAAATTCCAATACACAACATTTGAGCATGTCTTCAAGAATCTGAATTACTCTCTCTGATTGTCCATCAGTTTGTGGATGAAAGGCAGTGCTGAAATTTAACTTTGTACCTAATGCTTCTTGCAACTTTTGCCAAAACCGTGAGGTAAACCTCGAATCTCTATCCGAAATGATTGACAAAGGTATCCCATGAAGTCTAACAATCTCTCGGATATACAATTCAGTCAACTTATTAAGAGAATAATCTGTACGTACCAGAATAAAATGAGCCGATTTAGTCAGTCTGTCAACTATTGCCCAGATGGCATTTTTCTTCCCTAGAGTTAACGGCAACCCTGATATAAAATCCATAGTAACCCGATCCCATTTCCATTCAGGAACCATAATAGGCTGGAGTAATCCCGAAGGTACTTGGTGTTCAGCTTTCACTTGTTGGCAAACTAAGCACTTTGATACAAACTCGAAAATATCTCTTTTCATTCCACTCCACCAGTACATTTTCTTCAAGTCATTATACATCTTCGTACTGCCCGGATGAACCGCTAAACAACCATTATGTGCTTCATGCAAAATCTTTTGAATCAACTCATCATTTTTCGGTACACAAATCCGATTTTTAAACATCAAACAACCATCAGAACCGATTCTGAAATCTGATCCCGTATCAGCTTCACATTGTTTTCTTTTGGCTAGCAAATCTTGATCATTTTTTTGAGCTTCAGAAATCTCTTGTAAAAACATCGGTCCTGCTCTTAACTCTGCTAGAATCGAACCGTCATCTGAAATTTTCAACTGAGTGTTCATAACTCTCAAAGCAAACAACAACTTTCTGCTTAAAGCATCGGCAACCACATTCGCTTTTCCTGGATGATAATCGATAACAAGCTCGTAATCTTTCAATAACTCCAACCATCTTCGCTGTCTCAAATTCAAGTCTTTTTGTGACATCAAGTATTTAAGACTTTTGTGATCGGTATATACTCGGCACTTTTCACCATACAAATAATGTCGCCAAATCTTCAAAGCAAATACCACTGCAGCCAATTCCAAATCGTGCGTAGGATAATTTTTCTCATGAGGTTTTAACTGTCTCAAAGCATAAGCCACCACTTTTCCTTCTTGCATGAGTACACACCCCAAACCATTTAGAGAAGCATCACTATACACCACAAATTCTTTACCTGATTCGGGTTGTATCAACACTGGTGCTTCTGTTAATAACTTTTTCAATTCTTCGAAACTCTGTTGACATTCTTCCATCCATTCAAATTTAACATCCTTTCGGAGTAGTCTAGTCATTGGAGCAGCAATTATAGAAAATCCATTTATGAACCACCGATAATACCCAGCTAGCCCCAAGAAACTTCTAACTTTAGTTACGTTTTTCGGTGGTTTCCAATCAACAATGGCTGAAATTTTACTAGGATCAACCCGTATACCATCACCTGAAACAATATGACCCAAAAATCCAACTTCCCGGAGCCAAAATTCACTTTTACTAAACTTAGCATATAGCTGCTTATCTCTCAAAGTTTGCAAAACTATCCTTAAATGCTCAGCATGCTCTGTCTCACCTTTTGAATAAATTAAAATATCATCTATAAACACCACAACAAATCTGTCCAAGTATGGCTGAAATATGCGATTCATTAAATCCATAAACACAGCAGGAGCATTTGTCAACTCGAATGGCATAACTAAAAATTCATAATGACCGTACCTTGTTCTAAAAGCAGTTTTAGGCACATCTGACTCTTTTACTCGCAGCTGATAATACCCAGATCTCAAGTCAATCTTTGAAAACCATGTCGCTCCTTTTAGCTGATCAAACAAATCATCAATTCTCGGCAACGGATACTTGTTTTTGATTGTCACCTTGTTTAACTGCCGATAATCAACACATAATCTCATAGAACCATCCTTCTTTTTCACAAATAACACGGGAGCACCCCAAGGTGAAAAACTTGGTCTCACAAAGCCTTTATCAGTCAACTCTTGCAACTGTGACTTTAATTCTTTCAACTCTGTTGGTGCCATTCTATATGGAGCAATCGAGATCGGAGCTGTTCCCGGTATTAAATCAATACCAAATTCTACTTCCCTGACTGGAGGCAAACCTGGCAATTCTTCTGGAAATACGTCCGCAAATTCACACACAACCGGCACTGATTCAACTTTCTTTTCAAATTCTTTTGTATTAATTACATACGCCAAATAAGCTTCATAACCCTTTCTCAAATATCTCTGAGCTGACATCGAAGAAATCATACTAGATAATGCCTCTGATTTGTCTGGCTCAACCCGCAGAATTTCACCACTTTCACACTTTAATTCTATAACCTTTTCTTTGCAATTTATTATAGCATCATGCAATGTCAACCAATCCATACCCAAAATAACATCAAATTCATCAAACGGCAACAACATCAAGACGGCTGGAAAGTAATGACCCCGAATCATTAAAGGGCATTTCTTGCTTACTTTATCAACTATCACGCATTTGCCTAACGGGTTTGACACTCTAATCATAAATTCTGTGTTCTCAACAGGTATATTCATACTAGACACCAGTTTAATGCATACGTATGAATGAGTAGAACCAGGATCAATCAAAGCAATAACATTAATATCATCAAGAGAAAATGTACCGGTAATCACATCGGGTGAGGAAGCATCTTCACGCGCTTTAATAGCATAAGTTCTAGCCGGAGCTCTTCCCTCAGATCTAACTGATGCATCTCTGGCTACATTCTTACTGCTTGTTTCACTTCCAGCTTTTCTCGGATACCTTCCCCTCGAGTTTGCACCACTAGTTTTTACACTCTGAAATTTTTCTTTCTCAGCTCTCTCTGGGCAGTCTCTAATAAAATGATCCGGAGAACCACATCGAAAACATTCATTTGCTCTGCACGGACCAAAATGATTTCTACCACACCGCTGGCACTCAGGTTTAACAAATCTCGAGTTCCCTACACTGGCTGCAGAAGTATTCTGAGATTTAGAACCCACATTCTGCTTCTTAAAATTTCCATATGATTGCCCAGCTGAAACTTGGGAATGAGGATTCATATTTCTTGACTTTCCAGGTTGTTGTGAAGGTGCCTTACTCATTGGCCTTTTCTTCCAATTTCATGTCTCAACCTCTACCTTCCTCTTCTCTTTAAGTAGTTCTTCAGCCTTACAAGCTCGATCAATTAGGACTACCATTTCTTTCAGTTCTAGGATCCCGAAAAATACTTTAATGTCTTCGTTGAGCCCGTCTTCAAATCGTCGGCACATCTTGGCTTCTGTAGGAACATATTCCCTGGCATACTACTCAATCGAACAAACTCTCTTTCATATTCTGAGATTGTCATATTACCTTTCTTCAGCTCAAGAAACTTTTTACATTTCTGATCAATAAATCTTTCACTAATATATTTCTTCCGAAACTCTTCTTGAAAAAATTCCCAGGTTACCCTCTCTTTCGGTACCACCGAAATCAAAGTCTTCTACCAATTATAGGCTGAATCTCTCAACAAAGATGTAGCACATTTCAAACATTCTTCAGGTGTACAAGATAATTCATCAAATACCCGGATAGAATTTTCAAGCCAGAACTCTGCTTTCTCTGCATCATCATCAATATTTGCTCTAAATTCTTCAGCCCCTTGTTTACGAATTCTATCAACGGGGGTTCTGTGAAATTTTATCATATCCACTCCTTGAGGCATTGGAGGCATAGGTTGAGGAATTGGGGGAGGTGGGGGAGGTCCTACATTTGGGTTCGTACGAATGAACTCAGTGTACCATGCACTCATCATTTGGAGAAAGGCTTCCCGATCCCTTTCTCCTCCTCCCTGACCAACAGTAGGAGGTGGGTTTTTAGTCGGTGCTGCCCCTTCAGCCGGAGCTGGTGCATTACTCTCTACTTCATCTGCCACAGCTGGATCGAGATCCATTTAGTATATAAAAATCATTTAAAAAGGTCAAAAGTCGTCACACTATCACAATTCATACATATGGCATGTATAGCAAAATCCGTACATACAACACGTAGTCCTAGAACCGACTAAACCTGCTTTGATACCACTAAATGTAACGCCTCCACCCCCGAGACCATCACCAGAGTCGAGCTTGAGGGGTTACTGAACATAATTTATCAATTTAAGAACTTCAAATCATTTGTTTCTACATTCACAGCTTTCTAGCTACTCGCGTCACAGTTATAAGAAAAATCATATCTCGAGTTACGAAACTCGAAATCAAGATCCGTAAATTTTTCCTGAATCTACACCCATACATCTATTTACTAATTTTTTTCTAGAATTCTTTATTGGGCCAATTAGTACAGTTTATTAATTAAAGTATCCCCTGTTTCACTATTCGACTGCTCTGACCTCTGTGTATTACGAATCAGATATATCTCTATAAACAATTTCAATGACTATGAGATTTGTTTCTATTAAAACTAGACTCAATAAGGAATCTGTAAATATAAATAAAAAATTCTAATTATTTTAGTAAAATTTATTATGAATTTTTAAAGTCAGAACAGGGGATCCAGAAATCACTCTGGCTCTGTTTCGTAAAAGTTTAAATATCTCATAAAATATAATTTATATTTCTGTTTTTTTCAATCCATATGAAAACAGACTCATTAAGCTTCAATTTCATATCTTACTAATCATTGATTTCTATTTATACTATTTTTAGTGATTTTTCAAATTCATGTCATCGCTGCAGCAATATTCTGTTTTAAGGCAAGTTTCATCTTTCCATGAATTTTTATGAACTAGATAACCTGTTAAACTTCCATGATATCAAACATGATCTAAATTAGCCATCACCATGACTTATCAATATCAAACACTTTCTCAACCCAACATGGCCATATCATAAAATTATTTACACAAAATAGGTATATTGCTATACATGCCATACTTAAGTAGTTGTACAAGCCATTTACCAAGATAAAAGTCCTTTGGATAGTGTGATCGAACTTTCGACCTGTCCCGATTCCTGAGCCGGATTGTTCAAAACTATAGTGAATGAAAAGGAAGGAGTAAGCATAAATGCTTAGTAAGTTCATATGTAAATAACAAGTAACATAACAATACAAATATACCAAACAACTTTAGCATGGTACCACCAAAACATATATCACATCTTTAAACATCATTCATCATCTTACCACCTTATTGTTGTTGTATCTATTTTCAACCCGAGGGTTAAGAACATACCTGTCCAAAGTGTCCATTTCACAACACTTACCCAAAACGTCACTTATATCTTAAGTGCTCTTCCATTAAACTAGAAATTTCACCCGTTGAACACATCGGAATATAACTCGGATACATGGATAATTTGCACATAAGTGCCACATATGTAATCAAGAAATCATGTAACCCGCCCCTAAGTGAACTCGGACTTAACTCAATGAGCTCAGGCGTTCGCATCCATAAATGAACTCGGACTCAATTCAACGAGTTCGGATGCCTAGTTACATCTCATGAACTCGGACTCAACTCAACGAGTTCGGACATTTGTATCCATAAGTGTACTCGGACTCAACTCAACGAGTTCGGATGCTCAACCATCCTAGTGACATGTCACTTGTATCCTAATCTATTCCTAAGGTTCAAACGGCCTTTTTCCCTCGATCTCACATTTGCCGTCTTCCATGGAATATCGGAACCGATACTCGGTAGCAATTCATATTTATCAACTAGTAAACATAATTTGCATATTACTCAACATTAACCACAAAGCATAATATTTCACGATTAAAAATCAGCATATCATATAATTAACATTAATAACTTAAAAATAACATTTCTGCAACATTATTTACACATGAACTTACCTTGGTACTAAAATATAAAGATTTTGCAATTTAGTCCACAATCTTTTCTTTTTCTCGATCACAACTTGAATCTCATTTTTCTTGATCTATAATACCAAATTAATCTTATTTAATACATACATTTATCAAAACAGCATTTAATACGAACTTTAAAGAAAATTACACTTTTGCCCCTAAACTTTTGCATAATTACACTTTTGTCCCTAGGCTCGGGAATTAAACTTTATTCCTTATTCTTATGTTTTATAACATGATGATCACTTTTCCCTTCTATGGAAACATCAAATTCTCTCTCTAACATATACTTGTGACTATTGGGTATTTTTGCCGATTAAGCCCTTTTACTCGTTTTCACTAAAAACCGAGTAGCACAAGTTGTCTAACATAATTTAAAACCCCATATTCTATCATAAAACATCAAAATACACAAATTTCACCTATGGGTATTTTTCCAAATATAAACCCTAGGTTGAATTATTGCTAGCATAAGCTTAATCGAGCTTCCGGGATTCCAAAAATGTAAAGAACATTAAAAACGGGGCTTGGAATCACTTACTATGGAGCTTGGAAGCTTGAAACAAACCCTAGACATGGAGAACCCTTGAAATTTCGGCCTAAGGAAGAAGATGGACAAAAATTGGCTTTTAATTTTGTTTTTAATTCATTTTAATAACTAAATGACCAAAATACCCTTACTACTAAACTTTCCAAAAATTCCTTCCATGTCCTAATTTTGTCCATGAACTTAAAATTGATCAAATTGCTATTTAAGACCTCCTTATTAATATTCCAAAACAATTTCATACTAAAAACTTCTAGAATGCAAGTTTTGCAACTTATTCGATTTAGTCCCTACTTTCAATTTAAGCACTTTAGGCATAGAATTTCATCACGAAATTTTCACACAATCATGCAATCATATCATAAACATCAAAATCATTGTAAAATAATTATTTCTATCTTGGATTTGTGGTCACAAAACCACTATTCCGATTAAGCCCTAATTCAGGATATTACAGATAAGGTTATTAGATGAGCACTTATCGAGTAGCTTCTGTAATGGTATGTAGTTAGGAAGAGCTCAGTCACGATATATAGTGGAATGACTTTGTAACTAAATGAGTTTATAATTAATAGACAAAAAGTTGGAACTTAATTATAAATCATTTAAGCCCTAATTACACATGTCCAATTGGTCCCTCCACTAACTCATTGAAACCAGAAATAAATTGCATGTTGAATCAAATGAATATAAATGGATAGAAATGATAAAGGTAGATAAATGAGTTACATTCAGAAGTAAATGTGGTTTCTCACTAAGTATGTGATCTGCCATAAATCGATGTGGAAAATTGGGCTTTTCCGACACACTTAAGGAGCTTTTTCTTGAGCAAAATAGAGTTTTTAGCTTAGTTTTTTGTTATTTTCATATTTTTATATTTTTCGAGTAATAAGTGAAAATCTCTTGTTTCTGTCTATTTTTTTAGCCAAATTGGCTGATAATGCCATTGGGAGGTCTAACGTGTGTTTGAGTGATGTAGGGACATGTCAGAGGTTGAAAACGAGCAAGACTAATATCCAGGGCAAGGGTATTGTGATATCCAATCCATGGAATCGCAATACTTCCAACAGTATAGAAGACCATGGAGACCCTATAGTGGTATACTAACATCATCCTTAGGTGTGATATCCACCTCTCAAGAGAAACCTGCAAGTTCAATACTGCTTGAGATATCGTAATATCCTTTTCTGGGTATTGCGACATCGCTTTCATCAGAGGGACAACCTGTAACACCCATATCCTGTCTTTGTTGCTAGATTAAGGATCGGAGTGTTACAAAACCAAACAAAACAATTTATCTTAAGTCCAGCCAAAAACTCCATTTAATTTATAAATATATATCAATTCAAAGAATAAATATTCACATAGGCCTTAATTAAGGTTTTTAGGGCTTTAAAATTAGTTTGAAAGTAATTAGAGATCAAAACGAATCAAAACATAAATTTTAGGAAAAACTTGAAAAGTTGGAATATAGGGGTCATACGGCTGTGTGACACAGCTCAGACCGTGTGAGTATTCAAAGTAGGGACACACGACCGTGTCTCAGCTCGTGTCATAGACTATGTAACTCACTGACTTGAGACACACAATCATGTCTTAGCCTGTGTCTCAGACCACGTGAAACTTGTACCAAAACTAACAAAGCACACATGGTCGTATGGGGTGACCGTGTGTGGCACACGGCTGTGTGATAAACCATGCCCCAGGTGTTGTGCTTCTAAATTAACCCCTTAAACAAGAGAAAATCAAGCCAAAAATTACACATTTAAAACACACAATTTCCACAAGCATTCATAAGACCAAAACTCATTCTAAGCTTGCTCACAGTATACTAAATCAAATATCCTATATGTTCCAACCAATGTACCAATAGTAGGTACCACAATTACAATAAATTTTGAACCCATTCTGTAACACCCCGTACCCGAGACCGTTGCCGGAGTCGGACACGAGGGGTTCACAGACTAAATTCGCTTACTATCGCAGTCCATTTTAAAATTTTCCAGGCAGTTGTCTAACTGCGACACTGTCACCTTAAAAATCATATCTTGAGTTTCACAACTCGAAAATAAGTTTCGTAATTTTTCCCTGAAACTAGACTCATATGCCCATCTACATATTTTTTTCTAGAATTTTTGGTCAGGCCAATTAGTACAGTTTATTAGTCAAAGTCTCCCATGTTACAGGGATTTACTACACTGACCTTTGCGCATTACGACTTAGATATCTCCCTGCACAGAGCTTCAATACTGATGCCGTTTGTTTCTATAGAAACTAGACTCAGAGAGGAATCTATACATATATGGAATGACTCCTAATTATCTCTGGTTAATTTATAATGAATTTCCAAAGTCGGAACAGGGAATCCAGAAACCGTTCTGGCCCTGTCTCACGAGAACCTGAATATCTCTTAACATACTGTCCATATGATCGTTTCGTTACTTTCCTATGAAAATAGATTCATCAAGGTTCGTTTACATAATTTATTCATTATTTAATTCAAATCCTACTAGTTTTAGTGATTTTCCAAATCTACATCACTGCTGCTGCCAGCATCTGCCTTTAAGGTAGACTTTACCTATTTCATAGTTTCCATGATTCAACTAGCCCTTTTAGCATAAATAGCACAAATTATGATAGTGATTAACCATTCCATACCAAATGATTATAACATTATGCTCAAACATATATAAGCCATTTTCTCATGGCTATATACATTAACCAAAATATTCTTCCGCCACTAGTCTATTTTATACATGCCATAAGATAATCCAAAACATAGCAGTAGCAAACAGTGGATAGTGATAGTGTGACTAGTTGCTGACGATCCCCGAGCCTGTAGCTTCGCAATGAGATCTATAAAACAGAGGAAACAGAGTAAACGGAGTAAGCATCACAATGCTTAGTAAGTTTTAAGCAGTGTCAACAGATAACAATCAAATTATAACATAGTTGTTCGTATTTTTATTTCACTCTTCCTTCGGGCATACCATCCCTTTACCGAATATGCACATCTCATCATATACAATAGGCAGATAAACTTTCACATAAAAGTGAGCTCATGTGACATAGATATATCGTATGATTTCACATCGCCTCTCACACTGATCCGATGTCACATAATCATAGGAATAGTCTCATAGATTGCTCTCGTATGCATCACATAACTACCTTATGATTTAGTGCAAATCAAGCTCACATATAAACTTGGAGTACATACCTGTTTAACCTTTCGCATTGAATATATTTATAAGCAATTCTTATTATGAAGTCTTACCCGGACATAATCTCCACACGAAGTTATCGGGTCTTACCCGGACAAAATTCCCACACGTAGTCATCGGGTCTTTAGAGCTCGGATATAGTACGAGAACAAAGCTTACGGACATTAATCAGTGATAATATTCTCGCATAAAGCCTGCGGAGTTTTAACCCGGATATAGTACTGACACAAATGCTCTTCGGGACTTATCACATTTATGCACTTTCACGTCCATCACGTTGGCCACTCGGCCCTGTCACATATATACACTTTCACATTCATCACATCGGCCATTAGGCCTTATCACATATATACACTTTCACATTCATCACATCGGCCATTAGGCCTTATTACATATATACACTTTCACATTCATCACATCGGCTATTATGCCTTATCACATATATACACTTTCACATTCATCACATCGGCTATTAGGCCTTGTCACATATATACACTTTCACATTCATCACATCGGCTATTAGGCCTTGTCACACATATACACTTTCACATTCATCACATCGGCCATTAGGCCTTATCACATATATATACACTTTCACATTCATCACATCGGCCATTTGGCCTTATCACATATATATACACTTTCACATTCATCACATCGGCCATTAGGCCTTATCACATATATACACTTTCACATTCATCACATCGGCCATTAGGCCTTATCACATATATACACTTTCACATTCATCACATCGGCCATTAGGCCTTATCACATATATACACTTTCACATTCATCACATCGGCTATTAGGCCTTATCACATATATACACTTTCACATTCATCACATCGGCCATTAGGCCTTATCACATATATACACTTTCACATTCATCACATCGGCCATTAGGCCTTATTACATATATACACTTTCACATTCATCACATCGGCTATTATGCCTTATCACATATATACACTTTCACATTCATCACATCGGCTATTAGGCCTTGTCACACATATACACTTTCACATTCATCACATCGGCCATTAGGCCTTATCACATATATATACACTTTCACATTCATCACATCGGCCATTTGGCCTTATCACATATATACACTTTAACATTCATCACATCGGCCATTAGGCCTTATCACATATATACACTTTCACATTCATCACATCGGCTATTAGGCCTTATCACATATATACACTTTCACATTCATCACATCGACCATTAGGCCTTATCACATATATACACTTTCACGTTCATCACATCGGCCATTAGGCCTTATCACATATATACACTGTCTTGGCTGAATCTACGTCAATCATTTTCCAATATCACAATTTAGAATTCACGTATGGGTTTAATCAATAGCTTATGAGCGACTAATCTGACCACTCTTCACTACGAATCAGATTTCTCATTTTACAGAATTCAAAATGTGTTGTATTTGATTTCATTTGAAACTAGACTCATTAAGGAGTCTAAGCACATAAATTTTATCTTATAACCATTTTTGTACAATTTATAATGATTTTCTAAATTCATGTTACTGCTGCTGTCCTGAGCAGGTTTATCACAATTTTACTCTTCTGACGTATCCTTTTAGCACTTCATAATATCATATCCATTTGGCAACATATCATATCAATAACTTACCTATACTTCATAATAGCCATTAGGCTATATGCATAAAAATTTACAATAGAGTTATGATTCTTTTAATATGTGCTTAACATATCATACTCAATCACATTATAGGCTTTAATACTTGAAACTTACCTCGATCGCTAATGTACGTCAATTCTGACAATTCGACCAATTTCCCTTTTTCCACGATCCGACTTTGTTTCCATAAGCTCTTGATGCTCAATCAACAATTTTTAACTTCAAATTTGCAAACAGCAATGTCATCACTTTACATAACAGAAATTAAATTTCATTAGTTAAACTATCCACGACAATCACCTTCCGAGCACCTTAATTTTCTTTAAGCTAAACCACCTCATAGTATACATATACACATTCGGCTAATTATAAAACAAATCAGCACTCATAACCGAATCATTGACTAAAATCACATTCGGTAATATGCTTTTAAATAATTTCAATATTTATTAACATCTAAAACTAATTTGCTTGGGGTGCCATGAATTATTCAAATCGGCCGAATATCATTGAATCTCTAAAATCATGCTTATAACCACTTGGCCGAGTTTCACATTTCAAAGCCACATATATATATTATTCAAAGTATTTAACAACACTTAAAAATCCAAAACCATAAAACTCAATTCATATAACACCAAACTCAATGCTAAATCACCCTAGGCACATTCGGCACTAGCACAAGCACACACACATTTAACTTTTCTAAAATTCAACTTTAACAAGCTTCCTATGCTTCCATGATAAAAACCGAATGCTCATCTTACCACCAACATGCATATTTAATTATCTCAAGCCTCTCTTAATCAATTTTATTCATAATAGCATGAACTCAACAATCCATTACTCATACAAAACAACATAACCGAAAGCCTTACTCATTCCAAAAATTCAAATCTCAACTTGGTCACAAAAATAACTTGATATCTCACCAACACAACATCAACACCAAGCAAGAATGATGCATCCATGGCCGAGTGTCATTTCCATCACATAGCAAGATTTAGACCATGGGCTAGGTAGAACTCAAGCTAACAACTAAAACATGCATGCATCTCATGGAACATCATCAAACATACCTTAGCCTAGTTACATGCATGGCCGAACCTCTTCAATCTTTCTTCTTCCTTCCTCCTTAAAATTTTCGGCCAAGGATGAACCAAAGGATGAACACTTTTTTTTTTGTTTTTCTTTCCTTCAACTCACGGCAAGGGGGGACAATCACACATATCCTTTCTTTTTTTTTTGTTTCCCATCCTACTAACACTAATATTTTATTGCCTATGCTCTTTATTTTATTGCTTCCTCCCATGATGCACCAACACAACATGTCTATGACATGTTTTGCCCATCACCCTTTGTCCATCCTAATGTCATGGCCGGCCACTACTAGATGGGGGGGAAATTGACATGCAAGTCCCCCCTTTTTCAACATGCACTAATAGGTCCTTATGTTTTGATCTATCACATTTCAAAAATGTCACACATAAGCCCTATTGACTAAATTCACATGAAATTTACTAAATCGAAGCTTGAAATTTTCACACATTTATTTTAGACAATAAATATCATGTTCAAATAATTTGGTTACTCGGTTTAGCGGTCCCGAAACTGCTTTCCGACTAGGGTCAAATTAGGCGTAGTCCCAGGTGGTAAACCCGGTAATCCTTCAGGAAAAACATCCGGGTATTCACAAACCACCGGCACAGATTCGGGTTTCTTTTCTGATTCTTTGTCATCCAGTACATACGCAAGGTATGCTTCGCACCCTTTTCTTACATATTTCTGGGCCAACATTGCTGATATTACAGCTGGCATCCCCTCCAAGTCCGTAGACTCAACTCGGATTACTTCGTTATTTGCGCACCTCAAATCAATAATCTTGCTTTTGCAATTCACAACCGCATCATGCGCGGTCAACCAATCCAAACCAAGAATAACATCAAATTCATCAAACGGCAAAAGCATCAAGTCCGCCGGAAAACAGGAACCTCGAATTTCTAGGGGACATTTCTTACACACTTTGTCGACAAGCACGTAACGACCCAAGGGATTTGACACCCGAATTACGAACTCAGTAGACTCAATAGGTAAAGTCTTACTGGATGCTAAGGTTTCACATATGTAAGAATGAGTAGAACCGGGGTCAATCAAAGCAATTACATTAGTATCAAAGAGAGTAAAAGTATCGGTAATAACATCAGGCGAAGAAGCATCCTCGCGGGCACGTATAGCATAAGCTCTAGCAGGCGCACGAGCCTCGGATCTGGTCGTAGTATCTCTAGATCCTCTCTGACCACCACTAGCATTGCCCGTATTTCCAGATGGTCTACCTCGAGCAGTGGTAGCACCCGGTTTCCCACTCTGATTTTCATTCTGTTCAAACAACCTCGGGCAATCTTTAATGAAGTGGTCAACTGATCCGCACTTGTAACAGGAGCGGTCAGGGAATCTACAACTCCCCGAATGCCATTTACCGCAATATCGACATTTCGTTCTATCTCGACGTTCATTCCCAACACTGGCGACCGAAGTGCCTCGTGTACCCACAGGGGGTCGATCACGATCTCGTCTAAAAAGGCCCGAAGTGCCTCTAAACTGGCCCGCATCATCTCGAAATTTCTTCGATGCCTGTTGAAGAGACTTTCCCGAAGATCTTTTACGAAACTTTCCAGTTCCCACATCAACTTTTTGTTTTTCTTTTCTAAGCTCTTCGGCTTTACAAGCTTGCTCGACCAGTACTACGAACTCTCGTATTTCAAGAACGCCAACGAACATTTTTATATCTTCATTCAGCCCATCCTCAAAGCGTTTACACATGATAGCCTCGGACGAAACACATTCCCGAGCGTATCTACTAAGTCTAGCAAATTTTCGCTCGTAATCAGTAACTGACATGGAACCTTGCTTAAGCTCAAGAAATTCCTTCCGTTTTTGATCAACAAATCTCTGACTGATATACTTTTTCCGAAACTCAGTTTGGAAAAACTCCCAAGTTACTTGCTCTCGGGGCACAACAGAAGTCAGAGTACTCCACCAATAATAGGCAGAATCACGTAGCAAGGAGATAGTACACTTTAGGCATTCATCGAGTGTACAAGATAGCTCATCGAGTACCCGGATAGTGTTGTCCAACCAAAATTCAGCTTGCTCGGCATCGTCGCTATCCGTAGCTTTAAATTCAGTAGCCCCATGTTTTCGGATTCTGTCAACTGGGGGCTTATTTGACCTTATTTGGTCAGTTACCGGAGGTATTGTAGGTGCGGGGTGGTATTAGTTGGGAATGGAGGTTGTGGGACAGCCGTATTAGTTCGAATGTATTGGTTGAACCAATCATTCATCACGCTATAGAAAGCTTGTCTAGCTTCATCATTCGGGTTACTAGCATTAGGTTGAGAGTCCGCCGGCGCTGTCCCTTGTGCGGGAGCAGGCGCGACACTCTCAAGATCATCAGCTACCTCTCGGTTGGGATCGTGATCCATTACTATAAATAAACACATTTACAATTGTCAGAAATCACCACACTATCAAGTAATCACATAAAATGGCATGTATAGCTAGACCCAACGCATTACGGTAGTCCTAGAATCGACTAAACCGTAGCTCTAATACCAATCAAATGTAACACCCCGAACCCGAGACCGACACCGGAGTCGAACACGAGGTATTAACAGACTTTAAACCCCTTATAAAAAAATATTTCCCAGACACTGCCAATCTGCGTACTAGTCGCTTTAAAAATCATATCTTGAGTTTCACAACTCGAAAATCAGTTTCGTGATTTTTCCCTGAAACTAGACTCATGTGCCCATCTACATACTTTTTTCTAGAATTTTTGGTCTGGCCAATTAGTACAGTTTATTAGTCAAATTCCCCCATGTTACAGGGATCGACTACCCTGACCTTTGCGCATTACGACTTGGATATCTCCTTGTACAGGGCTCCAATACTGATGCCGTTTGTTTCTATAGAAACTAGACTCAGAGAGGAATCTATACATATATGGTATGACTCCTAATTATCTCTGGTTAATTTATAATGAATTTCCAAAGTCGGAACAGGGAATCCAGAAACCGTTCTGGCCCTGTCTCACGAGAACCTGAATATCTCTTAACATACTGTCCGTATGATTGTTTCCTTACTTTCCTATGAAAGTAGATTCATCAAGGTTTGTTTACATAATTTATTCACTATTTAATTACATTCCTACTATTTTTAGTGATTTTCCAAATCTACATCACTGCTGCTGTCAGCATCTGCCTTTAAGGTAGACTTTACCTATTTCATGGTTTCCATGATTCAGCTAGCCCTTTTTGCATAAATAGCACAATTTATGAAAGTGATTAACCATCCCCGTGGCCAATCCTTGTCAAGCATATCCACACCAAATGATTATAACATTATACTCAAACACATATAAGCCATTTTCGCATGGCTATCCAAAATTTATACAAGTCCAAAGGGTCCACGACCCACAACAAACGGGTAGTCCTATACATGCCATTTCGAAGTTCAACCAAAATTGTACCAAAAGGGGGGGCTTTTATAGTGTGGGCGACTTTGACTTCAAGATCCCGAGTCCGATAGCTGGAGAACCAAATCTATAAAACAGAGGAGCAATGAAATGGAGTAAGCAATTTATGCTTAGTAAGTTTTGAGCAAGGAATTCCAGCACAACAAAAGTATAGCATTCATATAGCTAAACGGATAATTTCATATGCACAAATTTACGATATCGTACTTGCTTCACATTATCAACCCTTATGTACATACACAAAAGATCAACTCAGCCAAAGGCCGGTAGCTCGTTTATCAACTGAGCGAATACTTATTTGTAAGGGCTCAACTAAATTCAAGCACATACGAAACATACCTCAATGTTGGGATGTTTCGAGAGTATTAACTGGAATTTTACAGCAAGTTCATTCATTCCCAAATCACGTACCTTCGGAATTTAACCGGATATAGCTCCTCGTTCAAATGCCTTCGGGACATAGCCCGGTTATAGTAATTCGCACAAATGCCTTCGGGACTTAACCCGGATTTAGTAACTCGCACAAATGCCTTCGGGCTTAGCCCGGAATTAGTATCTCGCACAAATGCCTTCGGGCTTAGCCCGGAATTAGTATCTCGCACAAATGCCTTCGGGCTTAGCCCGGAATTAGTATCTCGCACAAATGCCTTCGGATCTTAGTCTGGATATTGTCACTTAGCACAAGCCTTCGGGACTTAGCCCGGACATCATTCAAATAACCATGCACATTTAACAATAAATCATGGCCCATTCGTATTTCATTTTCGTTAGCAAAACTCAAACACAAGACATTTATCATTCTTGCAAATTCGGCTCAATAGCCACACAAAGAGCATGATTTTAATTTGCTTAAAACATGATCTAATCACATCATAATTTAAGCTCTCTTACTCAAGAACTTACCTCGGGTGTTGTCGAACGATTCCGATAGCTATTCGACCACTTTTTCCTTCCCTTTATCGGATTTAGTTCCCCTTTGCTCTTGAGCTTAATTAAACAAATAAATTGATTTAATCATTTGAGCATCGAAAAGAGGAACACAAGGCACTTAGCCCATATTTATACATTAGACATTAAAGTCACATATGTACGGAATCATGAATCAAACTCAACATTTTAGCTAATTTTTCCCCCTTGGCCGAAATGCATGTCTATTTTGGGGCCGATTTCAACACTTAATACATTCTACAAGTATGGTCACTTGTATTGACTAAACACCCTTTTGTTTCAAGTTCAAAACTTGGCTAATACACACATATACACACTAGTAAAGCATCCTCTCCCTTTCCATCAATTTAACACATGCATTGCTCATTAACATGCAAAAGTTATATTCGGCCTTAGCACACAACTTGCTAGCCGATTCTTCTCCATTTAGCAACCAATGCACATATGTGCTCACTCAAAAATGCTAAAAAGGAGGTTCAAGAATCATCAAGCCACCATCACATGCATCATTAACAAGCTTCATATTTAGCATGCAATGGCATTAACACAAACTCCACCTAGGCCGAATCTTAACTCATCCTCATGCCTCATCACCACAACATCAAACATCAACCAAGAATGATGCATCCATGGCCGAGTGTCATTTCCATCACATAGCAAGATTTAGACCTTGGGCTAGGTAGAACTCAAGCTAACAACTAAAACATGCATGCATCTCATGGAACATCATCAAACATACCTTAGCATAGCTACATGCATGGCCGAACCTCTTCAACCTTTCTTCTTCCTTCCTCCTTAAAATTTTTGGCCAAGGATGAACCAAAGGATGAGCATTTTTTTTTCTTTGTTTTTTTCTTTCTAGTTTCGGCTAAATGAAGATGAGAAAGGATGAACAAAAATTTTCTCCTTTCTTTTCTTTAGCTCACGGCAATGGGGGGGGGGAAACAACTACACACATTTTTTTTTTGTATTCATCATACTCCTTTTCATTATTTTATGCCCATGCCCCTTATTTTATTTTTTTCCTACATACCTCACTAGGCCAACATGTTCCCAACATGTTTCCACCCATAGCATGGCCAACCACTAGCTCAAATTTTGGGTAATTTGACATGCAAACCCATCATTTTCACAACATGCATTAATAGACCATTTTAAATTAGCCTATCATATTTTCACCATGTCTCATATCAATCCCTATTTAATAATTTCTCATGCAATTGGCAAAATTGGAGAATGAAACTTCCACATACTCATGTACACACATAATAAGCATAGAATATGGAAATCAATTATTTTTATGACTCGGTTTTGTGGTCCCGAAACCACTTCCCGACTAGGGTCAATTTTGGGCTGTCACAGTGTGACTAGTTGCTGACGATCCTCGAGCCTGTAGCTTCGCACTGAGATCTATAAAACAGAGGAAACAGAGTAAACGGAGTAAGCATCACAATGCTTAGTAAGTTTTAAGCAGTGTCAACAGATAACAATCAAATTATAACATAGTTGTTCGTATTTTTATTTCACTCTTCCTTCGGGCATACCATCCCTTTACCGAATATGCACATCTCATCATATACAATAGGCAGATAAACTTTCACATAAAAGTGAGCTCATGTGACATAGATATATCGTATGATTTCACATCGCCTCTCACACTGATCCGATGTCACATAATCATAGGAATAGTCTCATAGATTGCTCTCGTATGCATCACATAACTACCTTATGATTTAGTGCAAATCAAGCTCACATATAAACTTGGAGTACATACCTGTTTAACCTTTCGCATTGAATATATTTATAAGCAATTCATATTACGAAGTCTTACCCGGACATAATCTCCACACGAAGTTATCGGGTCTTACCCAGACAAAATTCCCACACGTAGTCATCGGGTCTTTAGAGCTCGGATATAGTACGAGCACAAAGCTTACGGACATTAATCAGTGATAATATTCTCGCATAAAGCCTGCGGGGTTTTAACCCGGATATAGTACTGACACAAATGCCCTTCGGGACTTATCACATTTATGCACTTTCACGTCCATCACGTTGGCCACTCGGCCCTGTCACATATATACACTTTCACATTCATCACATCGGCCATTAGGCCTTATTACATATATACACTTTCACATTCATCACATCGGCTATTATGCCTTATCACATATATACACTTTCACATTCATCACATCGGCTATTAGGCCTTGTCACACATATACACTTTCACATTCATCACATCGGCCATTAGGCCTTATCACATATATATACACTTTCACATTCATCACATCGGCCATTAGGCCTTATCACATATATATACACTTTCACATTCATCACATCGGCCATTAGGCCTTATCACATATATACACTTTCACATTCATCACATCGGCCATTTGGCCTTATCACATATATACACTTTCACATTCATCACATCGGCTATTAGGCCTTATCACACATACACTTTCACATTCATCACATCGGCCATTAGGCCTTATCACATATATACACTGTCTTGGCTGAATCTACGTCTATCATTTTCCAATATCACAATTTAGAATTCACGTATGGGTTTAATCAATAGCTTATGAGCAACTAGAACAAGTTTATCAAGGTTTACAACACAATCTCAAATCCAGCACAAGTTGTTTTTCCTGAGCAATAGTCACTAAATCATTTATAGCTGGAGCTACAAAACTCCAAATCACTTTCCGTTAATTTTTCCTGAATATAGACTCGTATATCTTCCATCCATAAAATTTCCAGAATTTTAGGTTTGGCCAATCAATACCAGATTTTTCTTAAAGTTTCCCCTGTTTCACTGTTGACTAATCTGACCACTCTTCACTACGAATCAGATTTCTAATTTTACAGAATTCAAAATGTGTTGTATTTGATTTCATTTGAAACTAGACTCATTAAGGAGTCTAAGCACATAAATTTTATCTTATAACCATTTTTGTACAATTTATAATGATTTTCTAAATTCATGTTACTGCTGCTGTCCTGAGCAGGTTTATCACAATTTTACTCTTCTGACGTATCCTTTTAGCACTTCATAATATCATATCCATTTGGCAACATATCATATCAATAACTTACCTATACTTCATAATAGCCATTAGGCTATATGCATAAAAATTTACAATAGAGTTATGATTCTTTTAATATGTGCTTAACATATCATACTCAATCACATTATAGGCTTTAATACTTAAAACTTACCTCGATCGCTAATGTACGTCAATTCCGACAATTCGACCAATTTCCCTTTTTCCACGATCCGGCTTTGTTTCCATAAGCTCTTGATGCTCAATCAACAATTTTTAACTTCAAATTTGCAAACAGCAATGTCATCACTTTACATAACAGAAATTAAATTTCATTACTTAAACTATCCACGACAATCACCTTCCGAGCACCTTAATTTTCTTTAAGCTAAACCACCTCATAGTATACATATACACATTCGGCTAATTATAAAACAAATCAGCACTCATAACCGAATCATTGACTAAAATCACATTCGGTAATATGCTTTTAAATAATTTCAATATTTATTAACATCTAAAACTAATTTGCTTGGGGTGCCATGAATTATTCAAATCGGCCGAATATCATTGAATCTCTAAAATCATGCTTATAACCACTTGGCCGAGTTTCACATTTCAAAGCCACATATATATATTATTCAAAGTATTTAACAACACTTAAAAATCCAAAACCATAAAACTCAATTCATATAACACCAAACTCAATGCTAAATCACCCTAGGCACATTCGGCACTAGCACAAGCACACACACATTTAACTTTTCTAAAATTCAACTTTAACAAGCTTCCTATGCTTCCATGATAAAAACCGAATGCTCATCTTACCACCAACATGCATATTTAATTATCTCAAGCCTCTCTTAATCAATTTTATTCATAATAGCATGAACTCAACAATCCATTACTCATACAAAACAACATAACCGAAAGCCTTACTCATTCCAAAAATTCAAATCTCAACTTGGTCACAAAAATAACTTGATATCTCACCAACACAACATCAACACCAAGCAAGAATGATGCATCCATGGCCGAGTGTCATTTCCATCACATAGCAAGATTTAGACCATGGGCTAGGTAGAACTCAAGCTAACAACTAAAACATGCATGCATCTCATGGAACATCATCAAACATACCTTAGCCTAGTTACATGCATGGCCGAACCTCTTCAATCTTTCTTCTTCCTTCCTCTTTAAAATTTTCGGCCAAGGATGAACCAAAGGATGAACACTTTTTTTTTTGTTTTTCTTTCCTTCAACTCACGGCAAGGGGGGACAATCACACATATCCTTTCTTTTTTTTTTGTTTCCCATCCTACTAACACTAATATTTTATTGCCCATGCTCTTTATTTTATTGTTTCCTCCCATGATGCACCAACACAACATGTCTATGACATGTTTTGCCCATCACCCTTTGTCCATCCTAATGTCATGGCCGGCCACTACTAGATGGGGGGGGAAATTGACATGCAAGTCCCCCTTTTTCAACATGCACTAATAGGTCCTTATGTTTTGATCTATCACATTTCAAAAATGTCACACATAAGCCCTATTGACTAAATTCACATGAAATTTACTAAATCGAAGCTTAAAATTTTCACACATTTATTTTAGACAATAAATATTATGTTCAAATAATTTGGTTACTCGGTTTAGCGGTCCCGAAACCGCTTTCCGACTAGGGTCAAATTAGGGGTGTCACAACTCTCCCCCCTTTAGGCATTTTCGTCCCCGAAAATTTCCACCGATGCATAGTTTAGGATAACGTCCTCTTATTGAATTATATTCATATAAACATTAGCTCATCGATGGCAATTGTAATTCATTATTGATTTCGCATCGATCTATAAAATCATTTTCTTATCTTAAAACAAATACATAAACATTTCTACAGGTATGCACAAATATCTCATTTTCTTGATTTCATAAGCAATAATCACTTAACTTAATTCACAAATGCATTTCAAACACATATTAAGCACATATTAACATGTATAATTCACATCATCAACCCACATTTTCATTCATGAATAAGCTGTAACCTAACCGAAAGTACACATATACTCAAACATCCCAATAAATATCCTTTATAACTTTATCACATCTCAATATTCAACTTAACTCATTTCCAAAAGAAAAGTCAACTTCCACGTACCTGAACATTTAGTTCATTTAGCACATTCAATCATAGTTAACGTTACCCGTATACAGTCGAATAGGCATAAAGCCTAATATAATACACTGGCATGAGATTTATTCTAGCGCATAACTCGTATATCCAAAATTATCAACATTTATCAAAAATTCTTTCAAACTTTCGAATGTCGAAACTTAATCAAAATAATTTCTTGAACAAGATTAACAAAATAGTGTCCATTCAGCAATAGCACATATAGCTCTTACAATGCCATATCCTAGATATGGTCTTACATATTCTCACATATCGAGCCGATGCCATGTCCCAGACATGGTCTTACACACTATCTCAAATCAATGCCTCCGTCCCAAATGAGGTCTTACATGAATTCCACTTCACACACTTAGTGCCCACTGACCGATCTCGCACTCATAGTGCTCAGTTAAAGGAATTCGCACACACATAGTGCCTCGAATTATTCACATACATAGTGCTCTTATTCATTCGTTAATACACATTGATATGACTTAACCAAGTCTATAAACATCATGTATGTACACTTTTAAATATCATCTCATTTAAATTTGAATTCGTATAGTAATGAATACTTAAACTTTGCTCAAATTACCGGCACGAAGCCTACTAGGCACGAAGGCCCGAATACACGTCACCAGCATGATTGCTCTTCGGGATTTAGCACGGATAAATCACTAGCACGAATGCTCTTCGGAACTTAGCCCGGATACATCACTAGCATGAATGCTCTTCGGGACTTAGCCCGGATACATCGCTAGCATGAATGCTCTTCGGGACTTAGCCCGGATTTAGTAACTCGCACCAATGCCTTCGGATCTTAGTCCGGATATGGTCACTTAGCACAAAGCCTTCGGGACTTAGCTCGGACATCATTCGAATAACCATGCACATTTAACAATAAATCATGACACATTCGTATTTCATTTTCATTAGCAAAACTCAAACACAAGACACTTATCATTCTTGCAATTTCGGCTCAATAGCCACACACAAAGAGCATGATTTGATTTGCTTAAAACATGATCTAATCAAATCATAATTTAAGCTCTATTACTCAAGAACTTACCCCTTTCCGCTGTCCGAAATCGACTTGGTAAGGTCGCACCCTTAATATAAATAATTGATAGAAAAAATATATATATATAGTGGGTTCGCACACATAGTGCTTAATAATCAACCACGCACACTTAGTGCCATGTACTTTAAACTCGCACACTTAGTGCCATGCATTTCAAGCCCGCACACTTAGTGCCAATCTCACAACCGTGAACACTTATTGCCCGCACACTTAGTGCTGAAAACCAACCACTCTATACGCTTCACTGCCTTTTTACATTCGACAATTTCGTCTCTACATACATATACACATATAGCAATACACATTAGTATATCATTTACATTACTTGAATACAAACACAACATGCTTATCGACCATTCAACTTCCAGTTCCATAGCCACATACAAAAATCACATTTATAGTCATAACACTCCTTCAAAATTGCATCACTTATACCCTTATAATTCAATCCAAATCGAAATTCAAATACGAGTACATGATACGTACCTGATCAACTTAATAATTTAGGCATATCTAAATGAAGTTATATCGCAAATTCTCATAGTCAGAAGCTTGCTACAGCTCGATCGGGATCAAGATTCATTACAATACAGCAAACACATTTTAATAGCCAAAAATCATCACACTATCATTTTATCACTTTATGGCATGTATAAATAGACTCACGCGTGCTACGTTAGTCCTAGAATCGACTAAACCTGGCTCTGATACCAATAAAATTGTAACACCCCGTACCCGAGACCGTTGCTGGAGTCGGACACGAGGGGTTCACAGACTAAATTCGCTTACTATCGCAGTCCATTTTAAAATTTTCCAGGCAGTTGGCTAACTGCGACTCTGTCACCTTAAAAATCATATCTTGAGTTTCACAACTCGAAAATCAGTTTCGTAATTTTTCCCTGAAACTAGACTCATATTCCCATCTACATATTTTTTTCTAGAATTTTTGGTTGGGCAAATTAGTACAGTTTATTAGTCAAAGTCTCCCATGTTACAGGGATCGACTACACTGACCTTTTCGCATTACGACTTGGATATCTCCCTGCACAGAGATTCAATACTGATGCCGTTTGTTTCTATAGAAACTAGACTCAGAGAGGAATCTATACATATATGGCATGACTCCTAATTATCTCTGGTTAATTTATAATGAATTTCCAAAGTCGGAACAGGGAATCCAGAAACCGTTCTGGCCCTGTCTCACGAGAACCTGAATATCTCTTAACATACTGTCCATATGATCATTTCGTTACTTTCCTATGAAAATAGATTCATCAAGGTTAGTTTACATAATTTATTAATTATTTAATTCCAATCCTACTATTTTTAGTGATTTTCCAAATCTACATCACTGCTGCTGCCAGCATCTGCTTTTAAGGTAGACTTTACCTATTTCATAGTTTCCATGATTCAACTAGCCCTTTTAGCATAAATAGCACAAATTATGATAGTGATTAACCATTCCATACCAAATGATTATAACATTATGCCCAAATATATATAAGCCATTTTCGCACGGCTATATACATTAACCAAAATATTCTTCCGCCACTAGTCTATTTTATACATGCCATAAGATAATCCAAAACATAGCAGTACCAACCAGTGGATAGTGATAGTGTGACTAGTTGCTGACGATCCCCGAGCCTGTAGCTTCGCAATGAGATCTATAAAACTGAGGAAACAGAGCAAACGGAGTAAGCATCACAATGCTTAGTAAGTTTTAAGCAGTGTCAACAGATAACAATCAAATTATAACATAGTTGTTCGTATTTTTATTTCACTCTTCTTTCGGGCATACCATCCCTTTACCGAATATGCACATCTCATCATATACAATAGGCAGATAAACTCACATAAAAGTGAGCTCATGTGACATAGATATATCGTATGATTTCACATCGCCTCTCACATTGATCCGATGTCACATAATCATAGGAACAGTCTCATAGATTGCTCTCGTATGCATCACATAACTACCTTATGATTTAGTGCAAATCAAGCTCACATATAAACTTGGAGTACATACCTATTTAACCTTTCGCATTGAATATATTTATAAGCAATTCTTATTACGAAGTCTTACCCGGACATAATCTCCACACGAAGTTATCGGGTCTTACCCGGACAAAATTCCCACACGTAGTCATCGGGTCTTTAGAGCTCGGATATAGTACGAGCACAAAGCTTATGGACATTAATCAGTGATAATATTCTCGCATAAAGCCTGCGGGGTTTTAACCCGGATATAGTACTGACACAAATGCCCTTCGGGAGTTATCACATTTATGCACTTTCACGTCCATCACGTTGACCACTCGGCCCTGTCACATATATACACTTTCACATTCATCACATCGGCCATTAGGCCTTATCACATATATACACTTTCACATTCATCACATTGGCCATTAGGCCTTATTACATATATACACTTTCACATTCATCACATCGGCTATTAGGCCTTATCTCATATATACACTTTCACATTCATCACATCGGCTATTAGGCCTTATCTCACATATACACTTTCACATTCATCACATCGGCCATTAGGCCTTATCACATATATACACTGTCTTGGCTGAATCTACGTCTATCATTTTCCAATATCACAATTTAGAATTCACGTATGGGTTTAATCAATAGCTTATGAGCAACTAGAACAAGTTTATCAAGGTTTACAACACAATCTCAAATTCAGCACAAGCTGTTTTTCCTGAGCAATAGTCACTAAATCATTTATAGCTGGAGCTACAAAACTCCAAATCACTTTCCGTTAATTTTTCCTGAATATAGACTCGTATATCTTCCATCCATAAAATTTCCAGAATTTTAGGTTTGGCCAATCAATACCAGATTTTTCTTAAAGTTTCCCCTGTTTCACTGTTTGACTAATCTGACCACTCTTCACTACGAATCAGATTTCTCATTTTACAGAATTCAAAATGTGTTGTATTTGATTTCATTTGAAACTAGACTCATTAAGGAGTCTAAGCACATAAATTTTATCTTATAACCATTTTTGTACAATTTATAATGATTTTCTAAATTCATGTTACTGCTGCTGTCCTGAGCAGGTTTATCACAATTTTACTCTTCTGACGTATCCTTTTAGCACTTCATAATATCATATCCATTTGGCAACATATCATATCAATAACTTACCTATACTTCATAATAGCCATTAGGCTATATGCATAAAAATTTACAATAGAGTTATGATTCTTTTAATATGTGCTTAACATATCATACTCAATCACATTATAGGCTTTAATACTTAAAACTTACCTCGATCGCTAATGTACGTCAATTCCGACTATTCGACCAATTTCCCTTTTTCCACGATCCGAATTTGTTTCCATAAGCTCTTGATGCTCAATCAACAATTTTTAACTTCAAATTTGCCAACAGCAATGTCATCACTTTACATAACAGAAATTAAATTTCATTACTTAAACTATCCACGACAATCACCTTCCGAGCACCTTAATTTTCTTTAAGCTAAACCACCTCATAGTATACATATACACATTCGGCTAATTATAAAACAAATCAGCACTCATAACCGAATCATTGACTAAAATCACATTCGGTAATATGCTTTTAAATAATTTCAATATTTATTAACATCTAAAACTAATTTGCTTGGGGTGCCATGAATTATTCAAATCGGCCGAATATCATTGAATCTCTAAAATCATGCTTATAACCACTTGGCCGAGTTTCACATTTCAAAGCCACATATATATATTATTCAAAGTATTTAACAACACTTAAAAATCCAAAACCATAAAACTCAATTCATATAACACCAAACTCAATGCTAAATCACCCTAGGCACATTCGGCACTAGCACAAGCACACACACATTTAACTTTTCTAAAATTCAACTTTAACAAGCTTCCTATGCTTCCATGATAAAAACCGAATGCTCATCTTACCACCAACATGCATATTTAATTATCTCAAGCCTCTCTTAATCAATTTTATTCATAATAGCATGAACTCAACAATCCATTACTCATACAAAACAACATAACCAAAAGCCTTACTCATTCCAAAAATTCAAATCTCAACTTGGTCACAAAAATAACTTGATATCTCACCAACACAACATCAACACCAAGCAAGAATGATGCATCCATGGCCGAGTGTCATTTCCATCACATAGCAAGATTTAGACCATGGGCTAGGTAGAACTCAAGCTAACAACTAAAACATGCATGCATCTCATGGAACATCATCAAACATACCTTAGCCTAGTTACATGCATGGCCGAACCTCTTCAATCTTTCTTCTTCCTTCCTCCTTAAAATTTTCGGCCAAGGATGAACCAAAGGATGAACACTTTTTTTTTGTTTTTCTTTCCTTCAACTCACGGCAAGGGGGGGACAATCACACATATCCTTTCTTTTTTTTTTGTTTCCCATCCTACTAACACTAATATTTTATTGCCCATGCTCTTTATTTTATTGTTTCCTTATTTAAGGCACAATTTTAGCATTTGCATTCCATCATCCATATGTTCCACATACTCATATTATACCACATCTAAACACACCAATTCACATTCATTTAGCCTTGTCATTTTGATGACTACTTTTACCTTTATACTATGATTATCAACTTACCAATTAATCTAAAATTAATCATCAAGTATTCTTATTAAAGGCATTATTATCTTATTACCATATCACACCTTAATTCCATAGCTATCACTATAACAACCCAATTTAGACCTTAGTGGAAATAGTGGTTTTGGGACCAAAAATTCGAGTCAGAAAAATATTATAATATTATTTTTAGAGTTTTTTATATGTGAATTAGTATGTGTGAAAATTTTGTATGAAAATTTTATCGTTTGTGTGCTCGATTTGATAAAAGGACCTAATTGGATAAAATGTAAAAGTTGCCTGCTATTTGTTAAAGTGTTTAATTGATTTGTATTATTAAATGAGAGGTCCTTATTATGTAATTGGACCATTTATATGGTTAATGGACATTAATGACCTTATATATAATGGATTATTAATGTTTTAATGCAAGGGAAAATTGGTAAACTAATTAATAACGTTAATTAAAATAAAACAAAGCATGAAAATAAGCCATTATGTTCATCATCTTGCCGAAATTGAAGATATAAACGCTAGGGTTTTGTGTTTTAACATTCGGCCATTGAAGAACTTGATTGAGGTATGTGTTTTGATCCGTTTTTAATAATTTCTAAGTTTTTGTGATCGTTACTCTGTATACTATCAAGCCCATGTCTTAATTTCTGATTTTGTTGATGATTTTGAGTTGAGCTATTAATGAAACTATGAGTTTTATGAAGTTTGATGATAATATATGGAAGTTTGCTGTTGGGTTAACATGTTTTGTCTTTGAATTTTTTGATAAATTTGAGTAATTTGGGATAAATTGTAAAAATGAGATTTTTAGGGACTGAAATGTGGAATAAATGAAACATATGGGCTTATATGAACACCATGTATATTCGGCTAGGCATGTGTGCAAAGAAATTTTGTGTATTTTGTGATTTTGTGAATTAGGGACTAAAGTGTCAAAATTTGAAAATGTTAGAATGCCCTAAATATGTGTTTTTGGATTAATTTGAATGAATATGAGTTTAAATAAGTTAAATTTGAATTTATATAGATCAAGAACCAAAGAAAACAAAATTATATCGGGGAAAGTAGAAAGTAGTCGAGTAGCCTATTTCGTCTATTTGAATCCGTACGAGGTAAGTCAATATACAAATAAATGTATTTTGAATTGAATTATTATTGTTTATATGCTCTTGAACAATGATAAAAAATTATATGAGTTGAGCATGAGATATCCGAGAAAGTATCGACAAAGTATCGATGTCCGAAAAGCCTCATACAAACCTTAGGAATAGTTAGGATACATATGTCATGACATAGGATCCGACATGTGATTTCGTGTAAGAGCACATCTAGGACGTTGGCATTGACTTATGATTTACATGTAAGACCATGTCTGGGACATCGACATCGTATTTGACTTTGTGTAAAACCCTGTTTGGGACAATAGCATCGATATTTGGTTACATGTAAGACCATGTTTGGGATGTTGGCATTGTACGAGCTTTTCGAGCTATCCTCGTATCCTTATGATTCTGAATGGTTCAACGGCATTCTGAGAAAAGAATGAATATATGAAATGTGTATCCGAATCAGGTACATTTAAAATGTATACTATGTTTGAGAATAAAAGGTAAGTACATGTGCAAGTGATGTTATATGAAATAAGTATAAGAAAATATGCTATATGAGCAAATGAATTAGGACTATGTGAATTTATATGAACTATGTAGTAAGTGATAGTATTTTGGCCATGAATTACATGATTGGTTTGGTTTATAATTGTGTTATACGATAAGTTTATTTGTCTAGGGCTTACTAAGCTTTTGAAAGCTTACATTGTGTGTGTTTGCATTGTTTTTAGATATCGAAGCTACCAGAAGCTTGGGGATCGTTAAGGATCATCACCACACTATCGAACTCTATTTTGGTACCTTTTGAAAGTGTAAATATTGAAATATGGCATGTATAGGCTAGAAGTATGTGAATATGTTTGGTAATATATATATCTAGCCATGTGATTTGGCTTGGTTTTAGTTGTGTATATAAATGAGTTTTGGTATGAAATATGTGATGAAATTTTATCTATGTGATGTGTTTTGGATATCCAAGAGACATAGCCAATTTGGTAAGTTTTTGATATGTGCCTAGTATGAAATTTGGTTAGATTATGGTATGATTTTGGATGAGGTAAGTTGTAGTTATAAACCATATGTTTAGTATACCTTTGACTTATGATTGGGTATGATTTGGAATGGTTAATAAGCATAAATTTGGTTGATAATGAAATGACATGAATGGTGTAGGTTTTGGTTGAGAATTTGGTATAAAATGATGCGGTTTTGATGCTTGTAGGGAGGACCCTAATTGGGTGGAAATTTGGCCTTGTAAATGCCCTATTTTTATCCACACGGACAGGGACACAGGTGTGTGTCTCAGCTGTGTTGCTCATTGGCCATTTTGAAATGAGCCTGGGCAGGCCACACAGTCGCACATACATGCGTGTTCTAGGCTGTGTGGCCAAGTCAGTTTCGAGCATGGGCTAGACACATGGGCGTGTGACTGGCCGTGTGACCCAAGTTAGTAGCCTCCTTAATTTTCACACGGCCTCGTAGACGGGCGTGTCTTGTGGCCGTGTGGACAAGTCAGTATGTATGCCCTGTTTTGCCACGGCTTAGAGACACGGACGTGTCTAATGCCATGTGAGGCACACGGCTTGCTCATACGAGCGTGTGACCTGTATAACTTTAAAAAATGTTTATGTTTTCAAAAAATTTTGTATGAACTTGGTTTAGTCCTGACCCCTATCTAAAGCATGTTTAAGGTCTCGTTGACCTAAGTAAGGGATTTTGTAATGATATATGATTATGTTTGAATAAAGCTTGTGAATTTATTTGTGAAATGTTTCGATTTGTCCGGTAATGCCTCTTAACCCTAGTCCAGCGACAGATACGTGTTAGGGGTGTTACATTTGGTTGGTATCAGAGTTACGGTTTAGTCGATTCTAGGACTAACGTAGCGTATCTGAGTCTAGCTATACATGCCATATTTATGAACTGCGATAGTGTGATGAATCCTGACAATGAAAATGTGTTTTTATATAGCAAATGGATCCTGAACGAGCCATAGCTAACAATGTCAAAAGTAATGCACCTGTTCCCGTGCAAGGGACAATACCATTTGATTCTAGACCGGCTACGAGTAGTCATGATGTAGAAGCTAGGCAGGCTTTTTACCAAATGATGAAAGATTGGTTCACCTAATATATTCCAACTAATCCGACTGTGCCACAACCTTCACCCCCAGTTAATCCTCTGCAAGTCCCTACTATGCCATAAGCGTATCCGATTCAGTTGATTAAGCCTCTGATCGACAAAATTAAAAAATATGGGGCCGAAGAATTCTGTGCTACTACTAATGATGATGCTGAAAGAGCTGAGTTCTGGTTAGAGAATAGAATACAAGTGTTCGATGAATTGTCATTGAATCCAAACGAATGCCTAAAATGTGATGTTTCACTTTTGAGAGATACGACGCATCATTGGTGGAAGACATTAATATATCTGGTTTCAAGGGAATGAGTCACCTAAGATTTCTTTCAAGCTGTATTTCGAAAGAAATACATCAATTAGAGATTCATTGATCAAAAACGTAAAGAGTTTCTTGAGCTTAAACAAGGCTGTTTCTCTATTATAGGATACGAGCGAGAATTTGTGAGACTGAGCCAGTATGCACAAGAATGTGTTTCGACTGAAGCAATTATGTGCAAGAGATTTGAGGATGGCTTGAATGAAGACATCAAATTGTTAGTCAAGATTCTAGAGATAAAAGAATTTGTAATGCTTGTTGAACGAGCATGTAAAGCCAAAGAACTCGAAAAAGAGAAAAGAAAAGCTGATTCAGAAGCTAGAGATGTGAGAAAGAGATTCGCAAGTAAATCATTTCAGTCAGTGTCAAAGAAATTCTGAGATGATTTTAATCGTTCAAAGGCTAATGTGGGGCATTCAAGTAGAGATCGTGCTAGATCGCATTCGAGCTTCAGAGCTCTGGCTACTTCTGTTGCTAGTGTTGGAAATGTTCGATCGGATTGACCCGAGTGTAAACACTATGGTAAAAGACATCCCGACAATTGTAGATTATATGATCGGGCTTGTTTCAAATGTGGAGCTTTAGATCATTTTATCCGAGATTGTCCCGAGTTTGTCCAGTAAGAGATTGTGCAAAATTTGAGACCGAGTAACACTTCAGCTAGAGGTAGACCTCCTAGAAATATGAGAAATGTGAGTGGTAGCCAAAGAGGGACTAAAGACACTACTGTTCGATCTGAGGCTAGAGCATTTACCAGAGCCTATGCCATTCGAGCTCGCAAGAAAGCTTCGTCTTCAGATGTTATAATTGGTACTTTCACACTTTATGATACTTCTGTGATTGCATTGATAGATCTAGGATCAACACATTCATATATATACATGAATTTAGTATCCAGTAAGACTTTGCCTGTAGAGTCTACTGAATTCATGATTAGAGTATCGAACTACCTAGGTAAAAGTGTTTTGGTTGACAAAGTTTGCAAGAATTGTCCGTTAATGTTTCGAGATATTTATTTTCTAGCTGATCTACTGTTATTACCTTTTGATGAGTTTGATATAATTCTGGGTATGGATTGGCTAACTTTGCACGTGCTATTGTGAATTGCAAACGAAAAACTATTGATTTGAGATGCAAGAATGATGAAATAGTCCAAATTGAATCTAGTGATTTGAATGGATTACTAGCTGTGATTTCGTCAATGAAAGCTCCGAGTATTGTGAGAAAAGGATGTGAAGCTTACTTTGCCCATGTGATCGATTCGAAAGTGTCAGAAAAGAAAGTTGAATCAATGCTTGTTGTCTGTGAATTCCCTAATGTATTTCCAGAAGAAATTTAGGGATTACCTCCGATTCGAGAAGTTGAATTTGGCATTTAGTTAAAACCAGGAACTATTCCGACTTCGATAGCTCCGTATAGAATGGCTCCAACCGAGTTAAAAGAGTTAAAGTCTAAGTTGCAAGAGTTGACTGATAGAGGATTTGCAAGACCGAATTTTTTACCTTGGGGTGCTCCTGTACTGTTTGTGAAAAAGAAAGACGGTACGACGAGAATGTGCATTAATTATCATCAGTTGAACAAAGTGACTATCAAGAATAAATATCCTTTGTCTAGAATTGATGATTTTTTTTGACCCATTGAAATGAGCTACTGTGTTTTTAAAGATAGATCTCAGATCAGGTTACTATCAATTGTGAGTAAAAGATTCAGATATTCCAAAAACTACTTTCCGAATGAGGTACGGTCACTATGAGTTTTTAGTTATGCCTTTCGGATTAACGAATGCACCTGCTATCTTTATGGATTTGATGAACAGAGTTTTCAGATTGTATTTAGATCAATTTGTTGTTGTATTCATTGATGACATTTTGATTTATCCACGATATGAAACCAAACATGCCAAGCATTTGAGAATAGTGTTACAGACTTTGCGTGATAAGCAGTTGTATGCGAAGTTCAGTAAATGTGAGTTGTAGTTACGTGAAGTTGGATTTTTGGGACATATTGTGTCAGCATCAGGTATTAAAGTTGATCCGAACAAAATTTTAGCTATTCTGGATTGAAAGCCTCCAAGAAATGCTTCTAAAGTCTGCAGTTTTCTGGGACTTGTCAGTTATTATAGATGATTTGTAAAAGGATTTTCAATGATCGCGACTTCGTTGATGAAACTGCTTCGGAAAGATGTAAAATTTGATTGGTCTAAAAAGTGTCAGAAAAGCTTTGATTAGTTGAAAACCCTATCGACTGAAGCTCCAGTATTAGTACAACTAGAATCGAGTAAAGAATTTGTGATTTACAGTGATGCTTCGTTGAACGGTCTGGGTTGCATTTTAATGCAAGAGGAAAAGTTATAGCCTATGTATTGAGACAGTTGAAGTCGCATGAAAAGAACTATCTGACACACGATCTGGAATTAGTGGCTCTTTTGTTTTCTTTAAAGATTTGGCGCCACTATCTGTTTGGTGAGAAATGTCACGTTTATTCTAATCATAAAATGTAACGCCCCAAAGTTTGGGCCTAGATGAATTGGGCTTTGGGCTATGGGTCTCATAAAATTCTTAAGTGAGCAAGAAAATGACAACTGACATGTTGGCTTTAAGGGTTTAAGGAATTTGAAGTGTCTAGCTATGTTGAAGAAGTTCTGGATTCAAGTTTTGTGGTGGAGGAATTTTAATTTAATTATTAAAAGAATTAGGGTTGGCAAGTAGGTGGGATTTAAAATAAAAATAAGGGAAAAGTAACATAAAAAAGCCTTGTGGAAGAGTGGCTAAGTGACGCCACTTAGGGAGTAGGGAGGTGGTGTTAGTAGCTAGCAAGGAGATCCAAGGTTCGAATCCTAGCTTAGTATTTTTAGAAGTTTAATTTTGGCCTTCTAGAAGGATGGAAGTGGTGTGAAGGTGGACTCCAAGGGGAGTGTTCAGAAGAGAAAATTAAGGAAAATATCAAGGGGTTATTAGGGAGAAAAATGAGGAGATGAGAAAAGAGAAGTGATGGAGTCGAATTGGGAATTGGGCATGGAAAATTTGGCTATAAGGGCTATAAATATGGGCTGAATACAGGGTTACCAGGCTACTTCCAAAATTCTTTTTCACCTTGTTGCCAAAGACCCCTTTCTCCAAAAGCCAAAAACCATTTTCTTTTCAAGATCCAAAAAGCCGAAAACCCTTTTTTTCTTTCTTTTCTTCTTGTCGATTTCTATTCTTCTCCACACAATTTTCTTTGTTTCACTTAGTCGATTTCCTTTTCTACTCTTCTTCTTTAATCTATACCAAATAAACCTTATTCACCATACTAAGTTTGAAAAGCCGAAAAGTCGAATCTCTCAAGGGCCGAATACTCTTTGACCGAATCTAGTGTAAGTGTTGCTCTTCCAATCGATATTCTTTGCTAGGTATCGATTATTGTCCCTCACTCTTTCTAATCAACTTTGGTAGGGAATTAGTATCGGATCTCGGATCTTAGCTCTCTGCTGAATTGCTCTTTAGGTGTTTGCGGTTTTGGTAAGTATTCCTCTCCCACTGGCTAAGGTGGCTGAATGTTCATAGTTAAGGTAAGGGGACTTGTGTTGGATATGACTCACCTATTATTCTGGTTTAAATAGTTAAGATTGGTGCAGATCTAGGAGTTGATCGTGGTTAGTGATTTAAGAAAGGGCTAATCGCGCAAGGTAAGGTTAAGGGGAGGTTACGGTTTTAGTAAGGATATGTATTAAGCATGCGATTAATGGAAGGGTGATATCATTGTAGGTTGGTGACTAAGGGAATTGCGACATGCTTGCTTACCAGGTGTGCACATACACTGCACACACACACTATGAATCGGGAAAAGCTGAAATGCTGAAATGCCAAAATGCCGAAAAGCCGAAAGTTCGGCTACGGTAGTCTTGCGAGTGCGCGAACACTCGTAAGGGAGAGACCAATAGGTTGCCTAAGACCCACGGGTGATTCCGTGGACTTGGGTTGTGATTTGGCCATATGAGCCGAAATGGGCTAAATAGGCCCATTAGGCTTAGCCCATTTCGGCTGTTGGGCCCATATTAGGCAAAATCTAAATATTGATGCTATATGATAAGAATTTGTATGTGAGCATGAATATGAATGTGACTGGGCCGAACGAGCCATATAGATGTGATTTGGGCCTAATGGGCCATATCTAGGTGATTTGGGCCTAGTGGGCCATATGAATACGATTGGGCTTAATGAGCTAGATACAGGTATGTGAATTTGATTGGGCTCTGTAAGGGGTTTTGGGCCTAGTACATGATAAATTCATAAAAATTAATTAATTGAGACCGTGGGCAAGTCATAGGGTTAAGGTGTGGCAACGGGTATATGCATGTCTAGGATTGGATCTAAAGAGAGCTTGGTACTTAAGCGGTCTTAATAACCCACCTCCTTTTCTCTGGAATCCTACCTGGTGCATAGTATCCATTCATCTTTGCTTACGGGACTTGTTCATGGGCCAAGGTAAGTGAAAACCGTAATTAAGGGAAAATTATCGAAATGCCCCTAAAGGCAAAAATGACCAAAATACCCCTAGGTGTTGAATGAAAGTTTTGTGGATTTGACATGCATACATATGATGTTCTGCTTAGGATGCATATGGGGTGGGAATTATGGTATGGAGAAAGTATATGAGGATCGCATGGTTGCCTGACAATCGTGGATCCACCGATGGCTTTTAAAGCCCAATATGTAAATGAAGGTAGTTCCGCAACCGGGCTACCATTGGTGTGTGGGTTGGGTGGGTTGACATTTATATCCCCACATGGTGTGATGGGGGACGGAGCTGATGTATAGCGGATGGATAATTTGGATGGGTTTGCATTGCATGTTTGATGATTTTTCTTTGGATGCTTGTTTTTCATCGAGGGTTGTATGCACTGAGTTTGCGAAAATTCACCCCCTCTTTTATTTTATTTTCAGGTGGTGCTCAACAGAAGGTTCGATGTTTGGAGGGACTCTGGGTGACCGGCTAGCAAGATAATTCGGACTTGGTTTTTTTTAAGCATTTAAGTTTTTATTTTTTTTATTTTTTTAAGTATGTTCAGACCAGATTGTAATAAGGTTTTCATTATGTTATTATTATTATTTTCATTGTAACTACGAGAAGTTGAACTTAGAGTTCTTAAATTATATTATGTTTTCTATGTTTCCGCAACTAAATTTCTAAGTGCTATATTTTTATCAAATCTTATGTTTTGAATAAGTTATTTTTCTATATATTTAAGATTCTCTCTTATTTTAAAAAGGGTTTTCAATGAAAACACAGTTTTCGTTAAAACACTTCAATGTGACACACCAGATTCGGCCATAGTGTCTGGGCCGGGTCTGGGGTGTTACATAAAAGTTTGAAACTTCTAATGACTCAGAAAGATTTGAATCTGCGATAGAGAAGATGGCTAGAACTGTTAAAAGACCACGAGCTTGTTATTGATTACCATCTGGGAAAGGCCAATGTTGTTGCTGATGCTTTGAGCTGAAAATAGTTGTTTGCTTCACGTGCGATTAATGCTCATTTAGCTTTGTCTGATGATGATTCAATTTTAGTAGAATTGAAAGCAAGACCGTTGTTTTTACAACAGATTACTGATGCTCAAAAGGTTCATAATGAGATAATAGCAAAACGAGGTCAGTGTGAAATGAATTCTAATTTTGAATTTCGAGTTGATAATGACGATTGTTTGAAATTCTGAATTCAGATTTGTGTTTCGAGAAATCCAGAGTTAATTCAAATGATTTTGAACGAAGTTCATAACACTCGTTTATTTGTACATCCGAGAAGTTTGAAAATGTATAATGATTTGAAACAGCATTATTGGTGGTCTAGAATGAAAAAAGATATCTCTGACTTTGTTTCCAAATGTTTAATTTGTCAGCAAGTTAAAGCTGAACATCAGGTACCCTCCGGTTTGTTACAGCTGATTATGATTCCGAAATGGAAATGGGATAGAGTAACGATGGATTTTGTTTCGGGTTTGCCCCTATCTCCGCAAAAGAAAGATGCTATTTGGGTTGTAGTACGATCTAATTACACACTTGATAAGTTAGTTGAGTTACACATTCTGATGTTGTAAGATTCCATAGGGTACCTTTGTCTATTGTATCAGATAGAGATTTGAGATTCACTTCATGGTTTTGGAAGAAACTGCGAGAGGCTTTAAGTACAAAATTGCATTTTAGTACTGCTTTTCATCCGCAGACGGATGCTCAATCCGAGCGGATTATTTATATTCTCGAGGATATGCTGAGATATTGCATTCTTGAGTTTGAAGGTTCGTAGGAACAATATTTGCCATTGATTGAATTCGCATACAATAATAGTTTTCAATCAAGCATCAAAATAGCACCGTACGAAGCCTTATATTCTAGAAATGCCGTACACCTTTGTATTGGAATGAGCTCAGTGAGAATAAGATTCATGGGGTTGATTTGATAATAGAAGCTTAACAGAAAGTAAAAGTGATCCGAGAACGTTTGAAAATAGCTTCCGATCGTCAGAAATCTTATGCAAATTTCAAAGTGTTTTTGAAAGTATCTCCGTGGAAGAAAGTACTCCGATTCAACTGAAAAGGCAAATTGAGTCCGAGTTCATCAGGCTGTATAAGATTATCGAGCGCATCGGGCCAGTTCCTTATAGATTGTTGTTGCCACCAGAACTAGAAAAGATTCATAATGTGTTTCATGTATCGATGCTTCGATGATATAGATCCTATTCTTCACATGTGATTTCTTCTTCTGAGGTTGAGATTCAGTCTGATATGACCTAAATGAAGAACTGATCCGTTTCTTGGCATGAGAGGTTAAAGAACTACAAAACAAGAAAATTTAGTTAGTAAAAGTAATGTGGCATCAACACGGTGTTGAAGAGGCTACATAGGAGCCTGAAGATGCTATGAGACAGCAATATCCAAATCAATCCAATGGTAAGATTTTCAGGGATGAAAATCCCTAAGGGGGGAGAGTTGTAATAGCCAGGTTTAGACCTTAGTCAAAATAGTAGTTTCGCGACCACAAATCCAAGTCAAAAAATATTATAATATTATTTTCTGAGTTTATTATATTTGAATTAGTATGTGTGAAAATTTCATATGAAAATTTTGTCGTTGTGTGCCCGATTTGATAGAAGGACCTAATCGCCTAAAATGTAAAAGTTGCCTGCTATTTGTTAAAGTGTTTAATTGATTTGTCTTATTAAATGAGAGGTCCTTATTATGTAATTGGACAATTGATATGGTTAATGGACATTAATGGCGTTACATATAATGGTTTGTTAATGTTTTAATGTAAGGGCAAATTGGTAAACTAATTAATAATGTTAATTAAAATAAAACAAAGCATGAAAATAAGCCATTATGTTCATCATCTTGCCGAAATTGAAGAGATAAAAGCTAGGGTTTTGTGTTCTAACATTCGGCCATTGAAGAACTTGATGTGTTTTGATCCATTTTTGATAATTTCTACGTTTTTATGATCGTTGCTCTGTTACTATCAAGAACATGTCTTAATTTCTGATTTTGTTGATGATGTTGAGTTGAGCAATTGATGAAACTATGAGTTTTATGAATTTTGATGATAATATATGGAAGTTTGATGTTGCATTAACATGTTTTGTCTTTGAATTTTTTGATGAATTTGAGTAATTTGGGCTAAATTGTAAAAATGAGATTTTGAGGGACTAAAATTTGTAATAAATGAAACATATGGGCTTATATGAACACCATGTATATTCGGCTAGGCATGTGTGCAAAGAAATTTTGTGTATTTTGTGATTTTGTGAAATAGGGACTAAAATGTCAAAATGTGAAAATATGAGGGCTAATTTGTAAAATGCCCTAAATATGTGTTTTCGGATTAGTTTGAATGAATATGAGTTTGAATAAGTTAAATTTTAATTTATATAGAACAAGAACCAAAGAAAACGGAATTAGATCGGGGAAAGTCGAAAGTAGTCGAGTAGTCGATTTCGTCTATTCGAATCCGTACGTGGTAATTCAATATACAAATAAATGTATTTTGAATTGAATTATTAACATTTATATGCTCTTGAAAAATGATAAAAGATTATATGAGTTGAGCATGAGATATCCGAGAAAGTATCGACAAAGTATCGACGTCTGAAAAGCCCCGTACGAACCTTAGGAATAGTTAGGATACATATGTCATGACATAGGGTCCAATATGTGATTTCATGTAAGACCACATCTGCGACATTGGCATCGACTTATGATTTACATGTAAGACCATGTATGGGACATCGGAATCATATTTGACTTCGTGTAAGACCCTGTCTGGGACAGTGGCATCAATATTTGGTTACATGTAAGACCACGTCTGGGACCTTGCATTGTACGAGCTTTCTGAGCTATCCGCGTATCCTTATGATTCAGAATGGTTTAACGGCATTCCGAGAAAAGAATGAATATATGAAATGTATATCCGAATCAGGTACATTTGAAATTTATACTATGTTTGAGAATAAAAGGTAAGTACATTTGCAAGTGATGTTATATGAAATAAGTATGAGAAAATATGCTATATTAGCAAACGAATTAGGATTATGTGAATTGTATATGAACTATGTAGTAAGTGATAGTATTTTGGCCATTAATTACATGATTCGCTTGGTTTATAATTGTGTTAGATGATAATTTTATTTGAATATGGCTTACTAAGCTTTTGAAAGCTTACTTTGTGTGTGTTTGCATTGTTTTATAGATACTAAAGCTACTGGAAGCTCGGGGACTGTTAAAGATCATCACCACACTATCGAACTCTATTTTGGTACCTTTTGAAAGTGTAAATATTGAAATATGGCATGTATAGGCTAGAAGTATGTGAATATGTTTGGTAATATATATATCTAGCCATGTGATTTGGCTTGGTTTTAGTTGTGTATATAAATGAGTTTTGGTATGAAATATGTGATGAAATTTTATCTATGTGATGTGTTTTGGATATCCAAGAGACATAGCCAATTTGGTAAGTTTTTGATATGTGCCTAGTATGAAATTTGGTTAGATTATGGTATGATTTTGGATGAGGTAAGTTGTAGTTATGAACCATATGTTTAGTATACCTTTGACTTATGTTTGGGTATGATTTGGAATGGTTAATAAGCATAAATTTGGTTGATAATGAAATGGCATGAATGGTGTAGGTTTTGGTTGAGAATTTGGTATAAAATGATGCGGTTTTGATGCTTGTAGGGAGGACCCTAATTGGGTGGCAATTTCGCCTTGTCCTATTTTTGCCCACACGGGCAGGGACACGGGCATGTGTGTCAGCCGTGTTGCTCATTGGCCATTTCAAAATGAGTCTGGGTAGACCACATGATCACACACATGGGCATGAGCTAGGCCATATGGCAAAGTCAGTTTCAACACGGGCTAGACACACGGGCATGTGACTAGCCGTGTAACCCAAGTCACTAGCCTCCTTAATTTTCACAAGGCCTAGTACACGGACGTGTCTTGTGGCCGTATGGACAAGTCAGTATGTATGCCCTGTTTTGCCACAGCCTAGACACATGGGCATGTCTAATGTCGTGTGAGGCACACGGCCTGCTCACACAGGCGTGTGACCTGTATAACTTTGAAAAAAGCTTAAGTTTTCAAAAAAAATTTGTATGAACTCCGTTTAGCCCCGACCCCTTTCTAAAGCATGTTTAAGGTCTCATTGACCTAAGTAAAGGACTCTGTAATGATATATGATTATGTTTGAATAATGCTTGTGAATTTATTTGTGAAATGTTCCGATTTTTTCGGTAATGCCTCTTAACCCTAGTTTAGCGATGGATACGGGTTAGGGGTGTTACAATGACCACTTCGATCAGTCATAATGCATTCATCAACCACATATGTCATAGAACTAATCATTAATGGCAGCAAGCGTAATGATATCCCATCTCAAAGTAGTAGCACATAGCATGAATAGATAGACTTACAATCCGTAATCATTATGAGTCACATCTCATGGCCATATACAAATAGATCAATAAAAGCCAATACATTTGGCCAAATCATAAGAACACATATCATAATAACTAAGTCCCTATACATGCCACTCACCCGGAAACACTTAAAATATATCAATACCCCCTATTCATAGCTTGATAGTGTGATGCTACCTCCGACGATCTGCAACCCCAAGCCAACCTGACAACACTAAAAGAAATGGAAAGGAGGGAGTAAGCTTTAAAGCTTAGTAAGCCTGTATGAAAAATAATAAGCATTCCATGCCATTTCTTTACTTACATCAATAATGTAAACATAACATAACATAAATCACAAGTATTTCATGAATATACCTACATACTTTCCATTCACAACTCTTGCTACACATTTACCCTCCCATGTTGTAACTTATGAACACATAATTTATACATTACCTTATTCTCATCACTCGTTCAAACATAATTCACCACAAGATCATCAAGTATCTCAAACATGTTGTAATTCATATCATTAGCATAGTGTAAAACAAAGTCTTATAATCATGATTCATTCATTTACATCTCATCAAGGTTTTATAATCATAACTTTCTCATGTACAACATTACCACATGTTCATCACATATTAAGCTTATTGCGCATGAGTTTCAAGTATGCACCTGTACTATCTCACATCATAACCACTTACTTTCTTATCTTTGATATACTTAATGGATTATGCTTTGAACTTCTCTTTAGACTTTGAACACTTGGAATGTAATATCCCGAATTAAGGCCTAATCAGAATAGTGGTTTCGTGACCAAAAATTCGAGATAGAAATAATTATTTTATAATTATTTTGAAGTTTATGATATGATTGCATAATTGTGTGAAAATTTCGTGAAGAAATTTTTGGCATAACGAGTTTAATTTAAAGTTAGGGAATAAATCGAATAAGTTGCAAAACTTGCATTCTAGTAGTTTTTAGTATGAAATTGCTTTGAAATATTAATTAGGAGGTCTTAAATGGTACTTTGACCAATTTTAAGTTCATGGACAAAATTAGGACATGGAAGGAATTTTTTTGAAAGTGTCTCCATGGAAGAAAGTTCTCAGATTTGGATGGAAGGGCAATCAAAGAGAGTAATTCAGATTCTTGAAGATATGCTTAGATGTTGTGTATTGGAATTTCAAGGAAGTTGGGAAAGATATTTATCGTTGGTAGAATTTGCTTACAATAATAGTTATGAGACGAGTTTGAAGATGGCACCTTATGAAGTATTGTATGGTCGTAAGTGTCGAACGCCTTTGTATTGGACTGAACTCAAGGAAAATTTGATCTATGGAGTTGATCTAATAAAAGAAACCGAAGAAAAAGTGAAGCAAGCAGTAAGAATGTAGCCAGAGAATATGTTCCTATAGAAGCCAAGATGTGCCGACAATTTGAAAATGGGCTCAACGAAGACATCAAGGTAATTGTTGGGATCCTTGAACTAAAAGAAATGGTGGTACTTGTCAATCGAGCTTGCAAGGCTGAAGATCTACTTAAGGAAAAGAAAAAGGTAGAATATGAGACACGAAATTGGAAGAAAAAACCAATGAGTAATGCACCATCGCAGCAACCCGGAAAGTCAAGAAATATGAATCCTCGTCCCCAAGTTTTAGCGGGGCAATCATATGGGAATTTTAAGAAGCAAAATATGGGTCCTAAGTCCCAGACTACTTCGGCAGCCAGTTTAGGGAACTCGAGATTTGTTAAACCCGAGTGCCAGCGGTGCGGTAGAAATCATTTTGGTCCGTGCAGAGCAAATGAATGTTTTCAATGTGGTTCTCCGGATCATTTTATTAGAGACTGCCCAGAGAGAGCTGAGAAAGAAAAATTTCAGTATACAAAAGCAAGTGGTGCAGATTCGAGGGGAAGGTAACTAGAAAGCTGTGAATGTAGAAACAAATGATTCGAAGTTCTTAATTTGATAAATTATGTTCGGTAACACCTCAAGCTCGACTCCAGTGACGGTCTCGGGCGTGGGAGCGTTACATGGAATACCATCGGATACATTGAAATCTCGTAGCTAAGTGCCCCATATGTAGCCAATGCTACCTCATATCGCGTATCGATGCCAATGCCATGTCCTAGACATGGTGTTACATGGGATCACATATCACATGTTGCTCGCTTTCGAGCTATTCACGGGTCTGCTCACACAAGCTGGCAGTCAGGATGTAGCTACACGGGCTACTCACGTAAGCTAGCAGGTATCCGCAACACATGTCGGACTACCCAGCCACCAGTAGAACATAAAAGACTAGCACCTGGAATGCCAAAACATCTGTCACATGCATCATGAACTCAGACTACAACTCAATGAGTTCAGATCACATAGTTTCTAGTGACATGTCACTTGTATCCTAAACTATTCCTAAGGTTCAAACGGGATTTCCTTAATTACACGTCTTCATTGAACTCGTCCAGAGGACCAATCACATGACTCATGATAATGATTAATCACATAATTCTTTAAAATGATATTAATAAAGATAATCACATTTAAACATGAAATTACAGCTTATCACAATGTCATCAAGTATTAGAGTCATATTTTAGATCACTTCATATGCATAGCATACAATATAATTTCATAGGGTATTTCATCATTACATAACTAGCATCAATAACCTTTAACTCCACTTAATCGAATTAACATACCAATTTAGGTTCAATCACAAACAACAATAACATTATCATAGATACCTACTTGCCAAGTTCTTGTCGTGTAGATCCATATAACACATCATTCAATTTATGAGATACTAGTATAATATTTCAATTCAAGCATAACATTGCATTATTTTTGTCACACAAACTTACCTTGAATGCGAATACAACTATTTATTCTAATTTAGTCCATAACCTCGTTCTTTCTCGATCTAAGCACGAATTTCATTTTTCTTGATCTAACATATCAAATATAACTTATTTAATACTCACATTATTCAAATTGGTCTTGTAACACCCCTCACCCGTATCCGACGCTAGGATAAGGTTCGTGGTGCTACCTGACTTAAACTCAACCAACTGTATAAAACTAGGCTGTGAAATTTCAAACAATTTAAAAACTTCTCTTTTCAGAAGCAACTATCTCGTATAGGGGCTTACAAGGCCCAATCATAAATCCAGGGTCGTTTGCAATCCAACCGAGACCTCATTAAAACTTAGAAAAATTTTGTGCATCAAGACTCCACACGCCTGTGTGGGTATAGAACACATGACCGTGTGCCAAGGACACGCCTGTGTCCCGAACCAGTGTCTGAAATCATAAGCATTCTGCCAAAACCACACGGCCCATGAACACACCTGTGCTCTATAACCGTGTCCTTCACACAGCCGATACACACGGCCGTGTTTATTGTCTGTGTGCTACAAGCATGCATACTGACTTTGTGACACGGCCTGTGCACACGCCCGTGTGGCCTACCCGTGTGCTAAAATGACTTTAAAAATTTTAGTGTAGGGGACGTACGACCATAGCACACACCCATGGGTGTGAACTATGTGTCACACACGGCCTAGACACACGCCTGTGTGTCTTACCCGTGTGGACAAACTAGGCTATTTCCAAAGCCCTTTTGTCACCCATCTTGTACAACTTACACAAGATCATTTCAATATATAAATCCCATCACAAAGGGCACTAATTCATCCATAGAAAGAACATTATATGCATTCATCAAAATGAATAATAGCCATTATTCTAGGCTTGATTACAAAATGAAGGGCCTTTGACTTAAGCCAAAATATATGAATCATTCTCTTAATACAACATTTTAGTGTAGCCCTATACATGCCACCATCGAAAATGTAAATCCAACTATACCGGTTATTGCGGCCGATAGTGTGATCGATATCTCTGACTTTAAGGGATATTTAAGTTAGCTTGATAACATTGAAAGGAGAGGGAAAAGAAATAGGGTAAGCATAAAGCTTAGTAAGTTGCATATAAATAAATATACAACAACAATCTCACCATTAGTCATCATACTTATAGCTCAAGTAAAACATAATTTAACTTACTCATTATCATCTACTCGAGTCATATTCTCTAAATTAATCTCGTTACTCATGCTAACCATATAGGTACCTGTACCACTCACAACATGATTATTCTTTTTTTTATCAAAATTGATCTACAACTCTCATCATTGAAACGTTTGGAATACTACTGGATATTCTATGAACCTTCAACATGGGATATATTGCCGATGCCATGTCCCAGACATGGTCTTACATTGGCTCTCATATACGCATGCTGATGCATGTCCCAAACATGTCTTACACTAGCACAACTCTTAGCCGATGCGTGTCCTAGACACGTCTTACACTGGCTATCTCTGTCGAGGCCGATGCATGTCCCAGACATGTCTTACACTGGCACTCATCTCTGTGTCGATGCCATGTCCCAGACATGTCTTACACTAGCCCTCGTCTGGATGCCGATGCAATGTCCTAGGCATGGTCTTACACTGGATCTCATAATGTTGCCGAAGCATGTCCCAGACATGTCTTACACTGGCGCACAAATCACCTAATGCCTTGGCACGAATATCCATTTCGTATTCTAATGTTTCAACGAGGTATTTCTATTATCTCAATTATTACTAGGCATTCTCAATTCATAACTTGAGAACTCATACAATATCAATTCAATGGTGATATTAATACAAGTATTAACAGTGTAGTTGTATCATTTGCATACAACTTACCTCGGTTTACAAAAAATACTTAGTTATTCGGTTTAATCGGTTTGCTTGGCCTTCCCCCGATCTAGGTTTAGATTTGGTAATTCTTGATATATAATGACAATATGCACTCATGTAGTCACTAATTAAGATTAACCAATCATAAATTTACATCTTTGATAAAATGATTATTGTGCCCCTAGACTTTGGCAAAATGACCATTTTACCCTTATGCCTGGAAATCGATTTTCATCAAATTTCGTTGTATCTCAGGCCTAACCAAACTATTTTTGCTATTATAGCAACTTCAAACAATCACTATTTCACATACTTATTAACTATTTTACAACTTATGCAAAATAGCCCCTTTTAGGTGTTTTCATGCTAACACCTTTTACAAAAGTTGTCTATAACACAACTGGGACTCATATTCCTCCATAAAAACTCAATAAACATCACAAATCCTTTCATGGTAACACTCTAAACTCTTGACCATTTTGCAAGATATCACCCTCATTTGAAAACTCATGCTTCAAGGGTCTATAAAATGCAAAAATCATCAACAAAGGGTGTGGGAATCACTTAATTGTGAGGGCTTTTAGTTGCTGAAAATTTTCAGCCTTTAAAGCTCCAATTTTGCTGATATTTTTGGTGGAGAAGAGAGATGGAGAAGAAAGAAATGATAGTTAGGCTTTTAGGCATTATTTTATCACCAAATGATGACATCATCCACCTAATACTTTGACTATTTGCTTAAAACCCATCACATGGCTGACCAACACTAATAAAAAGGGTGTAATTGCCCTTTAAAAGCCCTCAATTTAATTTCTTAGCTATTTAACTCAATTGGGTACTAAAATGTAACTTTTGGCTTTTATGCGATTTAGTCCTTTTTTGAAATTGGGCTAGAAAACATTAAAATTAACGCACCAAATTTTTCATGCACTAATAAAATCTTACAATAACCTCATAAAAATAATAAAATAATTTTTTTCTAACTTCGGATTTGTGGTCCCGAGACCACTGTTCCGACTAGGCCTTAAATCTGGCTGTTACACTTTACTCGTACCCGAGACCGGTACCAGGTACGAGGCATTACCAGACACATACTCAAACATTTTATAAGAATACGGGTTATAAAATTTTGTTCCAAATTAAAACTAATCAGACAACATCTTAGCGTCCATATTATAGGCCTACGAAACCCAAAACATACATTGAGAATGGTTCAGGACTAAACAGGGAACTAAGAAAATTTAGGAAAATTTTCTAAGTTAAACCTCACATGCACGTGTGGAGACAATGCACACGCCCATGTGCTTTGTGACACGCTCGTGTCCCTAACCCGTGTGGGATTAATTAAATTTTATTTTCTGTTTCGAACATAAACGGGTTTTCACATAGCCAAGCACACGCCCGTGTCCCTGGCCCATGTCTTTAACATGGCCTAGACACGCCCGTGTGGTCACCCGTGTCCAAAAACCTAGACATTCTGTTTGTGACGTCAGCATGTATTTAAGGGCACACGACCAAGACACATGCCCGTGTGCTAGGCCGTGCCCTCTATACAGTTGAGACACACGGTCGTGCCTCTTCCCATGATTTTACTACCATGCATTCTAACTAAAGAAATTTTAAGTGCAGGGGACACACGATCGTACCACACGCCAATGGGGCTAACCGTGTGTCACACACAGCCTAGACAAAGGCCCGTTTGTCTACCTGTGTGGACCCTTTTTAGGCTATAATTTCAAGCCAATGGTCACCCTCATCATTTCCTCACATATAAGAACCCTAATTGCATTTAACATGACTCAAATATACTCAAGGACTATCCTCAATGAATCTATTGCATGTTAGCCTCATCTCATTGGTTAAATACATACTCAATAATCCCCTTTTTATAATAAGGATGTCATCCCATTGAAACATATTTAGGCTTGGCTCGTTATTACAATTCATTGCCAATGATGGCCTAACCACTTCCAAATGTTTTGGCCACATTACGAAGGCCAATTTATGAAATACCACATTTAATCATCAAAAAACATTTCTAACATAAAATTGCATGGTTGGTAGGTCATAGCCTACAACTAAATAAGCCATGTTTTATGGCCATATACCAAAAAGAATAAGTTTAACATTTAAGCCTTTACATTAGCCAACCAATGACATATAACATCAAGTAACCACAAACCTATACATGCCATTGTAACAAAATAAAAGTATCTATATACCAAAATAGGACAAATAGATAGTGTCGACAATACTCCAACCGTCTTCCAATCTCTACGAGTTCTCAAGCTCTGTAAGATAGGGAAAAGAGAGGAGTAAGCATTTACATGCTTAGTAAGCCCAAATAACTTGAAAGTAAACTTATTGATTAATTTAGGATACAAACATGTTAGACAACCAATCCAATAAATAGAAGGTAGCCTCCTATTACATGCACTCGAACATCAAGTTAGTCCCAAAGTAATTCATCATGTAATTTATCTTAGATGAGCTCATCATCCAACATTTTCATTTCTATACCTCATGTTAATCCCGTTAGGTGCCTCGAAAATCTCGATGGATTATCCATTTATTGTCAAGTGATAGAGTGATCTTCTCAAGTACGCACTCCCGCGAACCTCACATCTTGCGGTGGGATTTCCAGTCCAGGCTGAATCTCCCGTAATATAAACTCATGGAGTGTTATCGGGATTACCAGCCCAAGCTAAATCCCTTATAGTAACAAACACCTTTAATGAGCTCAGATCTGAATTACCAGTCCCAGTTAAATTCAGACCTTAATCGGATTACCCATCTGGGCTAAATCCTTAATGCACACATATTCTTCGGGAGGCTCAATCACTCAAGGAACACCCGTCTAAGCTATATCCTTCCTATATTTGAGATTAATGGAATACCCGTTCGGGCTAAATCCTTTTCTACAACACATGCAGGATTTCAAGTCACGTAAGCCATGGTTTATCCATCGAATCTCCCTTTTAACTTCAACTGGGACATTTACCATCTTGTCATTATTATTATTAACACATTTCATGGATTTTCAAGCCATCATTATACAACTATCAGACCTTCATAAAACATGCATTTAGGCATATTATGGGTTTATCTTAAGTTATTCGAACTTACTTGGTATCTGTGTCTGTTTTCGCGTTTCGGTTATTTCGAAACCTTTTGTTTTCCTCGATCGACCTCCAGAATTTGTTCATCGATGTCTATAATAATAAAAATGAATTATCAATATCTCATATTATTCTTTTCGAGCCTAAATTTCACCCCCGGACAAAATGATTGTTTTGCCCCTAACTTTTCACATTATTTAAAATTTAATCCCTAGGCTCATAAAATGATATACATACAATTCCTTGGTTACCTAAGCCTAGCCGAATGCATTATAAACTTATACTAACCCACATTTTCCTCTACTTCACATTTCTACCACATATTTTGTACCTTTTCCAAAAAGGTCCCTTTAGGGGCTTTTCATGAAAATCACTCAGAAAAAGATGTTTAACACATATCTAACTTTCATATTCTCCCATAAAACATCAAAGAACAAACATGTCACACATGGGTCACTTTGCATACATGAACCCTAGCTTAAAATATAGGTAGAAATGGAGAGAACATGTTACAAGGATCTCAAAAATACAAAGAACATTAAAAACGGGGCTAGGAGTCACTTACTATTGAGCTTGAAAATGTTGAAAACCCTAGCTATGGAGGGCTTGAGAATTTTGGATGGTACAAGGGAGAAGATGGCTGATTTTTGCCTTCATTTTCCCTTTTTATTGATTTTATTACCAAATAACCAAAATGCCCTTCCTTACTAAACTTCCAAAATTTTCCATGTATGCCCAGTTTTGTCCAAAACCTTAGAAATTGGGAAAATTGCTCTTTAAGACCTTCTAATTAATTATCTAAATAAATTTTATGCAAATTGCTTCTAGAATCTGAGTTTTTCAATTTGTTCAATTTGGTCCTTATTTTCCAATTGGACACCTTACTCATAGAATTTCTTCATGAAACTTTAACACATGCATGTTTTCATATTCTAGGCCTCATAATAATCAAAAACCAAATATTTCAACATCGAATTTGTGGTCTCGAAACCACTATTTTGACTAGGCCCTATTTCGAGATGTTATAGGTCCAAAAATCACACTTTGGCAAATTTACATTTTTGCCTTTAAAGTTTTACATATTTACACTTTAGTTCCTAGGTTCGTAAAATGAAATGCATGCATTTTCTTGATTACCCAAACCTAGCCGATTCATATTGCTTCTCATAGTAGCCCTCATTTTAATTTATTTTACATTTCTACTACCCACTTTTACATCTTTTACAATTTGGTCCTTTTAGGTGTTTTAATGCAAAATCACTTAGTAAAAGATGTTAAACACACATCAAACTTTCCTATTCTTCCATTAAACATCAAAACACAAGCACATCATGATGGTTCAAATTTTAAACATGAACCCTACTTCAAAATATGGGTAGAAATGGGTAGATCATGCTACGAGGACTTAAAAATGCAAAGAACATAAAAACATGGCTTAGATGCACTTACTATTGAGCTTGGAAACTTGAAAACCCAAGCCATGGTGTCCTCTTTGGTTTACACGGCGATGGGGAAGAAAGATAAACAATTTTGGCTTTTTATTTTGTCTTTTAGTTCATTTAATTACTAATTTACTAAAATACCCTTAATGCCTTTCTTTGAAATTTCACCTATCCAAGCCCATTTTTGTCCATAATTTTAAAACTTGGTCAAATTGCCACTTAAGGACCTTTAATTAATAATCCAATGCAATTTGATGCTTGAAGCTTCTAGAACACAAGTTTTGAAATTCATTCAATTTGGTCTCTAACTTCAAATTGGACACTTTAGGCCTAAAATCTCTTTATGAAAATTTCTTACAAACATACAATCATACCATGGACCATCAAATAATCATAAAATAATTATTTCTATTTCAAATTTGTGGTCTCAAAACCACTGCTCTGACTAGGCCCTATTTCAGGATGCTACAACTCTTCCCCATTTAGGGATTTTTGTCTTCAAAAATCTCATCAGAAAAGTGGTTTGGCTTTCACATAGACTACTCTATTTCATAATCATTGCTAAAGGCCTTTCACTCAAATTGTGCTTTTATTACTTAGCTCTCTAATCTCTCGTGCTAGAATCATGAGCAGTTTTTCGCTATAAAACATATCAACTGAGTCTTAACCTCTATCAGAGGATTCATTGACACAATGTTTGATCCATACCGTTATAACACACATACACATAACATACTTGAATCTTTCAAATTTGACTGGTGAAGTTAGCCAGTTCATCAAGGCCTTATACTCTCTATAATTCATACAGCCCGTTAGTTTACAAATTTGACACTCGGTTGCCTTAAAATTTTAGAGCTTCCTTTATATTTCCTAATAAATCACTAAATAAAACCCAAATTTTAGTCCGATCAATGAAAATTAGCACTCTAAGAAATCTGACATCCTCAGAGAAACATACTTCCATAATCTGTTAAGCATGAATTTTGTACATTCCGAAATGATTTGCAGATTTTATCAAACACTTAATGCAAGCCACATAACATTTTTCTTTTTCAAAGACAGGGATAATCCGGATATGAAATCCATAGCAACTCTTTTTGTAACACCCCTTACCCGTGTTCGACGCTGGAATAGGGTACGAGGCATTACTAGAATATACACATGTAATCGTACAAAATCGAGACATAATTTTTACATCCAAATTAAACTATTCAATTTCATCACTAAGTCCCTGATATGGATCTACGAGGCCCAAAACATACTATAGAAGCGGTCTAGGACTAAGCCGAGAACTTTAGAGAACATTGGAAAATTTCTTGAAAATAGGGGCATACGTCCGTGTCCAAAGCCGTGTCCTTCACACAACCATTCAAATGCCACATTTTCCATACTTAGTCATTACACACTCATTCAACCAACTCATGCCTCTCACAAAATGCATCATCATAACATTTAACTTAACTAATATTAGCCAACATTGATGGCCTTATACAAAATGAGTTATCAAATTTTAAAGGCCAACATTTTAGGCCAAATCAATTATGACAGATAAAAAAATAACCAAGTCCTCTATACATGTCATAATTCAAAATATGAATTTCAAAATACCAAAAGAATGATGATAGTGTGGATGGATCTCCGACGATCTCCGTACCCTGAGCTAGCTCAATGAAACTATAAAACAAGGGAAAAGAGAGGGGAGTAAGCATATAGCATAGTAAGTAGGTCTGTAAATAATAAACAAATTATTAACATGCTTTTATAAATCCTCAAAATATGTTTTCAAAATAATACAATCAAAACTACACATAGATCCACTATTTACTCAAGTTCAAAACAAGCTATCTATTTGAGTTACAGTCACTAAATTATTTATATCTGGAGCTATAGAACTCCAAATTAAGATTTGCTAATTTTTCCAGAAACTAGACTTGCATATATCCTTACCATAAAATTTTCAGAATTTTTGGTTTAGCCAATACGTACATTTTATCCTTTAAAGTCAACCCTATTTTGCTATCCAATAGTTTCGACCCCTATTCACTAAAAATTAATTATCTCCTCATAAGAGATTCAGATGATGTTCCTATTTGTCTCTTTTGAAAGTAGACTCATTAAGATTTAATTTCATATCCTATTAAACCTCTAATTCGATTTCCACCATTTTTTGTGATTTTTCAAAGTCACATAATTACTGCTGTCCAAAACTGTTTTATTACTAAATTTCACTCTTTCATGTTTTCTTTGTAGTAACTTTCATTGTAGCATTTACTCCGTATCAATCTTACCAAAGTTTGATCACATATCGAGCACATTTCTCATAAGTTTACACACACGTACCTACACTTATTCATCACATAGTCAAATTCAATTACACCTAGTCATTTCCCGTTGAACACATCGGAATAATAACGGATACCCGGTGGCCTGCACATAGTACCACCCTTGTAGTCAAAGCTACCTTCTTCACAAAGTGGCCTTCACATAGTACCACACTTGTGATCAAAACCATCTCTTACACATAGTGGCCTGCACTTAGTATCACACATGTGATCGAAGCTATCAGGTACACATAGTAGCCTACACTTAGTACTACACATGCGACCTAACCATCTCGTACACGTAGTAGCTTGCACACAGTACTACACATGTGTTCTCACAACGGATTATTCGTATCTTTTCTATTCTGAAGGTCCAACTGGGAAATTCCTCACTTTTCAACCTTTTGCCAATTCATCCATAATCAATTTCAATTCATAATTTACACCAAGTGATCATTCAATATGCAATCACATCTCATATAATAACAAAATATTATAACATAAATAAAAACAATATATTATTTACATACAAACTTACCTCGGTGCACAAAAATATAGTAGTTTTGCAATTTAGTCCACAATCTTTTCCTTTCCCCAATCAAAGTCAATTCCACTTATTTCTTGATCTATAATAACACATTTGACTTATTCATGCTCACATTATTCAGATCAGCCCAAAAACATCCTATGAAAAAATTACAATTTTGCCCCTAAAGTTTCACAAAATTTTGATTTTTCCCCTAGGCTCGAAAAATAATTTTTATTCAGTTTCCTTGCATTTTAGGCCTAACCGAACCATTTTCATAACTATAGCAGTCAACAATTTGCACTAAATCACACACTTACACACATTTTACAACTTTTTACAAACTAGTCCTTTTATGCAATTTCATCAAAAATAACTTAGTAAAAGTTGTTTATCACACTCCAAACATTCATATTCTTCCATAAAAACATCAAAATACATGCATGTCATCCATGGGAAAATTTTTAAATATAAATCCTAGCTCAAAATATTGGTAGAAATAGGTAAACCGAGCTACGAGGATCTAAAAAATGTAAATAACATTAAAAATGGGGCTAAAACGGGCTTACAATCGAGCTTGGAAGCTTGAAAACCCTAGCTATGTCTTTCTAATGTGAAATTTGGCCAAGGGGTTGAAGATGGACAAAAAATTGGCTTTTAGTTTTGTTTTTAATTCATGTTAATAACTAAATGACCAAAATTCCCTTAATGAAAAACTTTGGAAACATGCCTACCCATGTCCATTTTTGCCCACCAAATTAACCAATGGTATAATTACCGTATAAGGACCTCTAATTTAAAATTTCATAACAATTGGACACCTCTAGCATGTAGAACTAAACTTTTGTACTTTTTATAATTTAGTCCTTTTGACTAAATTGAATGCCAAAACGTCAAATTTTTTGAACGAAATTTTTACAAAATAATTCCATAAAAATTAAGACTATAAAAATATAATAAAAACATATTTTTATATGTCGGATTTGTTGTCCCAAAACCATTGTTCCTACTAGACCCAAAATCGGGCTGTTACATTTTCTCATTTCCATCCTAGTGTCAACACTAACGAAAATAGTTCTAATAACACTTGATATCCAACTTTAACTCTATTAACATGTCAAGTATTCACTCACAAAGATCAGAAATGTCGAGTTCCAAACTCGATCACTAATACACCGCTCCTATGAATTTTCTTGCAACTTTTTTGTATAAGCTTTAGATTTTTTGTCCAAGCTCTATTGACTGCATTCTGCCTTTCTCAAAGATAATACAATAACTAAATCATCATCTTATATAGATCAAGTTATCTACACTATCTTAAACTCAAATCTTTCTATGACATCGAACATTTTAAGCTATTACATTGCCTTATAGTCTTATAGCACATCACAATCCATTTAACAACACATCACTAAAAATCAAGAAGTCTTTGCCCAATGCAGACTAGACCAGTTCAAAAGCTTTGGTTAACAATATTCTCATCTGTTCAAACTTTGATAACATGAAATAGTATGTTAATCTTTCACAAAAAAAATGATAACTTTATCAACCATAACAACTTTAACTCATAATAAGATCTCCTAGAAAATATACTTTTTTCATTCAAACTATCCATCCTTTACCCATAAAGAGATGGAATCTTATTTCCAGACCTGAAAATAAAATCGGACATAAACATCTCATTTAATCTTTCAAACAAATAATCCACATAGAGTGAACAACCGAGCATTTTTGGCTATCAACTAATATCATAACAAAACATTCCTTTCCTTGTGCTATTAACACAACTCAAACACATAATCTTTCAAAATTCACTTATCATGCCAATCAAAGACCTTTACTATTGCTTTAACTTGAAACAACAAAAATATTTCGATTGAATGTATTGACTTTAATCAATTTACCTGAGAAAGAAATCCATCATACGATTTGAGTTTTTGCTTCCATCATTTATACTGTTGCTAAAGTCAAGTCCTTGCACAAGAATTAGAGAAATCCAAATACTAAAATCACCACATTACTATGATCAAATCAGTAGCATAGTGATATTGGACATGATTATCACTAGCTGGAGAACACACTTAAGATATAAGTCATGATTGATAAATTGCGGAATATAAATGGCAAGAAAACCAAGATAAAGAAGTCCAAGATAGAGTAACCCCAGATAATGAAATCCAAGTTAGGATACTGTATCGAATGATCGAAAACAAAACTCATAAGAAAGTAGTAAAGAATTAAGTGATCCCTCAGAGAAAAGAAATCCAAAAGAAAACATCATTGAAACCACTAGAATTAGATACAACAAAGACAATATACCTTCTATATATATCGGATAGAGCAATAATTCGAAGAGACAGAATCATAGCATCATACGCATTTTCTCATAAATTCCTGGCAGATAAATAGAATACTAGAAAGAAATAGGGCAATGCAGATTATAAACCAATTAGATTAACTACACTTTTACCTATCATCATGATTAGAAAACATTCCCACACCATATAAACTCATTAGAAAATAAATACCCACAATAACACTTCTGAGAGCAATGAACACATAGATTACCCCAAAAAAGACAGTCATAATATGCTCACTGTAATCACCATACTCAGATATCATACATTTCAAATATTATTCCTTTAACTATTTCTGTCATCACTAATTTTGCATTATTCTTTTCATTAAAGAAGATCAATTCAAAAGGAAATACAGTTAATACATTCTTTCGACATCGTACCAGAATAAATCAATTTTCCAAGGTTAACCTCTTCTCTATCTGTGACATTACGTAAAACAAATAATCTTAAGATCAATCTAATATATTCCTAACTCTGTCTTTATTTATCAGTCCATTCTCAATCTCTGACCATGTTTATAATTATTCTACCACTGAACTCTTTGGGTTCACACTTATGAGCTTATTCAGCACAGATCTCATAAAATTCCAATATAGACCACCACTTTGGTAAGGGGGTGAGGTCATAAGTCCCTAACTTGACTATCATATACATATATATATAGCACAACTTTCATTGTAACAGCCCGATTATGGGCCAAGTCGGATCAATGGTTTTGAGACCACTAATCTGAGGTCAGAGAAAGTATTTTATTATTATTTTAGAGTTATAACATTTTTATAATAATGCATGAAAAATTTGGTAAAGAAATTTTAGCGTTTGTGAGCTTAATCGCGAAAAAGGAATAAATCGTGTAAAGTTCAAAAGTCTTGAATTGCAGCTAAGGGTGTTAAATTGCCATGAAACTTAAATTGGGGGTCTTTAAAGGGAAAATAGACCCTTGGATAGGTGATGGTAGGCCATAGGAGACATAATATGGAGAAAGTCAAAATAAGGTAGAAGTTTGGTAGCTTATTTGACCAAAATGGAATAAAATAAAGAAAAAGGGGTGTCATCTTTTTCTCACCTTCTTGACCACCAAAATTTACTAGAAAAAATAGGGTTTAGAAGCTTGAAAAATTTCACCCACTCTTTACCTTCACAAGTAAGTGATTTTGATAGTTTTTCTTGATGATTTTTGTATTTTTGGACCCCTTGTAGCATGAGCTTTCAAAAGAGGGGACTATAAAATGGTTGAAAGTTTAGGATCTTGCCATTATAGTAAACATGTTGTTTTCTGAAATTTTATGGATGAATATGAGTTAGTTTTGTGAAATAAACAAGTTTTGTGAAGTAGTCTTCATGGAAACCCTAACTAGGACCGTTTTGCATAAGTTAAGAATTAGATTAGACCACCACTTTGGTAAGGGGGTGAGGTCATAAGTCCCTAACTTGACTATCATATACATATATATATAGCATAACTTTCATTGTAACAGCCCGATTATGGGCCAAGTCGGATCAATGGTTTTGAGACCACTAATCTGAGGTCAGAGAAAGTATTTTATTATTATTTTAGAGTTATAACATTTTTATAATAATGCATGAAAAATTTGGTAAAGAAATTTTAGCGTTTGTGAGCTTAATCGCGAAAAAGGACTAAATCGCGTAAAGTTCAAAAGTCTTGAATTGATAGCTAAGGGTGTTAAATTGCCATGAAACTTAAATTGGGGGTCTTTAAAGGGAAAATAGATCCTTGGATAGGTGATGGCCGGCCATAGGATACGTAATATGGAGAAAGTTAAAATTAGGTAAAAGTTTGGTACTTATTTGACCAAAATGAAAAAAAATAAAGAAAAAAGGGTGTCATCTTTTTCTCACCTTCTTCACCACCAAAATTTACGAGCAAAAATAGGTTTTAAAAGATTGAAAAATTTCAGCCACTCTTTACCTTCACAAGTAAGTGATTTTGATAGTTTTTCTTGATGATTTTTGTATTTTTGGACCTCTTGTAGCATGAGCTTTCAAAAGAGGTTTTGCAAAATGGTTGAAAGTTTAGGATCTTTCCATGATAGTAAACATATTATTTTCTAAAATTTTATGGAGGAATATGAGTTATTGTTGTGAAATAAACAAGTTTTGTGAAGTAGTTTTCATTGAAACGCTAACTAGGGACCATTCTGCATAAGTTAAGAATTAGATGATAAATGTGAGAAATAATAGAAATTTTGGGTTGCTATAAGAGTAAAAACGGTTTTGCTAGGCTTAAGACAAGAGGAAATTCGATAAAATTCAAATTTCAGACTTAGGGGTAAAATGATCATTTTGCAAGAGCTAGGGGCAAAATGGTCATTTTGCCCAATTTTATAGTGTTGAGTATCTAGGTTAATAAAATGATTAAATTTATGAATTTTTATTATTTTAGATCAAGAAGTGCAAAATCCTGGCCTAGACCGGGAAAAAGCAAAGCAAGTACACTAAAATCGAATAGCCGCCTACTTTTTGTAATCCGATGTAAGTTGTATGTTAATAATGCAACTCTATCTTTATGATATGCATTTGTATTGATATGGCATAAATTACTTTGATTTTAAATATGAGAATACATGCTAAGAAGTGGACGTAGTAGGGACTTTCGTTCAGCATTTGGAATAAACTTGGATACCGGAACCCTGATATTGGGTGATATATGTGCTAGTGTAAGACATGTCTGGGACATGCATCGGCCACAATATGAGAGCCAGTGTAAGACATGTGACATGCATCAACCTCGAGATATTTAAGCCAATGTAAGACATGTCTGGGACATGCATCGGCATTGAGATGAGAGCTAGTGTAAGACATGTCTGGGACATGCATCAGCCTCGCGATGGACAAGCTAGTGTAAGACTTGTCTAGGACATGGCGTCACCTTACTGCGTGTCAGTGTAAAACCTATCTGGGACATGGCATTGGCATCTATAGATGAGAGCCAGTGTAAGACCATGTCATGGACATGGCGTCGGCATCTTAGCCCATGTTAAGGCTATCGAGTATCCGGTAGTATTCCAAATGGTTCAAAAAAAAGGTTTATGATTTATATCGAAATGAGAAAAGTTATAATCATGTGATAAGTGGTACATGTACCAAACTGAAATGTATGAGATATGGCTCAATGCATGAAATATGAATTGTATTAGATGGTGATGAGTAAGTTGAACTTACGTCTACTTATAGTATTTTTGAATAAATTATGAAAGGTTATGAGCATATTGCTTTATGATAAGTAGTTGTTTATTTTTCATGCAAGTTACTAAGCTTTATGCTTATTTTATCTCTTTTCCTTTTTCTCATAGTGTCTCCCAATTAGCTCGTGGATCAAAGGACGTTGGAGACATCGATCACACTATCAAATCGAAGTACTTGGTATAATGAGTTCTTAAATTTGATTATGGCATGTATAGGAACTTTGATTTTGTTTGGTGTCACCTAGTTTTGGAACTAAATTTGTTGTCATGTTTTAGTAATTGACACCATTTTGTATTAAGCCATGTAAAATGGCTAATGTTGAAGGTTGTTATATGAATACAAGAGGTTCTTTCATGAATGAGAAATTCGTTGGCTGCTTTGGTATATATATGAAATGTGTAGATGCCTTAGATGTGGTTGTTGAATTGAGAAATGAGGTTGTTATATTGAGTTTCAGGGTGGCAAAGGGCTTGTTAGATAGCCCTATATTGTCAACACGAGTAGATACATGGGCGTGTGTCAGGCCGTGTGTGCCACACGGTCAGCCCCATGGGCGTGTTGTCCGACCGTGTGTCCCCTGCACGTAAAAATTTCAAGTCAGAATGCATGTGTTTAAGTGTGGTAATGTCTCACACCTCGTCTTGGCGTAAGACTTAGGTGTAGGTTATTACATTTAGTGGTATCAGAGCTATGGTTTAGTCAGTTGTAGTGTGACGACTCCTGATGATTGTAAAATATGTTTTTCATATAGTAAATGGATCCTGACGTAGCTACGATAGATGATGTGGAAAGTAATGCACTGGCTCTTGCTGAAGGGACCACGCCAGTTGATAGTGGGCCCATGATGATGAGTCAAGGCGGAGGGGCTAGAGAAGCTTACCTCCACATGATGGATGCCTGGTACTCAGAGTTTATTCGTGTGAATCCGAATACTCCACCTCCCCCACCTCCTCCAATTCTTCAACCTGTCCATATAGCTCCTCAAGGAGCAGAGATGGCTAGGAGAGAGAAACCTCCAGTGGATAGAATCAGAAAGCAAGGAGTCGAGGAATTTTGGTCGAATATTGATGATGACCCAAAGAGAGCAGAGTTTTGGCTAGAAAATATCATTAGGGTATTTGATGAGTAATGATGCACACCAGAAGAGTGCAAGAAGTGTGTTGTGTCACTCCTACGAGACTCAGCTGACCAATTGTGGAACACCCTTGTATCGGTTGTACAAAGGGAAAGGATTATATGGGAGTTTTTCTAAGAGGAATTCCAAAAGAAGTACATCAGTCAAAGGTTTATAGATCAGAAGAGGAAGGAATTTCTAGAATTGAAGCAAGGTCGAAAGATAGTAATAGAGTATGAGCTAACTCAACGGTAGAGTACTCAGCTTTTAAGTGCGACTAGCATCTTTTACACATTTGTATAAAGAAAGGGATTCGTTCAGACCATCGGTAGAGTTTGTAAGACCACGACTGATCGTGAAAGAAGGGGATGGAAAAAAGAGTGTAAATTCATGAGGCTCAACAAATACGCTAGGGAGTGCGTGTCTACTGAAGCCATCATGTGCAAAAGATTTGAGGACGAATTGAACGAAGACATTCGGTTGTTAGTTGGCATCTTAGAATTGAGGGAATTTGTGGTGCTCATGGAGAGAGCATGCAAGGCCGAGGAATTGGCCAAAGAGAAGAGAAAAGCTGACATTGAGTCTCGAGACTCAAGCAAAAGACAGATGGGGAAATCACACCAAACCTTATCTAAGAGATCGATGGAGTTCAGCACCCGATCGAATAATTTGGTAGGATTCTCAAATAAGAGTAAGAGCAAGCAGAGTACGGCTTCTAAATCACAGACCACTTTTATCGCGAGTATCGGTAGTGTTCGGCCAAATAGGCTAGAGGTTCATAGTGTGGTAGGCGTCACTTCGGCGAGTGTCAAGGGAATGAGAAAGGCTGTTTTAAATGTGGTTCGTTGGACCATTTTATTTACAACTGTCCCGAGTTGGATGAAAAAGAGAAAAAGCAAGATGTGAGGGTGAGTAGTGCTCATTCGAGGGGTAGACCACAAAAGAACCCGGGCAGTGGAGCTAGCGGTAGAGGTGCTCTTAGAGATTTAGCTGTAAGGTCTGAGGGCCGTGCGCCTACAAAGACTTATGCCATTCGCACTCGCGAAGAGGCATCTTCACCAGATGTGATTACGGGTACTTTTTCTCTTCATGATATTTCTGTTATTACTTTAATTGATCCGAGGTTTACCTATTCTTATGTCTGCAAGAAATTAGTACCCAATATGAATATGCCTACTGAATTTGTGGTTAAAGTGTCTAACCCATTAGGCAAACATGTGCTGGTAAACCATGTATGTAGAAATTGTCCCTTGACAATTAGAGGTCATTGTTTTTTGGCTAACCTTATGTTGTTTCCGTTTGATAAATTTGATGTAATCCTCAGTATGGACTGGTTGACTTCTCATAGGGTTGTATTGGATTGTGGACGAAAAGTCATCGAGTTGAAATGTGAAAACGGGGATGTCCTCCAGGTTGAATAGAGTGAATCAGATAACTTTCCTGTAGTAATATTGTCTATAACTGCGAAGAGATATTTGAGAAAAAGATATGAGTCCTACCTTACATTTGTGTTAAATACTCAGGTGTCGGAAGTGAAAATTGAGGCAGTGCCTGTGGTATGTGAATAGCCGGATGTGTTTCTAAAAGAGTTGCCCGAATTGTCTCCAGCTAGGGAAGTTGAGTTTGGTATCGAGTTGGTCCTTGGTACGACACCCATCTCAATCACTCCATATAATATGGCTCCTACGAAGTTAAAAGAGTTGAAGGCTCAATTACAAGAGTTAATGGATAAGGTTTTTGCAAGACCGAGTTATTCACCATGGGGTGCTCTAGTACTTTTTGTGAAGAAAAAGGATGGGTCAATTAGATTGTGCATAGACCACTGACAACTCAACAAAGTAACCATGAAGAAAAAGTATCCCTTGCCAACGATCGATGATCTATTTGATCAGTTGAAAGGAGCCACCGTGTTTTCCAAGATCGACTTAAGGTCGGGATACTATCAGTTAAGGGTTAAGGAGGAAGATGTGCCGAAGATCACCTTTAAGATGAGGTATAGGCACTATGAGTTTCTTGTTATGCCCTTCAGTTTAACAAATGCTCCTGCAATATTTATGGATTTAATAAACCGCATTTTTAGGCTGTATTTGGATAAGTTCGTGGTGATCTTTATCGACAACATATTGATTCACTCAAGTAATGAGAGTGAGGACACGGAGCATCTAAGAACAATTTTACAAACCTTGAGAAATAAGCAATTATATGCCAAGTTCAGTAAGAGTGAATTTTGGCTTAAAGAGGTTGGATTCCTTGGACACATTGTTTTGGGAGATGGGATCAGAGTTGACCCAAGCAAGATCTCGGCTATTGTTGACTGGAAATCGCCGAGGAATGTGATAGAGGTTCGAAGCTTTCTGGGTTTGGCTAGATACTACAGAAGATTTGTGAAGGGATTATCTATGATAGCCACTTCGATGACAAGGTTGTTACAAAAGGATGTCCTGTTCAAATGGACAGAGAAGTGCCAATAGAGTTTTCAGAAATTAAAGGCTTTGTTGACCGAAGCTCCAGTTTTAGTGCAACCGGAATCGGGAAAGGAGTTTGTGGTGTATAGTGATGCATCCTTGAATAGGTTAGGGTGTGTTCTCATAGAAGAAGGCAAGGTTATAGCCTATGCTTCGAGACAGCTAAAGCCACACGAAAGAAATTTCCTGACCCACGATTTGGAGCAAGCAACTATAGTGTTCGCATTAAAGATTTGGAGACACTATTTGTATGGTGAGAGATGTCGGGTTTTCACCGACCATAAAAGTCTAAAGTATTTAATAAGTCAGAAGGAGTTGAACTTATGACAACAGCAATGGTTAGAGTTGATAAAAGTCTACGAGTTGGTTATTGACTACCACTCCGGAAAGGCTAATTAGTAGTCGATGCTTTGAGTAGGAAATCATTGTTTGCCTCGAGGGCTCTGAATGCTCAGTTGTCAGTGACTGATGATGGTTCGGTTCTGGTAGAGTTGAGAGCTAGACCGATGTTCCTACAAGAGATTTGCAAAGCTCAGAATTACGACAGTGAATTGCAAGCCAAGAGAACTCAATGTGATTCGGGTGTTGAATCAGAATTTAGTATTGGTACTGACGGTTGTATGATGTACCGAGGCAGAATTTGTGTACCCAAGAATAATTAGCTCATTCAGAAGATTTTGTGAGAGGCACATAGTGGTTGTTTGTCTATCCACCTGGATAGTGTGAAAATGTACAATGATTTGAAGAAAATGTACTGGTGGTCGGGAATGAAAAGAGACATTTTTGAATTTGTCTCTAAGTGTCTAGTTTGTCAACAAGTGAGGGCTGAACACCAAGTACCCTCGAGTTTACTTCAGCCTATGACGGCTCCTGAGTGGAAATAGGACTGTGTAACCATGGATTTTGTGTTAGGGTTGCCTTTGACACCAAGGAAAAAGGATTCAGTTTGGGTTGTTGTTGATAGACTTACCAAGTCGACACATTTTATACCATTGCGTACAGACTATTGCCTTGAGAAATTGGTCGATCTTTATGTTTCTCAGATAGTGAGACTTCATGGAGTGCCCTTGTCAATTATTTCGGATAGAGATCCGAGGTTTACCTCACGATTTTGGAGGAAGTTGCAAGAGGCATTAGGAATGAAACTAAATTTTAGCATGGCTTTTCACCCGCAAACCGACGGTCAGTCAGAGAGAATAATTCAAATATTAGAGGACATGTTATGGTGTTGTGTTCTCAAGTTTCAAGGTAGTTGGGAAAGGTATTTACCACTGGTCGAATTCACCTACAACAACAGTTATCAATCAAGTCAGAAAATGGCGCCTTATGAGGGTTTGTATGCGCGTAAGTGTCGAACACCTTTATATTGGACCGAGTTGAGAGAGAATCAGATTCACGGGGTCGACTTAGTCAGTGAGATTAAAGAAAAGGTTAAAGTAATTCGTGATTGTATAAAGGCTGCATTAGATAGATAGAAATCCTACGCGAATTTGAAACCGAAAGAGATCGAGTTTCAAGTCGGTGATAAAGTGTTTTTGAAAGTATCCCCATGGAAGAATGTCCTTAGATTCGGTAGAAAAGGCAAGCTGAGTTCGTGGTTTATTGGACCTTATGATGTGACTGAAAGGATTGGGCTGGTAGCATACCGATTAGCCTTGCCTCGTGAGCTAGAGAAAATTCATGATGTATTTCATGTATCGATGTTGCGCCGCTACCGATCTGACCCCTTACACGTGATTTCACCGGAAGAAATTCAAATAAGCCCGGATATGACCTATGGTGAAGAACCAATTAAGATTTTGGATCAAGAGGTCAAGAGGTTGAGGAATAAAAGTGTAGCACTCGTAAAGGTTTTTTGGCATAGCCATGAAGTTGAGGAAGCCACATGGGAAGCCGAAGAGACTATGAGAGATCAATACCTGAACTTATTCACCGGTAAGATTTTTAGGGACGAAAATCCTTAAGGAGGAGAATTGTAGCAACTCGATTATGAGCCTAGTCAGATCAGTGGTTTTGAGACAACTAATATGAGGTCAAAGAAAGTATTTTATTATTCTTTTAGAGTGATAACATGTTTATATTAGTGCATTAAAATTTTGGTGAAGAAATTTTAGCGTTTGTGAGCTTAATCGCGAAAAAGGAATAAATCGTGTAAAGTTCAAAAGTCTTGAATTGCAGCTAAGGGTGTTAAATTGCCATGAAACTTAAATTGGGGGTCTTTAAAGGGAAAATAGACCCTTGGATAGGTGATGGTAGGCCATAGGAGACATAATATGGAGAAAGTCAAAATAAGGTAGAAGTTTGGTAGCTTATTTGACCAAAATGGAATAAAATAAAGAAAAAGGGGTGTCATATTTTTCTCACCTTCTTGACCACCAAAATTTACTAGAAAAAATAGGGTTTAGAAGCCTGAAAAATTTCAGCCACTCTTTACCTTCACAAGTCAGTGATTTTGATAGTTTTTCTTGATGATTTTTGTATTTTTGGACCCCTTGTAGCATGAGCTTTCAAAAGAGGGGACTATAAAATGGTTGAAAGTTTAGGATCTTGCCATTATAGTAAACATGTTGTTTTCTGAAATTTTATGGATGAATATGAGTTAGTTTTGTGAAATAAACAAGTTTTGTGAAGTAGTCTTCATGGAAACCCTAACTAGGACCGTTTTGCATAAGTTAAGAATTAGAAGATAAATGTGAGAAATAATAGAAATTTTGGGTTGCTATAAGAGTAAAAATGGTTTTTCTAGGCTTAAGACATGAGGAAATTTGATAAAATTCAAATTTCAGACTTAGGGGTAAAATGATCATTTTGCAAGAGTATAGGGGAAAAATGGTCATTTTGCCAATTTTATATTGTTGAGTATCTAGGTTAATATAATGATTAAATTTGTGAAATTTTATCATTTTAGATCAAGAAGTGCAAAATCCGGGCCTAGACCAGGGAAAAGCAAAGCAAGTGGACTAAAACAGAATAGCCACCTACTTTTTGTAGTTTAAGGTAAGTTGTCTGTTAATAATGCAACTCTATCTTTATGATGTGCATTTGTATTGATATGGCATAAACTACTTTGATTTTAAATATGAGAATACATGTTGAGAAATGGGCATAGTAGGGACTTTCGTTGAGCATTTGGAATAAACTTGGATATTGGTACCTTGATATTCGATGATATGTATGCTACTGTAAGACATGTTTGGGACATGCATCGGCCAAAATATGAGAGCCAATGTAAGACATGTCTGGGACATGCATCGGTATCGAGATATTTAAGCCAATGTAAGACATGTCTGGGACATGCATCAGCGTTGAGACAAGAGCTAGTGTAAGACATGTCTGGGACATGCATCAGCCTCGCAATGGATAAGCTAGTGTAAGACCTGTCTGGGACATGGCGTCAGCTTGTTGCATGTCAGTGTAAGACTTGTCTGGGACATGGCATCGAACTGATAGATGAGAGTTAGTGTAAGACCATGTCTGGGACATGGCGTCGATATCTTAACCCATATTAAGGCTATCGAGTATCCGGTAGTATTGCAAATGGTTCAACAAAAAGGTTTATGATTTATATCAAAATGAGAAATGTTGTGATCATGTGATGAGTGGTACAGGTACCAAACTGAAATGTATGAGATATGGGCTCAGTGCATGAAATATGAATTGTATTAGATGGTGATGAGCAAGTTGAACTTACGTCTATTTATAGTATTTGTGAATAAACTATGAAAGGTTATGAGCATATTGCTTTATGAGAAGCAGTTGTTGTTTATTTTTCATGCAACTTACTATATCTCTTTTCCTTTTTCTTATAGTGCCGCCCAATTAGCTCGTGGATCAATGGACGTCGGAGACATCGATCACACTATCAAATCGAAGCACTTGGTATAATTAGTTCTTAAATTTGATTATGGCATGTATAGGAAGTTTGATTTTATTTAGTGTCACCTTGTTTTGGGACCAAATGTGTTGACTTGTTTTAGTAATATACACCATTTTGTATTAGGCCATGTAAAATGGCTAATGTTGAAGGTTGTTATATGAATAGAAGATGTTTTTTCATGAATGAGAAATTCGTTGGTTGCTTTGGTATATATATGAAATGTGTAGATGCCTTAGATGTGGTTGTTGAATTGAGAAATGAGGTTGTTATATTGAGTTTCAGGGTGGCAAAGGGCTTGTTAGATAGCCCTCTATTGTCCATACGAGCAGACACACGGGCGTGTGTCTAGGCCGTGTGTGGCACACGGTCAGCCCTATGAACGTGTTGTCCGACCATGTGTCCCTGCACGTAAAAATTTCAAGTCAGAATGTATGTGTTGAAGTGTGGTAATGCCGCGCATCTTGTCTTGGCATAGGACTTAGGTGTAGGGTGTTACATTCATGATCATAGTAACATCATCACAAGCATATCATTCACTTTAGGCAAATTATCATTCATATTTGTTTTACGCAAACTTTCAAGTTATCTTGTTTAAACAAGTAGACTTATGCATGCATTCCATGAATTCCGAATAACTTTACTTATCACATTCATTCAATCAAACAAGTCAGACACATTACATCATACCAAGGGAGTATATTATAATATAAACTTCATTTCGCACATTATCACATGTATATCACGAATTCTTATTCATACCTTTTTGAGCTTCAACTCATCATAATTGCACTTTACTCTATTACTTTAGTATCACTATCAACACGATCGAGTGTAGTTCGGTTAGAGAGTACCTTTGTCCAAACAAGAAAATTCTTATTCGTGTAGGGAGACATCACACTATCACGGATTAGTGGCATGTATAGCTAGGTTCTCACACATGCTAGGTTAGTCCGAGAACGGACTAAACCATAGCTCTGATACCACTAAATGTAACAACCCTTACCCGTATCCAACACTGAGACTGGATTCGAGGCATTACCGGACTTAAACCTAAACATTCATACAAAACCGGGCCATAAAATTTTCGTTCAAATCAATTTCATTCATACATATGCAAATTGTCCATTACATGGGCCAAAGAGGCCCAAAACATACATTGAGAGTGGTTTGGGATCAAACCGAGAATTTTGAGGAATTTTGGGAAGACTTAGGAAATATTTCATGAAACAGGGTCACAAGCCCGTGTCTTTAGGCCGTGTAACTCTCTATTTATGACGTCAACAAACAAAATGAATCACATGGTCAAGCTACACGTCCGTGTGTTAGTCCGTCTGACAAATTAAATTCTCACGAATTAAGTGTAGACTTCACATGCCCTGAAAAAATGCCCATATCTCTAGGCCGTGTCCTTCACATGGCTAGGACACAAGTCCGTGTCTCTGCCCATGTGACCAATACTTAAGCTATTTTCCAAGTCTTTTGTTACCCTTAATCCCAACCATACTTATACACAACAAAGGTATATAACTTAGTATCAATTTAATGATTAAACATCCTCATTTAAGGCACAATTTTAGCATTTACATGCTATCATCCATGTGTTCCACATACTCATATTATACCACATCTAAACACACCAATTCACATTCATTATCTGGGCAAATCATAAGAACACATATCATAATTCCATGGCTATGACTACTTCGATTGGTCATAACCCATTCATCAAGCACATATGTCATAGCACTAATCATTCATGGCAATAGGCATAATCACATCCCATCTCAAAGTAGTAGCACATAGCATGGATAGATAGACTTACAAACCGTAATCATTATGAGCCACATTTCATGGCCATATACAAATAGATCAATATAAGCCAATACATCTGGGCAAATCATAAGAACACATATCATAATAACTAAGTCCTCATACATGCCACTCACTCAGAAACACTTAAAATATATCAATGCCCCCTATTGATAGCTTGATAGTGTGATGTTGCCTCTGACGATCTCCAACCCCGAGCCAACCTGACAACACTAAAAGAAATGGAAATGAGGGAGTAAGCTTTAAAGGTTAGTAAGCCCGTATGAAAAATAATAAGCATTCCATGCCATTTCTTTACTTACATCAATAATGTAAACATAACATAACATAAATCACAAGTATTTCATGGATATACCTACATAATTTCCATTCACAACTCTTACTACACATTTACCCTCCCATGTTGTAACTTATGAACACATAATTTATACATTACCTCATTCGCATCACTCGTGCAAACATGATTCACCACAAGATCATCAAGTATCTCAAACTTATTGTAATTCATATCATTAGCATGGTGTACAACAAAGTCTTATAATCATGATTCATTCATTTACATCTCATCAAGGTCTTATAATCATAACTTTCTCATGTACAACATTACCATATGTTAATCACATATTAAAGTCATTGCTCATGAGTTTCGAGTACGCACCTGTACTATCTCACATCATAATCACTTACTTCCCCATCTTTGATATACTCAATGGATTACGCTTTGAACTTCTCTTTGGGTTTTGAACACTTGGAATACCATCGGATACATCAGAATCTCGCACCTAAGTGCCCTATATGTAGCCAACGCTACCTCATATCACATATCAATGCCAATGCCATGTCCTAGACATGGTCTTACATGGGATCTCATATCACATGTTGCTCACTTTTGAGCTATTCATGGGTCTGTTCACACAAGCTGATGGTCAGGACATAGTTACTTGGGCTGCTCACACAAGCGGTCAGGTATCCACAATACATGTCGGACTACCTAGCCATAGTAGAACATACAAGACCAGCACCCGGAACGCCAAAACATGTGTCACATACATCATGAACTCAAACCACAACTCAATGAGTTCAGATGTCACCAATATCATGAACTCAGACCACAACTCAATAAGTTCAGATCACATAGTTCCTAGTGATAGTTCCTAGTGACATGTCACTTGTATCCTAAATTATTCCTAAAGTTCAAACGAGATTTCCTTAATTACTTGTCTTCGTTGAAGTCGTCCAGAGGACCAATCACATGACTCATGATAATGATTAATCACATAATTCTTCATAATGATAATAATAAAGATAATCAGATTCAAACATGAAATTACAACTCATCACAATGTCATCAAGTATCATAGACATATTTTAGATCACTTTATATGCATAGCATACAATATAATTTCATAGGGTATGTCATTATTACATAACCAGTAGCAATAACCTTTAACTCCACTTAATCGAATTAACATACCAATTTAGGTTCAATCACAAACAACGATAACATTATCGTAGGCACTTGTCGAGTTCTCGCCGTGTACATCCGTATAACAAATCATTAAATTTATGAGATAATGGTATAATATTACAATTCAAGCATAACATTGCATTATTATTATCATACGAACTTACCTCGAATGCAAATACAGATATTTATTCCGATTTAGTCCAAACCTTGTTCTTTCCTGATCTAAGCCTGATTTTCATTTTTCTTGATCTAACATATCAAATATAACTTATTTAATACTCACATTATTCAAATTGGTCCAAAAATCACACTTTGGAAAATTTACATTTTTGCCCCAAAAGTTTCACATATTTACACTTTAGTCCCAATGCTCGTAAAATGAAATGCATGCATTTTATTGATTACCCAAGCCTAGCCAATTCATATTCCTTCACATAACAGCCCACATATTTCTTTATTTCACATTTCTACTACCCACTTTTACATCTTTTACAATTTGGTCCTTTTAGGTGTTTTCATGCAAAATCACTTAGTAAAAGATGTTAAACACACATCAAGCTTTCATATTCTTCCATTAAACATCAAAACACAAGCATGTAATGCATGGGTCAAATTTTAAACATGAACCCTACTTCAAAATATGGGTAGAAATGGGTAGATCATGCTACGAGGACTTTAAAAATGCAAAGAACATAAAAAACTAGGCTTAGATGCACTTACTATTGAGCTTGGAAACTTGAAAACCATGGCCATGGTGCCCTTCTTGGTTCACACGACCATAGGGAAGAAAGATAAACAATTTTTGGCTTTTTCTTTTGTCTTTTAGTTCATTTAATTACCAATTTACTAAAATACCCTTAATGCCTTTCTTTGAAATTTCACCTATCCAAGCCCATTTTTGTCCATAATTATAGAACTTAGTCAAATTGCCACTTAAGGACCTCTAATTAATAATCCAATGCAATTTCATGCTTGAAGCTTCTAGAACTCAAGTTTTGAAATTTATTCAATTTGGTCCCTAACTTCAAATTGGACACTTTAGGCATAAAATTTCTTTATGAAAATTTCTCACAAACATGCAATCATACCATGGACCATCAAATAATCATAAAATAATTATTTCTATTTTAGATTTGTGGTCTCAAAACCACTATTCTGACTAAGCCCTATTTCGGGATGTTACACAAAGTGAGAACAAGGGCACAAACTTGCAAACAGAGACACCAAAGTGTATACAGGGCCATCAAAGTGCGAACAAGAGCACATGCTTTTAAGTAGAGACAATGATGTGTATACAGGGGCACCGAAGTGCAGACAGGGGCACATTTGTACAAACAGGGGCACTTCTTTATTTCTGTATATAATAGAACTCGTTACATCCACAGATAATTTATTTCATATCCTAGAATTACTACCAACAATCTCTTCTTAGTTTCATATCCATACTTGCAATTCTTATTATTATATAAATAGCCAAATATATCTCACATATATATACAATTCCATTAACTAGATAACAACATTATTATTATCACTCATATCATTTAATTTGACTAATTCCTCTATTTGAACCATATTAATAATTTATCACATCTTTATCAATTAATTTTGAAAAACATAAAGAAATATTTACATTCATCCAAAATGGAAAAGATAATAATTTTCATCCTTAAACGAACTTACTCGACAAATACAGCTGTAACAACAAAGTTGACGATTAATCCAACACATAGCTTTTCCTCGATTTTGATCCGTTTAGTTCATTTTGTGATCTAAATAATAATTTTTCACTCAAGTAAACCATTCAATAACTTAAAATAATTAATTTAACCTATCACCCTTATTAATGGGAATTTAGAAAATTACCCCAATGTTTTACCTTTTATTTAATTTAGTCCTTAGACCTATAACTATTTACCATTTAAAAGAGAACACATGTTAGCTGATTTCTTAGGGGTCTAAAACAACCCACATCTTTAACAAATTCACATTATTTCCCTTGAATTTTACTATTTAAACAATTTAATGCCTAACATTCAAAATCACTAAAAATCACTTAACAAAATACTTATATCTAGCTATCAACTTTAATAATTCATCCATTAAAATAAAACAAACCTCAAAATCAATCAGGAAAAATCCCTAAACCTTTAACAATTTTATAATTTGACCCCCAAGTTAGCTCGATTAAGCTAATAAGAGCTCAAAACATAAAATTACTAAAAACGAGGTTAAAAATCTTACCATGTAAAAGAAATCAACCTTGGCAGAAGCTTAAAGCCAAGAAAAATGGTGGTTTTACATCTTCAAATTCAATGGAGAAGAAGCATTTTAGAAGATGATACATTTTGTCATCTTTTACATTAATTACTATTTACCTATTTACTATTTTAACCTTTAAAATTCATGAAATTTACCATGCAACCCATCCATGAATATCCACTATCTTTAAATATGGTATAATTACCATTCAAGTTTTTATCTTTTTAAAGCTTTTTGATCCATTCGACTAATGGAAACCAACTTTTGCACATTTTATGATTTAGTCATTTTTTATTAACTATCTAAACATTAAAATTTCTTAGCCAAAATTTAATATGACCTTAATAACACTCTGTAAATATTTAATAAAATATTTATGATTTCTATTTATAGAAACGAAGTCCTGATACCTCATTTTCTAAACTCACTTGACTTTAAGGATTTACCATTTGGACCTAATTATTCGATCAAATAACATAGATTATCAAATCAAAATTTATTATAACTCTATATTTGGCTTGTAAATATTAAATAATAATGTCTACAGATTCATTCATTGGATTTGTGGCCCTAAAACTACTACTTTTGACACCACTAGAAAATAGGCTATTACACAAACATGGACAAAAAGGGAAAATTTTGTCTATCCGACCCACCAATCACACAATGCTTGTGTAGAGGAAATTTTGGCATCAAAAAGTCATCAAAACAACTTTCGAAACAACCAAAAATTGATGAGAAGGAGAGAGACACATTAGCTTAATTTAGGTTTAGTTTTCTCTAGGTTTTCTTTAATTTTTCTCTGCACTTTTCTAGGATTTTTGTTTTCTCTTATTCTACCTTAGATTAGAGTTTATTTTTTTGCATTTACTTCTTGTTCTTGTTGCTCCTTATGTTATTTAAGCTGGTTAACACTGTAGTTAAGGTTTATTTACATTTACAGTCCCTGTACCTTGCTTTCAAGACTCTTTATGCTTTAGTTTAATGTATTTCAATTTATTTTACTTTAAATTTGTTAAAGTTTGTTCCTTTTATGTATCCTGAGTTAGATTTCTTCATTAGATGCTTTTGGTTTCATGCTATTTGAGTTTTCTAGCATAAAAATGTCAACTTTCACATTTTTCAAGCTTTACTTTCATGACTATTTTGTTTTTAGTTTTCATGTTTATTTTCTTGACTTTGAGTATGTGTAGCTAAACCCTTAAGGAGGTTGGCTGATGGAGATGTGGATAAACTAAAATCTTTGGACAAATGACTAAATCATAACAAATTGGACTACTTTGAATAAAATTAAGAACTTAGATAGTGAAGCCCCTAAGTGAATATTAAGATAAAGTGAGACTGAAAGGTAATCTTGTTACGCATCCATTCGTTAGACCCAAATTAACGGCGAGATCAAAAGATAAACCAAACCTAATTCGTCTAAGTCGGTAAAATTGAGATCAAAAGATAAAATTGAGCCATTTGGTAATTTACGCAATTTATGTCCCTAGTATGATATTTGGTGAACCACATCAAATTCAACCAACCCCCATTAGTCATTTGCTAGATATTCCATCTAGTTTATGTTTCTTACAATTTAGTCCCTAGAGTAAAATATTTAATTTTCTTGCAAACTCATCTTTTATGAATCACCGTAATAGAAAATCGTATTAACAGCCACTTAGCCTCTATTGTGAAAGATGACTCATGAAAGATGGTCCCTTAAGTATGCTTAAAGAAGTTAGTCTTCCATAATATGAATCTTGCTTGGAAGGTAAAATGACTAAGAGGTCTTTTAATGCAAAAGGTACAAGGGCCAACCAACCTTTAGAGCTTGTGCACACTGATGTATGTGGTCTTAAAAGTATCAGTGCCCAAGGAAGTTACAATTATTACGTTAGTTTCATCGATGACTATTCTCAGTATGTATATGTTAATCTAATGCACCATAAAATTGAAACCTTTGATAGATTTTAAGAGTTTTGTACAAAACTGGTAAAACAATTAGGTTTATCCATAAAGAATCTTCGGTCTAACTGAGGTGGGAAATACTTGTCCGATGAGTTCTTAAGATACCTCATAAAGAATGAGATTTTATCCCAATTGATTGAGCCAGACACTCTACAACAGAATAAAGTAGTTGAGAGAATTAACAGAACTATGCTTGACATGGTTTGCTCAATGTTAAGCTATTCACAACTCCCTACTTTCTTTTGGGGATATGCAATACAAACAATTTGCTATATTCTAAATGATGTGCCAACCAAGTCTGCTTGTAAGACACCTTATGAACTGTGGCATGGAAAGAAACCTACGCTAAATTAGTATAGAATGTGGGGTTTTCCATCACACATTTTGGATAAGGATGCAAAGAAGTTGGATGCAGAGACAAAATTGTGCATGTTTATGTGATATCCAAAAGGAACAAAGGGTGGATTATTCTACAATCTGAAAGATAATACGATTAAAGTTTCTACTCATGCTACTTTTCTTAAGGAATGATACATGTATAACTTTAAGCCTCAAAGTAAAGTGGTACTTGAGGAATTTTCGAGAGTTGTAGAATAATGCCCAAGTTTAATTCTCGAGAAATTTATAGGAAGACCTGCAAACAATCAACAAAATAGGGGAATCCGTTATAGTGGGAGAGTTTATAAGAAACCAAACTTCTTCATCTATGATGATATAATTTATAATATGGAAGCCAATCATGAGGATGATGATCTACTCACTTACGAGGAGGCTATGCAGGACATTGATTCTAAGCTCTAGAAATAGGTCATGGATGCCAAGATGGATTTTATGAAATATAATATAGTGTGGTAACTTGTAGACTTATCAATTGGGATTAAAGTCATAGCGTGTAAGTGAATATACAAGAAAAGGAGAAATGCGGAAGGGAAAGTGGAAACATATAAAGCTAGACTTGTAGGGAAAGACTACATATAGAAAGATGGCATCGATTACGATAAGACATCCTCTCCTATAGTCATGCTCAAGTCTATTCGTATACTCTTATCCATTGCCCCTGCTATTGATTACGAGATTTGAAAAATGGATGTCAAGATAGCATTCTTAAATGGCTATCTTGATGAGACCATTTATATGGTTCAACCCACTGGCTATGTTGTCAAAGGAAAGGAAGAGAAAGTTTGCAAATTGCTAAGATCTATTTATAGACCTAAGCAGGTGTCTTATTTATGGAATAAAAGATTTGATCAAATGATCAAGACATTTGGTTATAAGTGTATAAATGACGAAAAGGTGGTCTTTCTCATTTTATATGTCGATGATATTCTACTTACCAAAAACAATTTAGGAGAATTGCCATTGATTAAACTCTAGTTAGCTCAACAATTTAACATGAAGGACTTGGGTGAAGCTAGTTATATTCTTGGAATTCAAATCCTTATTGATCAAAAGAATAAAACAATAGCTCTATCATAAGCTTCATACATCAATAAGGTACTGGAACATTTTGCAATGATAGATGTGAAGCCAGGCGCCCAGCTGACCTCATCAGGTTTTCATCTTTCTTTAGATGATTGTCGGAAGACAGTAAAAGGAAAAGTACATATGAGTAAGGTTCCATATGCTTCAACAGCCGTAAGCCTTATGTATGCGATGCTTTGTACATGTCTAGATATTTGTTTCATAGTAGGAATGGTTAGTCGATATCAGACGAGTCCTGGTCTCAGGCATTGGCAAGCTGTAAAGCATATATTAAGGTATCTTAAAAGAACTAGGGATTATATGCTTGCTTATTATGGGGAGAATTTTACTCCTATTGGATACACAGACTTAAACTTCCAAACCTGTAAATATTCAAGGGAATCGACATCGAAAAATGTATTCATCCTAGGCCGTGGAGCCATAGTATGGAGAAGTGTAAAACAAACATGCACTGCTGACTTTACTATAGAGGTCGAGTATGTGGCTGCTTTTGAGGCAACAATAAGATGCAATATGGCTTCGAAAGTTGTTAACCAATCTTGAAGTCATTCTTAGTATGGAAAAAGCTATAACATTGTATTGTCATAACAGTGCTGCAATAGCTAATACTAATGGAATGAGAAGTCATAAAAAGGACGAAACACATTGATCGGAAGTATCACTTGATACAACTGGTAGTAGCCAACAGAATTATAGATATGGTGAAAGTAGCTTTTGAAGATAACCTTATGGATCTGTTTACTAAGACTCTTGTAACTAGGAGTTTCAACAAGCATGTCGAGGATATAAGAATGCGAAACATGACAAATGGAACTCAATCAGAGAATTTGATTTAAGATTAACTATTTCAAATATAATATTATTTTAATATAGTTAATATTAAATTTAACTTAATAATTATCTTAATAGTATTTTATTAATTTAATATTAAAGTGATTATCTTAATATTAAATTTAATTTAATGTATATCTTATAGATAATATTCTATTAATTAAATAACATTTAATATTAAATTTAATATAATATTTATCTTGAGAAATTGTAATAGCCCAATTTAGGGCCTAGTCAAAATAGTGGTCTCGGGACTACAAATTCAGAGTTGGATAAATTATTTTTTTATTATTTTGGAGTCATTGCATGTTTATATTAGTGTACGAAAAATTTTGGTGAGTTAATTTTGACGTTCGTGAACCCAATTGTGAAAAAGGATTAAATTGCATAAAGTGCAAAAGTCTGAAATTGATAGCTAAGGTGTCAAATTTTACATTTATTATAAATTGGGGGTCTTGAAAGTGAAATTAGGCCATTAAATAGGTGATGGCCGGCCATGAGAGAAGGAAAAATCAAAATAGTCAAATATTAGGTGAAATTGGTGACTTATTTTGACTAAAAAGAAATAAAATAAAAGAAAGATGATATCATCCTATTCCCCATTTCTTCTCCATCGGTTTTTTAGCCATTTTTGGGGGTTTTGAGCTTAAAAAATTTCAGCAACTATTTCCTCTTACAAGTAAGTGATTTACATACTTTTGTTGATGATTTTTGCATTTTTGAAACCCTTGAAGCATGAACTTTCAAATAAGGGTACTATTTTGCAAAATGATTAAGAGCTTAGGGTTTTACCATGAAAGGATTTGCAATGTTTTCTGAGTTTTTATGGAAGAAAATAAGTCTTAAGGGTCTTCTAACCAACTTTTGTGAAAGGTGTTAGCTTTTAAACACGTAAAAGGACCGTTTTGCACAAGTTGTAAAATAGATGTTAAATATGTGAAATAGTGAGAATTTGGAGTTTCTATAAGAGTAAAAAGGGTTCGGCTAGGCTTAACATGTGAAGAAATTTGATAAAAATCGATTTTCAGAATTAGGGGTAAAATGGTCATTTTGCAAAAGTCTAGGGGCAAATTGGTCATTTTGCTCAATTATGAATTGTAGAGTGCCTAGATTGATAAAGTGACTAAATAAGTGCATTTTGCTATTATAGATCAAGAAATACCGAATCCGAACCTAGACCGAGGAAAAGCCAAGCAAATCGACTAAATCGACTAGTGCCACATTTTGTAATCTGAGGTAAGTTGTATGTAAATAATACAACTACATTGCTTATGTATTTTTTGAATTGTATTTGAATTATTATAGCATTAATTGCTTGATTTTGGAAATAAGATTATTATAGCATGTAAATAATACAACTACATTGCTTATGTTTGTTTTGAATTGTATTTGAATTATTATAGCATAATGAGAATAGAGATAATAGAATTCCCGAATGAACGTAAGGAAATAAATAAAAAATTCATGCCATGACATTTGGGTCACTCATGTGAGCTAGTGTAAGACATGCTTGGGACATGCATTGGCCTCGAGACGTAAGCTAGTGTAAGACATGTCTAGGACATGCATCGACTCCAAGATGTGTCAGTGTACGACCATGTCTGGGACATGGCATTGGCATAGATATACTAGAACTTGTGTAAGACCATGTCCGGGACATGGCGTCAATGTCTGACCCTATATTTGAGGCTAAATGAGTATCCGAGAATATTCCATATGGTTCAACGGTGAAAGTATGATTTAAAGTTAACTAAGACAGTATAACCGTGATGTGAATGGTACAGGTACCTATATGGTATGTATGAAATGTGAGCTCAATATATGCTATATAAGGTGTAATGAATATTGATGAGTAAGTTTTGCTTATGCCACTTTTGTATTATGATACTTGTTGATGAATGGTAAAGATAGGTTGTATATTTATTTATGTGCAACTTACTAAACTTTATGCTTACTCCTTCTCCTTTTCCATTTTCTTATAGTGCCGCCTCTCTAACTCAAGGATCAACGGGAGTCAGAGATATCGATCACACTATCAATCGAAGCTTTTAGTATAGTTTGATTTATATTTTTGAATATGACATGTATAAGGCTTACACTTTACTATTTTTGTGTCATTGAAATCTGGCCAAATGTGTTGGCTTGGGTTGGGAACCCTTCATTTTGTATTAAGCCTTGAATGATGGCTAATATTTATTTTGATTTATATACAGAGATGTTATTTTCATAGATGAGTAAAATGCACAAATGGAATGTTGTTTACTGTGGCTGATTGGGCTGCTCGGGATAGTCTTATCTTGATTGTGGTTGCTACCATGCAGGTTGTATAAGTAAGGGTCGCAAATAGGCTTGGTAAATAGCCTTATATTGTCTACACGGGTAGACATACGGGCGTGCGTCTAGACTGTGTGTGACGCACGGTCTGCCCCATGGACGTGTGGTCTGGCCGTGTGTCCCCTGCACGTAAAAATTTCAAGTCAGTATGCATGATAGTAAATACACGAGCAGAGACACGGTTGTGTGTCTCAACCGTGTGATGGACATGGTCTAGCACACGGGCATGTGCATTAGCCGTGTGATATTTTGGGGATGCTGACATCAGAAACAGAATGTCCATGTTTTTACACACGGGCTAGGACATGGGTGTGTCATGGCCGTGTAAAGGACACGGGCCAGGCACACGGGCGTGTGCCAGGCCATGTGAAAACCCCTGTAGGTGTGCATTTAAAATTATTTCCACACGAGTGGAGGACATGGGCATGTCCCTATATTTCTTGGGTCGTGTGAGCCACACAGGCCATCACACGACCATGTTGAAATGGTTGCACGGATGTGTTGCCCTTCCACACGGGCGTGTGCCTTGTTTCAAAGTCAAATTTTCTATAGATGGTTTACAGACCCGGGTTGATCCCGAATAGTTTTCAGTGGTCAATTTGGGGCTTGTAGTCCCATAATACGAAGTTTTAAGTAGAAATTGAAACAGTTCTAATTTGGATCAAGTCTCGGTGACTTGAGGAATGTTGTGTGCATGAGATCGAGTTAAGTAATGCCTCGTATTCCACCTCGACGTGGGTTACGAGTATGGGGTGTTACATAAATATCATATTAAATTTACTATTAAAGTGATTAAGTTTAATTATAGTTGAATTCTCTAAACTCTCCCCATATAAAAAGAATATTGGGTGATTATTTACACACACTTGAATTCAAAAGAAAGTTATAGAGAGAATTTTCTGAAGAAATTATTTCAGAAAATTTTTAGAGATGTTTTTTTATTTACAACTTGACCCAAAAGTTTAGAGAAATTGTGAAATTTCTCCACCAGTAATTTTTGTGAAAAAATTTCTAATTCGAAGTGAGCCTACACTCGGTAGATGTGAACTTGAGGATAACAGAGAAGACTACTGGATTGAAGCATTCATCCTAGACGAATCGAAAAGGTAGAATTATGGTTTAGTGTTTATTACTTTAGATATCACAATTAAGTTCTTGTTTTGAAAAAAAAATTAAAACTCTGGTTTTTCCTTAAATTTATTTTCCACTGCATTTTTCCAAACTCGATTTTCCACCAACCGCCCATTTTTATGTTATCATGATAGGAAACCCCTCTCAAATCATGTCGCAACATGGTGATCGTGTTGTCACAATGTGGCACACTAATTGTTTGTCTTATTTTGCTTTATTTGTAATTTAGTCCAACATATCATCAATGAAATTAGAGTTCACAAATGTTATAAGGTGCTTTCAAAATTAATATTTAGATGTTTAATTTCGTAATTTCATAAATAATTTTGTAATATGGTTATTTCGTATATTTTGTTATTTTTACGATTTAGTCCCTAAAACTTTGTTTTAAAATTAGATAAGAAATATTAATAAATTTAAATTGATTTTTTCAAATAATGATTGTAATAGAAATCTAAGAGCTAAACTATATTTAATTTGTTATTTTATGAGCGTTTTCATGTGATGAATGTAGAATGACGAAATTGCCCTTAGATATTGTTTGAATGATTTTGTTAGATAAAGCATGCTATTAGGGTTCATACGATTATCCTTAATTGTTGGTTGTTAGATAGGCATGATAATGTTGTGGTGTGAATGGTAGTCTGTAGTGTGGTCATGTGAGTTACTAATGTGACATTTCGGATTCAAGTTGGACCGTCCAGTCGAGTTTTGGACGCCATATTTGGTGGTATCAGAGCCACAAGTTTTGTAACACTCGAGCCTGATATTTTTTTTAAAAATTGAACAATGATTCAATTTTGAAATAAGACTGCGAAATTTTAAGCTATGGACTACAATACCCTTGAATGAAATAATTTGCTTATGGGGTATGAATGGGAACACATTGCCTTTACTAAAATGTATTTGTAGGAATATGCCTTGGATCACTTGCCACTTCTCACTCTTTCATTTTGTTTTATGATTATAGTATATACGATATGCCTCCTAGATGAGGAAGTGTCAATACAAATGCATCAGAGGGTGGTACATCCTCTGTACCACCTATGCTACCTCCAAGGTGAGTTATACCAGAAGCAAGTGTTGAACTACTGATGTAAGCTATAATTGGGGCATTCTAGCAGATTGCTAATGGTAACCCTGCTCCTTCTAGTCGTGGACTGCCACTTGAACGTCTACTAGCTTTGGGTGGTAAGGAGTTCAGGGGAGTGAAAAGAGTTGGTCCTGTAACTATCCAAAAGTCAGTGGTGGCAAAAAATGCGATTTCGGGACCCCGTCTCCAAAAATCAGAATCGTGAATACTTTATTAAATATTTACGAAGGTTATATTAAAAGTGACTTGAGTTCTGGATAGGTAATTTTATTGAATTAGAGACTAATTAAGGTATTGGAACCAAATTGTAAAAGTGTCAAAAGTTAAATTGTTAGTGAATCATTATTTAAAACTTGATTAAGGGAATTGTGAGACAATATTAAGTGGATAGTGGTGGTGGGTTTTTAATGGTGAGTGTTATAAGTTTAAATTAAATAAATAAAACTTAAAATAAAATACAATAAAACATAATAAGTAATCAAGTTAGTGGAACAAAGCATTCATCCACCTTTTTTTTTCATGTAAACCAAAAACCATTTATGGAGAAGGAGAAGATGAACGGTTAGGGTCCTTGAATTTCAAGCTTCAAATTAGTTAGTGGAATTTAGTCCTCTTTTTGTAATTTTTTATATTTTTGGAATCTCGAAAGCTTAAGCTAGTTGACCCGTGTGTTAATTTCTAACACTATTAAAGGATTAGGGAGTTTCTATTATTGGATTTTTGAAGTCTTAGGTACTAAATTGATAGTGTTTAAGCTTAGAGATGAAGAATGACTAAAGTGTGAAGTAATTTATAGTTTGGTTCAATAGGGACTAAAATGAATAATTTTGAAATTTTTTATAGTAATGAGAAATAGGAAGTTCTAGAAAGACTATACTGAAAATGACTTGAAATATTGAATTCTAGATTTAAGGTTAATCTAGCCTCGATTTTAAGGACTAAATTGAATAAAATAAAAAAAGTTACTTAAATTAGCAATTGAATAGGATTTTGTTCATATATTTATGATTTGGTATGTTTTTGTTAATCTATAGCTAGCGTTGACCTGGATTCTTTGTAAAAGAAAGGAAAAGACAATACCGTCGACGAATAGCTCAAAGTTTACGGTTTGTGTTTCTATAATCCGCAGTACTTTGCATTGTTGCATAATGAATTATTTTTGCATAGTAAGATCATGAGTTTAGTCATTTTGTTAAAAATGAATTGAATCAAATTGATTTAAATTGATCAATAGTAAAGAGGACTAAATCAAATATATGAGAAAATGTTGTATATTGATATAATTGTGAAATTGAACTTATATTGAGATGAACTATGTTTCCATACGTATGAATCAATGATTTGATGATGAGAATATGTTATTGATTGAGATATTGATCGATAAAATTGAGTTATGAATACCCTATCAACTATTTAGGTAGGGTCAGATATAGTTGGCATGTCATAGGATAGGAAGAGTTCAGGGTTACTTCGACCACGAGTTGATGATGCACTGAGTGCCAAATTACTTTGGTTATACTAATAAGCATTGGGCACAACTTATTACTTTGGATTTATCCGATGAGACACTGGGTGCCAAACTGGTGTGTTGGTTGGATTCGTGTATCTGTCCGAGTTTGTGTCTGGTTAATAGGGAGATAAAATGTAAAAATGGAATAATCATATGCGAAATGAATTGAAATGATGATGATTAAGTTCATCAAATTCATGAAATTGAAAATTTTAAAAGAAAATGTGATAATTGATAATTGAGGTTGTAAATGGGATATGAAATGGAATTATTATGTTTTTATACTAGTGAATTGTGTTAGAGTAGGATAATAAGTTTGAGAAATAGTAGAATTGACATGATAACTTGCATATTATTATTTGTTCTTTAATTAATGGATTTAAATGATTTTCTTAAGTTATACTCAGTGTGCAGTTTTTATTTCCATGCGTAGGTTAGGTTGTTATTTTGTTTACCCGTCAATATTAGCATCTAGCAGCAATCTCGGACTCAAAATGTTGGTGCTGTTCTAGGTTGTTAATGATATGTACCTACGAAAGTCATATTTATACAAGTTATATTTTGAATGATGCTAGTATTTTGAGTTATCATGTGTATATGTGTGTGTGTGTGTGTGTGTGTGCTGGCCATGATCCCTTTTAATGGTATCTTTGTTGTGGTTTTTGGCCATGATCCTTTTTAATGGTATCTTTGTTGTGGTTTTAGTAGATATGTATGTTTAGAAGCTTAAATGGTAAGTAGGTGGTATGCTATGGAATAGGTTTGGTAAAAACAAATAGTTTTTAAGGAAAAACAAATAGTTTTTAAGGAATGAATGGTATGCTTATGTTGGCTTGAGTAATATGGTAAGTTTTGGTGCATATTTGTAGGGTTGATATTGAGTAAATTTTGAGATGCTCAAATGTTTAATTAATGTATGTCATGTTGGTTGTTTTAGGGTGCCATTGAAGGTACATTGGTATTGGTTTGAATATAGTACATTGAGAGATATTCTATTGAGTTTGATGCAAGTTCTACTTAGGTATTACAATATTGCAGACCATGGTTTGTGTTTGGATAATGGCTAGGTTTCAATTAAGTCTTAAATTCAATATTTTGAACCACATAGTTGGCCACACGACCATGTGTCATGCACGGTTCTGTGACATAACCGTCTAGTACTGATTTATAGCTTCAATAAAATTGCACATGATCTCAGACTGTTACACGGCCTGGCCACACACCTGTGTGACTTATTATATGGTTTCACACAGCTTTAGCCTGTTACAGGGCTCGACGACATGACCATGTGAATATTATTGAATAATTACATTTTTACCCACACGACATCAATTTGTTACACAGTCCATCTACACAGTCGTGAGATTCCACCCTCACACAGCTTTAGCCTTTCACACGGTCATGTGACCCTTGTTTTATAAATTTACCTATATTTTTGTAATTGTTTCAATTTGATCGTTGATTTATGTTAATATATTTTTTGAGTTTCATAAGCTTGTAGTAGACCCATTTTGATTGTATTGTACAATGTATATGTAATTACTTATTCTTTTATTGAATTTTTGAAATATGAATTGTGTGTAACTGTTCTGTAATCTTTTGTAATATCTTGATTTGGTTCAGGGCAACATGTCTGTGGCTGAGTACGAGTCAAAGTTTGTTCGACTTAGCCAATATGCTTAGGAGATGATTCTCATTGAGAAGGACCAATGTAAGAGGTTCTGATTTGGCCTGAATTGAGACGTCTGAGTTTATTTGGTAGCGCATGATATGGAGGTTTTCAATGAGGTGGTTGAGAAGGCTAAGGCTACAAAGGAGACACTGGTCGAGTCGTCGCGATCAGAGTTGACCAAATCAAGAGAGTGGGGTTTTGATCTGTTTGGTGTTTTGAGACAACCGCATAAGAGAGGACGTGAGTCAAAAGGTTTTGGTAGAAGTGCTCAACGTAGGTTCCAGCTAAGCCAGTCCAAATAGTAGAGATATCCAGTGGTTAGTGATGGTGGTTCATCGAGAGCTTTAGGATGGCCGCTTTGTGAGCATTATAATTGTAGGCACCCGGATGAGTGTACGAAATGTACTGGGGGATGTTTCCAATGTGGTTCTAAGGAGCATCAGTTAAGAGAATTTATGGGGGTTGAGGTTTTCCAAAGTCAGTTTTCCAAAGTCAGACTTCTGCACCTACACCTACTAGAGGCTGAGGCCGCTGTAGAGATGGTAAGGGAAGACAGACTGTGCAGAAAACTGTTGCACATACTGTTGCTGGATAGAGTGATATCAGAGGACCAACATGAGTCTATACTTATAAGGAGCTACAATATCGTAACTTGAATGAGGTGATTGTAGGTACCTTTACTTTGCAGTCAATTTCATTATTTTCATTTGTTGATTCTAGTTCTATGGATTCGTACATTTTGAGTGATTTAGATGGCAAGTTGGATATTTCAGTAGAGATTATTAGATTTGGTATGACTGCCACTAGTTCCTCAGGTGAGAGCATTGTAGTGGATAGGGTGTACCATAGGTGTACTTGGACTTGTCTTCCCCGTGGATTTGATGGAGTTGTCTTTTTTATGGTTTTGACGTAATTCTTGGTATGGACTAGTTGACGTGATTCTAAATGGTCTAACTACCCTTTAAGTCTACTCACATTTAAATTTCATAGTCATTTAACCCTCTAACAAACAAAACTTCATGTTTGCACCTTTTACGATTTAGTCCTATTCACTTAATTAAGCATGCAAACGTCAAAAGTTCTTAACAAAAATTTTATACTACCTTACTAACATTCCATAAACATTAAAATAATAATAAATAAAAAAATTTATTCATCGCATTTATGGTCCTGATACTACTATTTTGATTTCACTGAAAACGGGATGTTACAACTCTCCCTGCTAAACAAATTTTCGTCCCAAAAATCTTACCAGAAAAGAGGTTTGAGTATTGCACTTTCATAGTTAACAGCCCAATTTTGGGTTCAATCAGAACGGTGGTTTCGAGACCACCAATTTGAAGTTAGAGATATTATTTTATTATTATATTAGAGTTATATCATATTTATACATGAAAATTTTGGTGAATTAATTTTAGCGTTTGAAAGTCTAATTTTGAAGAAGGACTAAATCGCATAAAGGGTAAAAGATCTATTTTACTTGATAGATATACTAAATAGCCAGAGAGGCATAATTGGAGGCCTTTAAAGTGCAATTAGACCTTTAAAAGAAGCTTGGCAGGCCATAGGGACAATATTTGACCAAGTTGACTAGGTTAGGTGGGTTTTGGTGACTAAATTGGTTAAAAATAAAATTGAATAAGGAGAGAATGCTATTTTATTTTCTCGCATCTTCTTCCCATCATTCATACCAGAAAAATAGGGGCTTTTTTAAGATTCAAAAATTTCAACTAAGCTATACTCTTGCAAGTAAGTCAAATTGAAGGTTATTCTTGATAATTTTTGTAATTTTGGAACCCTTGTAGCATGATCTAGCTAATGAAAGGACAATTTTGCAAAATGGTTAATAGTCTAGGATTTTCCATGAAAGGTTTTATGATGTTTGCTGAGTTTTTGTGTAAGAAAATGAATCTTAAGGGTGTAGTGAACAACTTTTGTGAAAGAACTTCTCATGAAAACCCTAAAAAGGACCATTTTGTAAAGTTTGTAAAATGGATGGTAATGTTGTGAAACAAAGGAAATTTTGGATCATTATAAGAGTAATAAAAGTTCAGCTAGGCTTAATATTTGAAGAAATTTGATAAAAATTAATTTTCGAGCCTAGGGGTAAAATGGTCATTTTATGAAAGTTTAAGGGCAAAATTGTCATTTTGCCAAATATGTGAATTTATGATTGCTTAAATTTATTTAGAGGTTAAATGAGTGAATTTTTATTATTTTAGATAAAGAAACACGAAAATCAAACTTGGACCGGGGGAAGACCAAGCAAGTTGAGTAAATCGTCTAGCCGCCTACATTTTGTAATCCGAGGTAAGTTATATGTCAATAATGCAACTATATCTTTGTAATTCTTATTTGAGTTGATATGGCATAAATTGTCTCGATTTTGGAATATGAGAATACATGTTGGGAAACTTACGTAGTAAAAACTTTCGTTGAACCTTTGGAATAGACTTGGATATTTGTACTGTGATAATGGGTGATATGTGAGCTAGTGTAAGACATGTCTGGGACATGCATCGGCATTGAGACGAGAGCTAGTGTAAGACATGTCTGGGACATACATCGGCCTCGCGATACACAAGCTAGTATAAGACCTGTCTGGGACATGGCGTCAGCTTGTAGTGTGTTAATGTAAGACTTGTCTGGGACATGGCATCGACACCAATAGACAAGAGCCAATGTAAGACCTGTCTGGAAATGGTATCGGCCTCGCTATATGAAAGCCAGTGTAAGGCCATGTCTGGGACATAACGTCAGCATCTTAACCCATGTTAGGGCTATTGAGTATCCGGTAGCATTTCAAATGGTTCAACAAAAGGTTTATGATTTATATCGAAATGAGAAAAGTCATGATCATGTGGTGAGTTGTACAAGTACCTAATTAAAATCTATAAAACATGGGTTCAATGTATGAAATATGAGTTGTATTGGATGGTGATGAGTAAGTTGTACTTGGGTTTATTTGTGGTATTCATGAATAATCAATAAAAGGTTATGAGCATATTGCCTTACTATAAGTAGTTGTTATTTATTTTCATGCAACTTAATAAGCTCCATGCTTACCCTATTTCCCTTTCCATTTTCTTATAGTGCCTGTGACAACCCTAAAATGACCCTAGTCGGAAAGCGGTTTCGGGACCGCTAAACCGAGTCACCAAATTATTTGAATATGATATTTATTGTCTAAAATATATGTTAATGAATGTGTGAAAGTTTTAAGCTTCGATTTAGTCGATTGCATGTGAATTTAGTAATAGGACTTATGTGTGACACTTTTGAAATGTGATAGGTTAATCCATAAGGATCTATTAGTGCATGTAATCAAAGGGGTGGACTTGCATGTCAATTTCCCCCATTTAATTACTAGTGGCCAGCCATGACAAAGGATGATGGGCAAAACATGTCATAAAACATGTTGTGCTAATGGTTTATGTGAGAAAAGATAAAATAATAACGGGAAGGTAAATGATGACAAAAAAAAATGTGTGTGGTTGCCCCCCCTCCATTGCCGTGAATGGAAGAAAGAAAGACTTCAACTTTTATTTTTCTATCTTGCTTCCTTATCTCTTTCAAATGAAGCTAGAGAGGAGAGGCCGGCTGCATGTAGGGGAAAAGCATGAAATTTGTTTGCTTATAAGTTGAAATTTTCAAGTAGAAGGCTAAAAAGGGGAGGAGCAAATTGAATAGGTAGAATCGGTGTTGGGAACCTTGGTGAGTTTTCCTTGAACTTTTATTTGATAATTGTTGAAACTGTCAAATTGCTGTCCGAATTTTACCTTGTTGGTATTGTTAATTGCTGCTCTGTTTATGCTGTCTAAATATTGTATTATTGATGCTGTCCGAATCAGCCTCCGAATGTGATATGTTACAGCAATTAAGCCAAGTGTTGCGAGTCCTCTTAGGCTGCCCACAACGCAACCTTTCAATACTAATGTTACCATGAATTTACCTTCAATTAATGGTGTGGTGTATATACATTTTAGAAAGAAAGATGTTGTTGTTTAGTTGAATTTTCATTTGATAAATGTTCATTCGGTCAAATGGGAGAAGAATGAGATGAATTTAAATGTTGTGGTTTATTATTTTAGTTGCTAAATGAAGAAAAATCGGCTAACAAGGGAGTACTAAGGCCGAATATGATTTTGAATATTAGTGGTGTAGTTGCCGAATTTGAACTATGAAGTTATTGAGTAATGTGTGTGTTTTAAGTGATAGAATTGAGTGAATGCTTGGAATGTGATATGTATGAATTATGTGTTAAATTAAAGTTTGCTAAGCTAGCTATTAAGATGAAGTGAAAATGTTTGTAATTGATTGCTAGTGTATATATGTGTACTAGCCGAACTTTGAATTTAAATAATGGTTGGAGCACCGTGTGTTGTAATGAGATTATTTGAGTGAAATCATAGATAATTATATGATGAATTCAATTGTGGATATACATGCTTAAATAAGATGCATACATGAATGAATAGATAGCTTGGTGTTGCATGTATTCGGTCATAAAGGTGCATATGAGGAAATGTTAGATTAATTGTATTAAATTGCTCAATGTGATTAAAAATGCGTATGACCATTTTGTGTTTGAGCTAAAGGTGGCCATATGACCTATCAAACTCCTTGTCATATTCGGCCATAAGCTAGCATAATGAGACTTTAATAAGTTAAATTTGTTTGAATTAGCTCAAGAGCTTAGAGGACCAAAGTTGGATAAGGGAAGGGAAAAAGTGATCGAATAGCCGCCGAAATCGTTTGACCACATCCGAGGTAAGTTTTAAGTGATTAAATGTTGAGTAAATTCAACTATAATAGGATATAATGAGTTGATTTAATAAGATATGATGTGGCCATGATATGTCTTAAACTCAAATGGTAAGTTCCTAAGTGTTTGGACTTGGAAATTTAAGAGCAAATTGTAATAATTTGCTCAGGACAGCCGCAGTAACGTGATTTTACAAAATCACTATAAATGTTTGGTATGGAATTATAGGCTGAATAAAATATACAATCAAAGCTTAATTAGTCTAGTTTCTTATAAAAGAGACCGTGTAAGCAAAGGAATTTCCTATAAAGAGATATTTAAAGTTGTGTGAGACGGTGTCAGAATGACTCCGAAATCCCCTATTCTGTTTTAAGAAAATCACTATAATTTGTACAAAAATGGTTACAAGATAAAATTTATATGCTTAGACTCCTTAATGAGTCTAGTTTCAAATGAAATCAAATAGAACATACTTTGAATTCTGTACAATGAGAATTTTGATTCGTAGTGAAGACTGGTCAGATTAGTCAAACAGTGAAACAGGGGAAACTTTAAGAAAAATCTGGTATTGATTGGCCAAACCTAAAATTCCGAAAAATTTATGGATGAAAGATATACGAGTCTATATTCAGGGAAAATTAACAGCAAGTGATTTGGAGTCTTGTAGCTCCAGTTATAAATAATTTAGTGACCATTGCTCAGGAAAACAACTCGTAGTGAATATGTGATTTTGTTGTAAACATGGATAAAACTTGTTTTAGTTGCTCATAAGCTATTGATTAAACCCATACTTGAATTCTAAATCGTGATATTGTAAGTTTATGAGTATTCGAATATGAAATGATAGTATGGCGTAAAATTGAATTATTCATTGGAAAGTGATGGATGTAGATTCGGCCAAGACCAAGTCTGTACATGATAGTATATGTGGTATGTGAAGTATATTTGAATAAATGTGAAAGTGTATATATGTGATAAGGCCTAATGGCCGATGTGATGAATGTGAAAGTGTATATATGTGATAAGGCCGAATGGCCAATGTGATGAATGTGAAAGTGTGTATATATGTGATAAGGCCTAATGGCCGATGTGATGAATGTGAAAGTGTATATATGTGATAAGGCCTAATGGCCGATGTGATGAATGTGAAAGTGTATATATGTGATAAGGCCTAATGGTCGATGTGATGAATGTGAAAGTGTATATATGTGATAAGGCCGAATGGCCAATGTGATGAATGTGAAAGTGTATATATGTGATAGGGCCGAGTGGCCAACGTGATGGATGTGAAAGTGTATAAATGTGATAAGTCTCGAAGGGCATTTGTGTCAGTACTATATCAAGGGTTAAAACCCCGCAGGCTTTATGCGAGAATATTATCACTGATTAATGTCCGTAGGCTTCGTGCTCGTACTATATCCGAGCTCTAAAGACCCGATGACTACGTGTAGAGATTTTGTCCAGGTAAGCTCCGAACTAAAGGTTTTGCTAAAGATTCAAGTAAAGCGTAAGATTATACGACTTCACAGTAACAATTGGTAATAAATACGTTCAATGCGTTAAGTTGGTCAGGTATGTATTTTGAGATTATATTTAAGTTTGATTTAGACTAAATCACAAGGTCGTTATGTGATGCACATGTAAGTAAAGCAATAAGACTGTTCTAGGATTATTGTGCATTTGGTCAATGTGGAAAGTCAGGAAAAAAAATATGTAATGTACCTATGATCATAAGAGGTCACTATCAAGTGAGAATTTATCTGCCTATTATATATGATGAGATGTGCATATTCGGTAAAGGGATGGTATGCCCGAAGGAAGAGTGAAATAAAAATACGAACAACTATGTTATAATTTGATTGTTATCTGTTGACACTGCTTAAAGCTTACTAAGCATTGTAATTCTTACTCCGTGTACTTTGTTTCCTCTGTTTTATAGATCTCATTTGGAAGCTACAGGCTCGGGGATCATCAGCAACTAGTCACACTATCACTATCCACTGTTTGGTACTGCTACGTTTTGGATTATCTTATGGCATGTATAGAATAGACTAGTAGTGAGAGGATATTTTGGTTAATGTATATAAGCCATGCGAAAATGGCATCTTTTGAATGTGTACTTATAGAAGTTTAAATTGTATCCCTGACTGTCTTTAGTACTTATCTAAAGGAATGTTCAAAAAAAAAAATTTACTGTTCTGATATGAGTTTCAAGACTGGTAATGCCCTTTTATCTATTCCGGCGACGGATACGGGATTGGGGTGTTATATTTTATTGGTATCAGAGCTACGGTTTAGTCGATTCTAGGACTAACGTAGCACGCGTGAGTCTATTTATACATGCCATAAAGTGATAAATGATAGTATGATGATTTTTGACTATTAAAATGTGTTTTCTGTAACGTAATGAATCTTGATCCCGACCGAGCTGTAGCAAGCTTCTAACTATGAGAATTTGCGATATAACTTCACTTAGATATGCCTGAATTATTAAGTTGATCAGGTGCGTATCATGTACTCATATTTGAATTTCGATTTGGATTGAATTATAATGGTATAAGTGATGCAATTTTGAAGGAGTGTTATGACTATAAATGTGATTTTTGTATGTGGCTATGGAACTGGAAGTTGAATGGTCGATAAGCATGTTGTGTTTGTATTCAAGTAATGTAAATGATATACTAATGTGTATTGCTATATGTGTATATGTACATGAGAATTGAGAGTGATGTATCCGGGCTAAGTCCCGAAGAGCATTCGTGCTAGTGATGTATCCGGGCTAAGTCCCGAAGAGCATTCGTGCTAGTGATTTATCCGGGCTAAGTCTCGAAGAGCATTCGTGCTAGTGATGTATCCGGGCTAAGTCTTGAAGAGCATTCGTGCTAGTGATGTATCCGGGCTAAGTCCCAAAGAGCATTCGTGCTAGTGATGTATCCGGGCTAAGTCCCGAAGAGCATTCGTGCTAGTGATGTATCCGGGCTAAGTCTCGAAGAGCATTCGTGCTAGTGATGTATCCGGGCTAAGTCTCGAAGAGCATTCGTGCTAGTGATGTATCCGGACTAAGTTTCGAAGAGCATTCGTGCTAATGATATATCCGTGCTAAACCCCGAAGAGCATTCGTGCTGGTGTTATATCCGGGCTAGGTCCCGAAGAGCAATCAATCTGGTGACGTGTATTCGGGCCTTCGTGCCTAGTAGGCTTCGTGCCGGTAATTTGAGCAAAGTTTAAGTGTTCATTACTATACGAATTCAAATTTAAATGAGATGATATGTTTAAAAGTGTACATACATGATGTTTATAGACTTGGTTAAGTCATTTCAATGTGTAATAACGAATGAATAAGAGCACTATGTGTGTGAATGATTAGAGGCACTGTGTGTGAGTGAATTCCTTTAACCGAGCACTATGAGTACGAGATCGGTCAGTGGGCACTAAGTGTGTGAAGTGGAATTCATGTAAGACCTCGTCTGGGACGAAGGCATTGATTTGAGATAGTGTGTAAGACCATGTCTGGGACATGGCATCGGCTCGATATGTGAGAATACGTAAGACCATATCTAGGATATGGCATTGTAAGAGCTATATGTGCTTAATGAGTATCCATAATGATTTCGAATGATTCAACGGGTATATTTAAGATGATAAATAAAGTAAGATCAGAATAAGTGATACAGGTATGTACGAAAGGTATGTGAAAATCAAATGAAAGTAAAAATTGGTGAGTTCATATTATATTATGTTATGTATACTAAAGAAGTGAATATGTAAAAAGATGGTGGATATGTTGTTAATAAGTAAATTCATGTTATAAATGTGTTACGGATTTAGTCTATGGAATGCTTGGTATATGAAGTCATATGTGCTATTGCTAAATGGCCCCTATTTTTTTTGTTAATCATATTCAAGAAAATATTTCAATTAAGTTCGACATTTGAAAGTCTGTAAGAATTTTTGAATGCTGATAATTTTGGATATATGGGTTATGTGCTAAAATAAACCCCATGCCGGTATACTATATGAGGCTTTATGCCAAATCGATTGTATACGGGTATCGTTAACGGTGATTGAATGTGCTAAATGAATTCAATGTTCAGGTATGTGGAAGTTGATTTCCTGTTGGAAGTAGGTTAAGTTGAATAGTGAGATATGATGGAGTTATAAAGGATATTTATTGGGATGTTTGAGTATATGTGTAATTTCAGTCAGATTACAGCTTATACATGAATGAAAATGTGGGTAACAAATACGTGGGTTGATGATGTGAATTATACATGGTAATATGTGCTTAATATGTGTTTGAAATGCATTTGTGAATTAAATCAAGTGATTATTGCTTATGAAATCAAGAAAATGAGATATATGTGCATACTTGTAGAAATGTTTATGTATTTGTTTTAAGATAAGAAAATGAGTTTTATAGATCGATGCGAAATCAATAATGAATTACAATTGCTATCAATGAGCTAATGTCTTTGTGGATATAATTCAATAAGAGGACGTTATCCTAAACTATGCATCGGTAGAAATTTTCGGGGACGAAAATTTATTAAGTGGGGGAGAGTTGTGATAGCCCTAAAATGACCCTAGTCGAAAAGCGGTTTCGGGACCGCTAAACCGAGTCACCAAATTATTTGAATATGATATTTATTGTCTAAAATATGTGAATATGAATGTGTGAAAGTTTTAAGCTTCGATTTAGTCGATTGCATGTGAATTTAGTAATAGGACTTATGTGTGACACTTTTGAAATGTGATAGGTTAATCCATAAGGATCTATTAGTGCATGTAATCAAAGGGGTGGACTTGCATGTCAATTTCCCCCATTTAATTACTAGTGGCCAGCCATGACAAAGGGTGATGGGCAAAACATGTCATAAAACATGTTGTGCTAATGGTTTATGTGAGAAAGGATAAAATAATAATGGGAAGGTAAATGATGACAAAAAAAAATGTGTGTGGTTGCCCCCCCTCCATTGCCGTGAATGGAAGAAAGAAAGACTTCAACTTTTATTTTTCTATCTTGCTTCCTTGTCTCTTTCAAATGAAGCTAGAGAGGAGAGGCCGGCTGCATGTAGGGGAAAAGCATGAAATTTGTTTGCTTATAAGTTGAAATTTTCAAGTAGAAGGCTAAAAAGGGGAGGAGCAAATTGAATAGGTAGAATCGGTGTTGGGAACCTTGGTGAGTTTTCCTTGAACTTTTATTTGATAATTGTTGAAACTGTCAAATTGCTGTCCGAATTTTACCTTGTTGGTATTGTTAATTGCTGCTCTGTTTATGCTGTCTAAATATTGTATTATTGATGCTGTCCAAATCAGCCTCCGAATGTTATATGTTACAGCAATTAAGCCAAGTGTTGCGAGTCCTCTTAGGCTGCCCACAACGCAACCTTTCAATACTAATGTTACCATGAATTTACCTTCAATTGATGGTGTGGTGTATATACATTTTAGAAAGAAAGATGTTGTTTAGTTGAATTTTCATTTGATAAATGTTCATTCAGTCAAATGGGAGAAGAATAAGATGAATTTAAATGTTGTGGTTTATTATTTTAGTTGCTAAATGAAGAAAAATCGGCTAACAAGGGAGTGCTAAGGCCGAATATGATTTTGAATATTAGTGGTGTAGTTGCCGAATTTGAACTATGAAGTTATTGAGTAATGTGTGTGTTTTAAGTGATAGAATTGAGTGAATGCTTGGAATGTGATATGTATGAATTATGTGTTAAATTAAGGTTTGCGAAGCTAGCTATTAAGATGAAGTGAAAATGTTAGTAATTGATTGCTAGTGTATATATGTGTACTAGCCGAGCTTTGAATTTAAATAATGGTTGGAGCACCGTGTGTTGTAATGAGATTATTTGAGTGAAATCATAGATAATTATATGATGAATTCAATTGTGTATATACATGTTTAAATAAGATGCATACATGAATGAATAGATAGCTTGGTGTTGCATGTATTCGGTCATAAAGGTGCACATGAGGAAATGTTAGATTAATTGTATGAAATTGCTCAATGTGATTAAAAATGCGTATGACCATTTTGTGTTTGAGCTAAAGGTGGCCATATGACCTATCAAACTCCTTGTCATATTCGGCCATAAGCTAGCATAATGAGACTTTAATAAGTTAAATTTGTTTGAATTAGCTCAAGAGCTTAGAGGACCAAAGTTGGATAAGGGAAGGGAAAAAGTGATCGAATAGCCGCCGAAATCGTCCGACCACATCCGAGGTAAGTTTTAAGTGATTAAATGTTGAGTAAATTCAAATATAATAGGATATAATGAGTTGATTTAATAAGATATGATGTGGCCATGATATGTCTTAAACTCAAATGGTAAGTTCCTAAGTGTTTGGACTTGGAAATTTAAGAGCAAATTGTAATAATTTGCTCAGGACAGCCGCAGTAACGTGATTTTAGAAAATCACTATAAATGCTTGGTGTGGAATTATAGGCTGAATAAAATATACAATCAAAGCTTAATTAGTCTAGTTTCTTATAAAAGAGACCGTGTAAGCAAAGGAATTTCCTATAAAGAGATATTTAAAGTTGTGTGAGACGGTGTCAGAATGACTCCGAAATCCCCTATTCTGTTTTAAGAAAATCACTATAATTTGTACAAAAATGGTTACAAGATAAAATTTATATGCTTAGACTCCTTAATGAGTCTAGTTTCAAATGAAATCAAATAGAACATACTTTGAATTCTGTACAATGAGAATTTTGATTCGTAGCGAAGACTGGTCAGATTAGTCAAACAGTGAAACAGGGGAAACTTTAAGAAAAATCTGGTATTGATTGGCCAAACTTAAATTCCGAAAAATTTATAGATGAAAGATATACGAGTCTATATTCAGGGAAAATTAACGGCAAGTGATTTGGAGTCTTGTAGCTCCGGTTATAAATAATTTAGTGACCATTGCTCAGGAAAACACCTCGTAGTGAATATGTGATATTGTTGTAAACATGGATAAAACTTGTTTTAGTTGCTCATAAGCTATTGATTAAACCCATACTTGAATTCTAAATCATGATATTGTAAGTTTATGAGTATTCGAATATGAAATGATAGTATGGCGTAAAATTGAATTATTCATTGGAAAGTGATGGATGTAGATTCGGCCAAGACCAAGTCTGTACATGATAATATATGTGGTATGTGAAGTATATTTGAATAAATGTGAAAGTGTATATATGTGATAAGGCCTAATAGCCGATGTGATGAATGTGAAAGTGTATATATATGTGATAAGGCCTAATGGCCGATGTGATGAATGTGAAAGTGTATATATGTGATAAGGCCTAATGGCCGATGTGATGAATGTGAAAGTGTATATATGTGATAAGGCCTAATGGCCGATGTGATGAATGTGAAAGTGTATATATGTGATAAGGCCGAATGGCCGATGTGATGAATGTGAAAGTGTATATATGTGATAGGGCCGAGTGGCCAACGTGATGGATGTGAAAGTGTATAAATGTGATAAGTCCCGAAGGGCATTTGTGTCAGTACTATATCCGGGTTAAAACCCCACAGGCTTTATGCGAGAATATTATCACTGATTAATGTCCGTAGGCTTCGTGCTCGTACTATATCCGAGCTCTAAAGACCCGTTGACTACGTGTGGAGATTTTGTCCAGGTAAGCTCCGAACTAAAGGTTTTGCTGAAGATTCAAGTACAGCGTAAGATTATACGACTTCACAGTAACAATTGGTAATAAATACGTTCAATGCGTTAAGTTGGTCAGGTATGTATTTTGAGATTATATTTAAGTTTGATTTAGACTAAATCACAAAGTCCTTATGTGATGCACATGTGAGTAAAGCAATAAGACTGTTCTAGGATTATTGTGCATTTGGTCAATGTGGAAAGTCAGGAAAAAAATATGTAATGTACCTATGATCATAAGAGGTCACTATCAAGTGAGAATTTATCTGCCTATTATATATGATGAGATGTGCATATTCGGTAAAGGGATGGTATGCCCGAAGGAAGAGTGAAATAAAAATACGAACAACTATGTTATAATTTGATTGTTATCTGTTGACACTGCTTAAAACTTACTAAGCATTGTAATGCTTACTCCGTGTACTTTGTTTCCTCTGTTTTATAGATCTCATTTGGAAGCTACAGGCTCGGGATCATCAGCAACTAGTCACACTATCACTATCCACTGTTTGGTACTGCTACGTTTTGGATTATCTTATGGCATGTATAGAATAGACTAGTAGTGAGAGGATATTTTGGTTAATGTATATAGGCCATGCGAAAATGGCATCTTTTGAATGTGTACTTATAGAAGTTTAAATTGTATCCCTGACTGTCTTTAGTACTTATCTAAAGGAATGTTCAAAAAAAAAAATTTACTGTTCTGATATGAGTTTCAAGACTGGTAATGCCCCTTTATCTATTACGGCGACGGATACGGGATTGGGGTGTTACAGTGCCGCCATAGTAGCTCAAGGATCATCTCTACGTTGGAGAAGCCAGTCACACTATCATCCGAAGCACTTGGTATAGTTAGATCTTTTATTTTGTTTATGACATGTATAGGACCTCGACTTTGGAGTTTTGTGTCATTGTTAATTTGCCAAATATGTTGGCTTATTTTAGCATTTGATTCATTTTGTATAAGGACATGAAAAATGGCTAACATTGAAAGTTATTATGTGAATCCAAGCTAGCCTTTCATGAATGTGAACATGTTAGCATGTTTGATTATATGTAATGTATAGGGGTCTTAACTATGGCTGTTTGGTTGAGAAATCATATCAAGTTAATCTTTGATGTGTTGGTTGATGTTAGATTTTGTTTCAGGGTGGTAAAGGCTTGGTAGATAGTCTTATATTGTCCACACGGGTAGACACATGGAAGTGTGTCTAGGCTGTGTGTGACACATGCTCAGTCGCACGAGCATGTTAATCGGCTATGTGTCCCCCCTGCACGTAAAATTTGCAAGTCAGAATGCATGGTAGTAAACACACAGGCAGAGACACGACCGTGTTTCTCACCCGTGTAGAGGGCACGGCCTCTAGCCACATGCGCGTGCCTTGGCTGTGTGCCCCAAATTGGGTGCTGACGACAGAAATAGAATGTCAAGGTTTTTAGACACGAGCTAATACACGGGCTATAGACATGGGCGTGTGCCAAGCCGTGTGAAAACCCCTGTTGGTTCGCATTTAGAATTTAATTCACACGGGCATGGGACACGGGCGTGTCCCTATATGCTTAGGCTGTGTATGTCACACGGGCCATTAACACGACCATGTTATAATGACCACACGGGCGTGTTGCCCTTCCACACGGGCGTGTGCCTTGTTTCAAGTGATATTTTCCAAAGTTTTCATAAGTAATCTAATTAATCTCAGACCATTTCCAAAGCATGAATTGGGCCTCGTAGGCCCATATTAGAAACCAACAGACTATGAAAGGAAAGTTTTAATTTGACCTAGTTTTTACATTTCAGAAAAGATTAAATGCATGCATTTAAGTCGGTGACGCCTCGTGCCTAGCTCAAGTCTCGAACTTGGGAAAGGGGTGTTACATTTAGTGGTATTAGAGCTTTGGTTTAGTTGATTCTAGGACTAATCTAGCATGAGTTCGAGTCTAGCTATACATGCCATAGTTGTATAATGATAGTGTGACTACTCCTGACGATTATAAATTATGTTTTACGACTGACGATTATAATTTATGTTTTCATATAGTAAATGGATCCTAATGTAGATACAGTAGATGACGTGGAAAATAATGCACCAACTCCCACTGAAGGGACTGCTCCAGTTGATAGTGGGCCCGTGACGAGGAGTCAGGCAGAGGAACTAGAGAAGCTTACCTCCATATGATGGACGTGTGGTATTTGGAGTTTATTCGAGTGAATCCAAATTCTGCACCTCCCCCACCTCCTCCAATTCCTCAGTATGCCCCTGTAGCTCCGTAAGGAGTGGATTTGGTTAAGAGAGAGAAACTTCGAGTAGATAAGATACGAAAGCAAGGGGCCGAGAAATTTCTAGCTAAGATTGATGATGACCTAAAGACAACAGAATTTTCGTTAGAAAATGCCATTAGGGTATTGGATGAGTTATCGAGCACACTTAAATAGTGTGTGAAGTGCATAATGTCACTCCTACGAGACACGGCTTATCAATGGTGGAACACCCTTGTGTCGGTTGTACCAAGGGAAAGGATTACATAGGAGTTCTTCTAGGAGGAGATCTGGAAGAAATACGTTAGTCAGAGGTTTATGGACCAAAAAAGAAAAGAGTTTTTAGAGCTGAAGCAAGGCCGTAGGACAATAACTGAGCACGAACGTGAGTTTGTGAGACTCAGAAAATATGCACGGGAGTGCGTATTTATAGAAACCATTATTTACAAAAGGTTTGAAGATGGTTTGTACGAAGACATTCATCTATTAGTTGGCATCTTGAAGATAAGGGAAATTGTGGTGCTCGTAGAGAGAGCATGTAAGGCCGAGGAATTGGCCAATGAGAAGAGAAGAGCTGACCTCGAGTCTCGAGACTCGAGGAAAAGACAAATGGGGAAATCACAGCAGACCTTATCTAAGAGACTGAGAGAGTTTCCTACCCAATCAAACGCATCAGTGGGGTTCTCGAACAAGAGCAATAATAAGTAGTACGTGGTAACAAAAGCCCAAACTACTTCTATTGCAAGTGTTGGTAGTGCTCGCCCGAATAGACCAGAATGTTCACAGTGTGGCAGACATCATTTCAGTGAATGCCGAGGAAATAAGAGAGGCTGTTTTAAATGTGGGTTGCTAGATCATTTTATTCAAAACTATCCCAAGTTGGATGAGAAAGAGGAAAAGTCAGAGATGAGGGAGAGTAGGGCTCCTTCGAGGGGTAGACCACAAAAGAACCCGGGCAGTTGGGCTAGCAGTAAGGGTGCCCCTGGAGATTTAGCTGTGAGGTCCGAGGGTCGTACGCCTGCAAGGACTTATGCCATATGTCCCCGTGAAGAGGCAGAGTCTCCCGATGTGATCATGGGTACCTTTTCTATCCACGATATTTCTGTTGTTGCTTTAATTGACCCGAGATCTACCCACTCTTATATTTGTATGGAATTGATATTTCATATGAACATGCTTGTAACGCCCAAAAAATCCCAAAATCTTGAATTTTTTTCTTTTTGTGCTTAGCAATTTCGGTTAAGTGTTAATTATGAAATAGTAGGTCTTGGTCATGGGGGTAGAAGAAATTATAGTTTAATAATTAAAAAGACCTTGTTGGCAATTAGTTGGGCTTTTAAATAAAGATAAGGGAAAATGGCATCAAAAAGCCTTGTGGAAGAGTGGCTAAGTGACACCACTTAGAGTATAGGGAGGTGGCGTTAGTAGCTAGCAAGGAGATCCAAGGTTCGAATCCTAGCTTAGTGTTTTTAGAAGTTTAATTTTGGCCTTCTAGAAGGTTGGAAGTGGAGTGAGGATGGACTCCAAGGGAAGTGTCCAGAAGAGAAAATTAAGGAAAGGATTAAGGGGTTATCAGGGAGAAAAACGAGGAGATGAGAAGGGGGAAGAGATGGAGCCAAATGGGGAATTGAGGGCCAGACAATTCGACTATAGGGGCTATAAATAAGTGTCAAATGCAGGCTTGCCAGGCTAATGTCGAATTTCCTTCACCCTATTACCGAAAACCCTTTTCCCTAAAAGTCGAAAACCCTTTTGTTTTACTCTCTTTTCTTTATACCGATTTCTATTCTTTCTCTACACAATTTTCTTTGTTTCCCTTAGCCGATTCCTTCTTCTACTCTTATTCTTTAATCTGTACCAAATAAACCTTATTCACCATACTAAGTTTAAAATCTGAAAAAGCCGAATCTTCTAAGGGCCAAACACTCTTCAACCGAATCTAGTGGAATTAGTATCAGATTTTGAATCTTAGCTCTCTGTCGAAATTGCTCTTTAGGTGTTTGCGGTTTTGATCTAGGAGTTTATCGTGGTTAGTGATTTAAGAATGGGCTGTTGTACTTATCGCGCAAGGTTGGTGACTAAGGGAATTGCAGCATGCTTGCTTACCAGGTGTGTACATACACTGCACACACAAGTAGATCGGCAAAAGCCGAAATGCCGAAGAGTTGAAAGTTTGGCTGCGGTAGTCTTGTGAATGCGCGAACGCTCATGAGGAGGAAACTGGTAGATTTTCTGAGGCCTATGGGCGATTCCATGGACTTGGGCTGTGATCTGGCCAACCGAGCCAGAATAGGCTTAATGGGCCCGATGGGCTGTTGGGCCCATAATAGGCAAAATTTGATAATTGATGCTATGTGATAGAAAATTTGTGTGTGAGCGTGAATATAAGGTGATTTGGGCCTAACGAGACATATAAAGGTGATTTCAGCCTAATGGGCCATATGAATATGAATTGGGCATGATGGGCCATATGAATGTGAATTGGGCCTGATGGGCCATATAAATGAGATTGGGCCAAGTGGGCCATTTGCATGTATGTAAGGGTTTTGGGCCTAGTATATGATAACTACATAAAACTTAATTAATATATTGCGACCGTGAACAAGTCATAGGGTTAAGGTGTGGCAACGGGTATATGCATGTCTAGGATTGGATCTAGGGAGAGCTTGGTACTTAAGCGGTCTTAATGACTCACCTCCTCTTCTCTAGAATCCTACCTGGTGCATAGTATTCATTCATCTTAGCTCACGAGATTTGTTAACAGGCCGAGGTAAGTAAAAATCGTATTAAAGACAAAATTACTGAAATACCCCTTAGGGCGAAAATGATGAAAATACCCCTAGGTGTTGAATGTAAATTTTATGGATGTGATACTCATATCTGTTGCATACATATGATATTCTGCTTAGGTTGTATATGGGTTGGGAAGTATGGAACAGAGGAAGTATATGAGGATCTCATGGTTGCTTGATAATTGTGGATCCACCGACGGCTTTTAAGCCCAATATGTAAATAAAGGTAGTTCCGCAACCGGGCTACCATTGATTTGTTGGCTGGGTGGGTCAATATTTATATCCCCACATGATGTGACGGGGGACGGAGCTGGTGTGTAGGGGATGGATTATTGGGATGGGATTGCATTGCATGTTTGATGTTTGATGTTTGATGATTTTTGAATGCTTGTTTTTCATTGAGGGTTGTACACACTAAGTTTGCGAAAACTCACCCCCTCTTTTATTTTACTTTCAGGTGATGCTCAGCAGGAGGTTCGATGTTTGGAGGGACTCTGCGTGGCCAGCTAGCAAGACAATTTGGACTTTTTTTTTCATTTTAAAGCATATAAGTCTCTGATTATTAAGTGATTACAGACTGGATTGTAATAAGGCCTTCCATTTTGTTATTATTTGGATTATTATTTTTATGTGATGTATTTATTAGAAGTTGAACATGGTTTCTTAAACTATAGTATGTCTTTTCTATGCTTCCGCAACTAAATTTTTAACGTGACTTATTTTCATCAAATCATATGTTTTGAACAAGTGATTGAAAGGAGTTTTTTTTTATAATTAAGATTTCTTTTATTTTAAGAAGGGTTTTCAATGAAAACATGATTTTTGATAAAACACTTCAATGTGACACGCCGAATCTGGCCATAACGTTCGGGCTAGAGTTGGAGTGTTACATTTAGTGGTATCAGAGCCTGGTTGCAAAACTTGGGCTATGAGGTGGGCCTTATTATTATTTGGTTTCTTTTTTCTACTTATTTCTTGGATTTTAAAAAAAATATTTTGAATCATAATCTTGTTGTGCGGCACACCGAGTCTCCGACGTCGAACCAAGTAAGTATACTTATTCTTAAGTTTGTGTAAATTGTTATATAGTAGATAGTTAAAGGGCTACTTCAAATGATTTTGTTAGAATGGAACCAATGCCCGCAGGAACTTGAAACTGTAGAGGATTTTCGAAAACAATCTTCTTTTTAAATACTTTCATAAAACATTGGTTTACTTATTAAACTAACAAAAACTTCATAAAATTTTTAATCCAAATACTACGCGAATCAATGATGAGTGCTAGAAGAGGTGCAAGAAGCTGTGGCCGAAGCTGCGGAAGTGTTACGACTGAATCATCGGCATCGGGCCATATGCCCAATGTTGGAGTAGAAGAGGCTCCGGCCTCACCTGTGGCTGGGAATGGAGTGTATGACCAGGCCGTGGGAGGAGATGCATTGTTGCAGGCAATGTTGAGAATTTTGGAAAGGGTCGCTGGGCCCAAAAATGGCACTGGAAATCAGGGCACATTCCGGAGCAACTTCGATCAAACGGGGCTAAGAAGTATGTGAGTACAAGCTATGTGGTTTTTCAAAGCTACATTCCAAGGGAAGTATGTGAGTACAAGCTATGTGGATGCTAGAAGGAAGAGTTCCTGAACTTGACCCACAGAAACAAATCGGTGGCAGAGTGTGAGGCGGAGTTTCTACGCCTTAGTAGGTATGCAAGAGTAATGGTGGCAATGGACTATGAGCGTTGCGTTAGGTTTGAGGATGGACTGAGAGATAGCCTTAGGGTATTGATAGCTCCACAAAGGGAGCGAGTTTTCTCGGAATTGGTGGAGAAAGCAAAGATAGCGGAGGAGGTAAAGCGCACTGAGCACTTAAATTAGGAGAAAAAAAGGAGTAAGAATAAGAAAGAGGCTGAGACCCCAGTTGTTGGACAGAGGCCTAGGGCTAGGGCCAGAAATAACGGGCCAGTTAGAGCAGGGCCACCTGCTGCTAATCCAGGGGTGCCACTTTGTGCTGATTGTGGGAGAAGCCACAGAGGCGAGTGTTAGAAGAGGATGGGAGCTTGTTTCGCTTGTGGGTCTATAGAGCATAGGATCAAGGATTGCCCCGAATGCTAGGTCGAGAGCCAGTGGTGGGCCAAGGTGATACTCAGCCACCAGGGGGTGGTTAGCTGCCGCCAAGGGGTCGTGGGTAGGCCAAGGGCGGTAACGGTAATAGACGAGGATGTGGAGCACCAGGCAAAAATGTAGGCCATGCTGAGGCGAGACAGCTAGCTTTGGTTTATGCTGCTCATTATTGAGAAGACAGGGATGCCCCAGATGTGATAACAGGTATGTTCTTTATTTATGAGTTACCTTACACAACATTGATTGATATTGGATCGACGCATTCATATGTTGCATGCAATATGACTGAATCTTTGGGTGATATGTTTGAAATTACTGCGAATGAGATGATGTGGTAAGTCTGTTAGGGCAGTCAGTAGGTGTGAATAAGTTGTTTAGGGAGGTACCCTTAGTAGTCCAAGGGGTTACCTTTTTAAGGGATTTGATGGAGGTGCTGTTTAGCGAATTTGACTTAATATTAGGTATGGATTGGCTGGTGAAGCACCGAGCCACCTTGGATTGCACTACGAAGCGAATGGTGTTAAGAACAACAGAGGATAAAGAGGTGGTGGTGATTGGTGAACGCCAGAATTACCTGTAGAATATGATTTCAGCGTTGAAGGCAGAGAAGTTAGTACGAAAGGGATGCGAAGCCTTTTTGGCTTATATTAGTGATACAGAGGCTAAGAGCCCTACTATTAAGGAGTTGAGAATAGTTAGGGAATTTCCTAATGTCTTTCTGGAGGAGCTGCCTGGGTTACACCCAGCAGGGAAGTAGAATGTGGAATCGAGTTGTTACCTGGTACGGCTACGGTGTCCATCGCTCCTTTTCGGATGGCACCAAAGGAGTTGGTGGAACTTAAGGCACAGATTCAGACTTATTGGATCGAGGATTCATATGACCAAGTGTATCCCTATGGGAAGCACTGTTGTTATTCGTGAAGAAGAAGGATGGAACCTTACGAATGTGCATCGACTATCAACAGTTAAACAAGTTAACTATTAAAAACAAACCAAGAATCGATGATCTTTTCGATTAGTTTAGGGGAGCGTCCATTTTCTCGAAGATTGATCTACGGTCGGGGTATCACCGAGGGTTAAGGAGGTGGATGTTCATAAAACAGCTTTCAGAACTCGTTATGGGCACTACGAGTTCTTGGTGATGCCATTCGGGCTGACGAACGCACCTGCCGCTTTCATGGATCACATGAATCTGGTTTTCCAACCCTACTTGGATCGGTTCGTGGTAGTCTTTATAGATGACATCTTGGTGTACTCAAGGGATGAGGATGAGCATGATGCACACTTAAGGATTGTGTTGCAGACTTTGAGGGAGAAGCAGTTGTATGCCAAATTCAGTATGTGTGAATTTTGGCTATGGGAGGTTACTTTTCTAGGACATGTGGTGTCAGCTGAGGGAATTAAGGTGGATCCCCAGAAAATCGAGGCATGTTAGAATGGAAAACACCCAAGTCAGTATAAAAAATTTGAGGTTTTTTGGGCTTGGCAGGATACTATAGGGGGTTTGTTGAGGGCTTTTCAGTAATTGCTGCACCCTTAACTAAATTGTTGAGGAAGGGGGTACCATTTGTTTGGACGAACAAGCAGCAAGAGAGTTTTGGAAAACTCAAGAAAGTTTTAACGGAGGCCCCTGTGTTGATTCAGCCAGTGCCTGGGAAGGAGTTTACGGTTTATAGTGACGCATCGCATGTGGGCTTAGCTTGTGTATTGATGTAAGAAGGAAAGGTGGTTGTATATACGTCACGGCAACTTAAGACTCACGAGGTGAATTACCCAACCCATGATTTGGAGCTAGTTGCAGTGGTTGTCGCACTAAAGATATGGAGGCATTACTTATACAGGGAGAAGTGCGTAATTTATTCGGACCACAAGAGTTTGAAGTACCTCATTACCCAAAAGGAGCTAAACCTTAGGCAACGTAGGTGGGTGGAATTATTGAAGGATTATGATTCTACGATTGAATACCACCCTGGCAAAGCAAATGTGGTAGCTGACGCGTTGAGTCGTAGGGCTAAGTTAGACTTGAGAGCTCTGCTTGCCTGTTTAAACTTGTTGGATGATGGTAGCTTGTTAGCTGAGCTTCAAGTAAAACTGGCGTGGGTCGAGCAGATAAGGAGTAAGTAATTAGTGGATAAGACTTTGAGTGCTCATTTTAAACAAGTGGAGAGTGGGGAGACATCAGAAATTGGGATAAATAGTGAAGGAGTATTGTGTTTCCGTGGGAGAATGTGTATACCAAAGGACGATGATCTAAGGTAGTCCATTCTGCGGGAAGCACATAGTGGTCTCTATGCTATGCATCCTGGTGGAAACAAGATGTATCGGAATTTGTATGAGCTTTATTGGTGGCCTGGTCATAAGTGCGAGGTTATGGAGTTCTAGGTAAATACTTGGTTTGTCAAAAAGTGAAGGCGGAACATCAATTGCCCTCAGGGTTGCTTCAGCTAGTAAAGATGCCACTCTGGAAGTAGGAAAGGATAACCATGGACTTTGCTAGTTGGATACCCTTGACGCCTATTAGGAAAGACTCAATATGGGTTATAGTGGATCGATTAACCAAGTCTACTCATTTTATACCGGTCCGCACCGACTACTCATTGCAAAAGCTGGCTAGGTTGTATGTGGCGGAGATTGTAAGATTGCATGGAGTGCCAGTATCCATAATATCTGATAGGGATCCACGTTTCACTTCACGATTTTTGAAGAAGCTGAATGAGGCATTGAGTACTAGGTTGAACCTCAATACAGCTTTCCACCCTCAAACTGATGGACATTCAGAAAGGGTGATCCAAGTATTGGAAGATATGTTGAGGGGATGCGTGATTAAGTTTCAAGGTAGCTGGGAGGACTATTTACTGTTAGCCAAATTCTGGTACAATAATAGCTATCAAGCAAGCATTAGGAATGCTCCATATGAAGCACTGTATGGGAAAACATGTTGAACTCCAACATGTTGGACTGAGTTGGGCGAACGAAGGGTTTTGGGCCTTGAGTTAGTAGCCGATACTGAGGATAAGGTGAAATTGATCTGAGATCGGTTGAAGGAGGCCTCGGATAGGAAGAAGTCGTATGCTGACCTTAAGCGTCGTGAAATAGAGTTTGCAGTGGGGGACTTACTTTTCCTTAAGGTCTCTCCTTAGAAGAAGGTATTAAGGTTTGGACAGAAGTGTAAGCTAAGCCCAAGGTTTATTGGGCCATATCAGTTTATAAGGCGGATTGGGCTAGTCGCTTATTAGCTAGAATTACCTCCTGAACTGAGCCAGATCCACGATGTGTTCGATGTTTCCAGGCTGGGATGGTATCGCTCGGATCCTTCACATGTCGTGGCAATTGAGGAAATTGAGGTCAGGCCAGACCTCACTTTCGAGGAAGAGCCCATACAAATAATTGGTCGAGATGTCAAAGAATTGAGAAGGAAGTCCGTTCCATTAGTCAAAATGCTTTCACGGAATCACAAGGTTGAGGAGGCTACCTGGGAAGCTGAGGAAGTGATGCGATGTCAATATCCTCAACTATTTGAATTAGGTAAAATTTCGAGGATAAAATTTCTTTTAGGCGGGCAGAGTGGTAACGCCCCAAAAATCTCAAAACCCAAAAAAAATCCCGAAATCTTGAATTTTTTTTCTTTTTGTGCTTAGCGATTCCGGTTAAGTGTTAATTACGCGATAGTAGGTATTGGTCAAGGTTTGAGTACAAATCTGGGGGTAGAAGAAATTATAGTTTAATAATCAAAAGGACCTTGTTGACAAGTAGTTGGGCTTTTAAATAAAGATAAGGGAAAATGGCATCAAAAAGCCTTGTGGAAGAGTGGCTAAGTGACGCCACTTAGAGTGTAGGGAGGTCGCATTAGTAGTTAGCAAGGAGATCCAAGGTTCAAATCCTAGCTTAGTGTTTTTAGAAGTTTAATTTTGACCCTCTAGAAGGTTGGAAGTGGCGTGAAGATGGACTCCAAAGGGAGTGTTCAGAAGAGAAAATTAAGGAAAGGATCAAGGGGTTATCAGGGAGTAAATTGAGGAGATGAAAAGGGGGAAAAGATGGAGCCGAATGGGGAATTGAGGGCCAGGCAATTCAGCTATAGGGGCTATAAATATGTGCCGAATGCAGGGTTGCCAGGCTAATGCCGAATTTCCTTCACCTTGTTATCAGAAACCCTTCTCTCTAAAAGCCGAAAACCCTTTTGTTTTACTCTCTTTTCTTTGTACCGATTTCTATTCTTTCTCTACACAATTTTCTTTGTTTCGCTTAGCCGATTCCTTCTTCTACTCTTCTTCTTTAATCTGTACCAAATAAACCTTATTCACCATACTAAGTTTAAAAGCCAAAAAGCCAAACCTTCTATGGGCCAAATACTCTTCGACCGAATCTAGTGGAATTAGTATCAGATCTCGGATCTTAGCTCTCTTCCGAAATTGCTCTTTAGGTGTTTGCGGTTTTGATCTAGGAGTTGATTGTGGTTAGTGATTTAAGAAGGGTCTGTTATACTTATCGTGCAAGGTTGGTGACTAAGGGAATTGCAGCACGCTTGCTTACCAGGTGTATACATACACTGCACACACAAGTAGATCGGCAAAAGTTGAAATGTCGAAAAGCTAAAAGTTTAGCTACGGTAGTTTTGTGAGTGCACGAACACTCATGAGGAGGAAACTGATAGATTTTCTGAGGCCTATGGGCGATTCCATGGACTTGGGTTGTGATCTGGCCAACCGGGCCAAAATAGGCTTAATGGGCCCAATGGGCTGTTGGGCCCATAATAGGCAAAATTTGATAATTTATGCTATGTGATAGAAAATTTGTGTGTGAGCGTGAATATAAGGTGATTTGGGCCTAACGGGCCATATAAAGGTGATTTCAGTCTAATGGGCCATATGAATATGAATTGGGCGTGATGGGCCATATTAATGTGAATTGGGCCTGATGGGCCATATAAATGAGATTGGGCCAATTGGGCCATATGCATGTATGTAGGGGTTTTGGGCGTAGTATATGATAACTACATAAAACTTAATTAATATATTGCGACCGTGAACAAGTCATAGGGTTAAGGTGTGGCAATGGGTATATGTATGTCTAGGATTGGATCTAGGGAGAGCTTGGTACTTAAGCGGTCTTAATGACTCACCTCCTCTTCTCTAGAATCCTACCTGGTGCATAGTATTCTTTCATCTTAGCTCATGGGATTTTTTAACTGGCTGAGGTAAGTGGAAACCGTATTAAAGAAAAAATTACCGAAATGCCTCTTAGGGCGAAAATGAGCAAAATTCCCCTAGGTGTTGAATGTAAATTTTATGGATGTGATATGCATATCTGCTCTATACATATGATATTTTGCTTAGGTCGCATATGGGTTGGGAAGTATGGAACGGAGGAAGTATATGAGGATCGCATGGTTGCTTGACAATTGTGGATCCACCGACGGCTTTTAAGCCCAATATGTAAATGAAGGTAGTTTCGCAACCGGGCTACCATTGATGTGTCGGTTGGGTAGGTCGATATTTATATCCCCACATGATGTGACAGAGGACAGAGCTGGTGTGTAGCAGATGGATTATTGGGATGGGATTGCATTACATGTTTGATGTATGATGATTTTTGAATGCTTGTTTTTCATTGAGGGTTGTACACACTGAGTTTGCAAAAACTCACCCCTTCTTTTATTTTACTTTCAGGTGATACTTAGTAGGAGGTTCGATGTTTGGAGGGACTCTGGATGGCCAGCTAGCAAGACAATTTAGACTTGTTTTTTTGTTTATTTTAAAGCATATAAGTCTCTGATTATTAAGTGATTACAGACTGGATTATAATAAGTCCTTCCATTTTGTTATTATTTGGATTATTATTTTTATGTGATGTAATTATAAGAAGTTGAACGTGGTTTCTTAAACTATAGTTTGTCTTTTCTATGTTTTCGCAACTAAATTTTTAAAGTGACTTATTTTCATCAAATCATATGTTTTGAACAAGTGATTGAAAGGAGTTTTCTTAATAATTAAGGCTTTCTTTTATTTTAAGAAGGGTTTTCAGTGAAAACACAGTTTTCGCTAAAGCACTTCAATGTGACACGCCGAATCGTCGGAGACTCGGTATGTGAGTTCACGAACGTATTTCCAGAGGAATAAGTATACACTTGAAGTGTATGCTTACTCGCTAAAACACTCAAGCATCTGAATTGAAGATCGAGTCAGTGCCAGTGGTATGTGAGTTCACGAACATATTTCCGGAGGAATTTCCCAGATTGCCTCCACTGAGGGAAGCAGAGTTTGGTATCGAGTTAGTCCTTGGTACGGCACCTATCTCTACTGCTTCGTATAGAATGGCTTCAACGGAGTTAAAGAAGTTGAAGAATCAATTACAAGAGTTAACGGATAAAGGTTTAGCAAGACCGAGCTTTTCACCGTGGGGTGCTCCGGTACTTTTTGTGAAAAAGAAAGATGGGTCGATGAAATTGTGCATAGATTACAGATAGCTCAACAGAATGAATATGAAAAACAAGTATCCCTTGCCAAGGATCGATGATCTTTTCGATCAGTTAAAGTAAGCCACCGTCTTTTCTAAGATAGATTTAAGGTTAGGCTACTATCAATTAAGGGTTAAGGAGCAAGACGTACAAAAAACCACTTTTCAGACGAGGTACGGCCATTATGAGTTTCTCGTCATGCCCTTTGGTTTAATGAATGCCCTTGCAGTATATATAGACTTAATGAATTGCATTTTCCTACCATATTTGGATAAGTTCATCGTCATTTTTATCGACGACATATTAATTTATTCGTGTGATGAAAGCGAGCACGCGGAGCATTTGAGAACAGTTCTGCGAACCTTGAGAGATAAGCAGCTTTACGCCAAGTTCAGTAAGAGTGAATTTTGGCTTAAAGAGGTCAAATTCTTGGGTCACATTGTGTTGAGAGATGGGATTCGAGTTGATCCAAGCAAGATCTCAGCTATTGTTGAGTGGAAACCGCCGAGGAATGTGGCATAGGTTCGAAGCTTTCCGGGTTTAGCTGGGTACTACAGAAGATTCGTGAATGGATTCTCTATGATAGCTACTCCAATGACAAGGTTGTTACAAAAGGATGTCAAGTTCGAATGGATTGAAAAGTGCCAGCAGAGTTTTGAGAAATTAAAGGCTTTGTTGACTGAGGCTCCAGTTTTGGTGCAACCAGAATCAGGGAAAGAATTAGTGGTATATAGTGACGCCTCCTTAAATGGATTGGGGTGCATGCTCATGTAAGAAGGAAAGTGATAGCATATGCCTCGAGACAACTTAAGCCGCACGAGAGAATTACCTGACCCACGATTCGGAGCTAGCAGCTATAGTATTTGCATTAAAGATTTGGAGACACCATTTGTATGGTGAGTGATGTCGAGTATTCACCGACCATAAAAGTCTAAAGTATTTGATGACTCAAAAAGAGCTGAATTTATGACAAAGGAGATGGTTGGAGTTGATAAAAGACTATGAGTTGATAATAGACTATCACCCAAGGAAGGCAAATGTAATCGCTGACTTTTTGAGTAGGAAGTCATTGTTCGCCCTGAGGGATATGAATGCTCAGTTGGTCATGACTAGTAATGGTTTGACACTGGCAGAGTTGAGAGCTAGACCAATGTTCCTACAAGAGATTTGTGAAGCTCAAAAAGGTGATAAGGAATTGTAATCTAAAATGGCTCATTGTGAAATGAGAAAAGAATCAGAGTTTAGTATTAGTACCGACGATTGCATGATGTTCAGAGACAGAATTTGTGTACCCAAGGACAGTGAGCTTATTCAGAGGATTTTACGAGAGGCACATAGTAGTTGTTTCTCTATCCATTCGGGTAGTGTGAAAATGTATAACAACTTGAATAAAATGTACTGGTGGTCGGGGATGAAAAGAGACATATCCGAGTTTGTTTCTAAGTGTCTGGTTTGTCAACAAGTGAAAGTCGAACACCAAGTACCCTCGGGATTACTTCAACCTGTGATGGTTCTTGAGTGGAAATGGGACTGGGTAACCATGGATTTTGTATCAGGATTGCCCTTAACACCAAGGAAAAAGGATTTTGTTTGGGTCGTTGTTGATAGACTTACTAAGTCGGCACATTTTATGCCAGTGCGTACCGACTTTTGCCTTGAGAAATTGGCTGATCTATATATTTCTAGTATCGTGAGACTTCATGGAGTACCTTTTTCAATTATTTTGGATAGAGATCCGAGGTTTGCCTCGCAGTTTTGGAAGAAGTTGTAAGAAGCATTGGGAACGAAGCTGAATTTTAGTACAACATTTCACCCGCAAACTGACGATCAGTTGGAGAGAGTCATTCAGATCTTAGAAGATATGTTGCGATGTTGTGTTCTCGGGTTCCAAGGCAGTTAGGAAAAGTATTTACCGCTAGTTGAATTCACCTATAACAATAGTTATCAGTCAAGTTTGAAAATGGTGCCCTATGAGGCTTTGTATGGGCGTAAGTGACAGACACCCTTATATTGGACGGAACTTAAAGAGAATCAGATTCATGGGGTCGACTTAGTCAGAGAGACTGAAGAAAAGGTTAAGATGATTCGTAACTATCTGAGAGCCGCTTCAGATAGACAAAAATCCTACGTGGATTTGAAACGGAAAAATATCGAGTTTCAAGTCAGAGATAAAGCTTTTTTAAAGGTATCCCCGTGGAGGAAAGTCCTCAATTCGGTAGAAAGGGCAAGCTCAGTCCTCGTTTCATAAGACCTTATGAGATTACCGAGAGAGTAGGGCTTGTTGCCTACCGGTTGGCCCTACCCTCTAAATTATAAAAGATTCACGACGTGTTTCATGTGTCCATGTTACATCGATATAGATTAGATCCTTTGCATGTGATTGCGCCAACTGAGGTTGAGATTAAGCCGGACATGACTTCTAGCGAAGAGCCGATTAAGATTTTGGATCGAGAGGTCAAGAAGTTGAGGAATAAAAGTGCAGCACTGGTAAAGCTTTTGTGGCATAGACATGGAGTCGAGGAAGCCTCGTGGGAACCCGAAGAGACTATGAGAGATCAATACCTAAACTTATTCATCGGTAAGATTTTGGGGATGAAAATCCCTAAAGAGAGGAGAATTGTAACAGCCCGATTTTGGGCTCAGTCAGAACGGTGGTTTCGGGACAACCAATCCAAAGTCAGAGAAATTATTTTATTATTATATTAGAGTTATAGCATATTTATATATCTGCATGAAAAATTTGGTGAATTAATTTTAGCGTTTGGAAGCTTAATTTTGAAAAAGGACTAAATTGCATAAAGGGTAAAAGTTCTATTTTACTAGATAGATATACTAAATAACTAGAGATCCATAATTGGAGGCCTTTAAAGTGCAATTAGACCTTTAAAAGAAGCTTGGCCTGCCATAGGGACAAGATTTGACCAAGTTGACTAGGTTAGGTGGGTTTTGGTGACTAAATTGGTTAAAAATAAAATTGAATAAGTAGAGAATGATATTTTATTTTTTCTCATCTTCTTCCCACCATTCATACCAGCAAAATAGGGGTTTTTTTTAAACTTCAAAAATTTCAGCCAAGCTATCCTCTTGCAAGTAAGTCTATTTGAAGGTTATTCTTGATAATTTTTGTACTTTTGGAACCCTTGTAGCATGAGCTAGCAAATGAGAGGATCATTTTGCAAAATGGTTAATAGTCTAAGGTTTTCCCATGAAAGGGGTTATGATGTTTGCTAAGTTTTTATGAAAGAAAATGAATCTTAGGGGTGTAGTGAATAACTTTTGTGAAAGAACTTCTCATGAAAACCCTAAAAAGGACCATTTCGTAAAGTTTGTAAAATGGACAGTAATGTTGTGAAACAAAGGAAATTTTGGATCACTATAAGAGTAATAAGAGTTCAGCTAGGCTTAATATTTGAATGAATTCGATAAAAATTGATTTTCGAGTCTAGGGGTAAAATGGTCATTTTGTGAAAGTCTAAGGGCAAAATTGTTATTTTGCCAAAAATGTGAATTTATGATTACTTAAATTTATTTAGAGGTTAAATGAGTGAATTTTTATTATTTTAGATCAAGAAACACGAAAATTGGACTTGGCCCGGGGGAAGACCAAGCAAGTTGAGTAAATCGTCTAGCCGCCTACAGTTTGTAATCTGAGGTAAGTTGTATGTCAATAATGCAACTATATCTTTGTAATGCGTATTTGAGTTGATATGGCATAAATTGTCTCGATTTTGGAATATGAGAATACATGTTGGGAAACTTGCGTAGTAAAGACTTTCGTCGAACCTTTGGAATAGACTTGGATGTTTGTACCGTGATAATGGATGATATGTGAGTTAGTGTAAGACATGTCTGGGACACGTATCAGCCATAGTATGAGAGCCAGTGTAAGACATGTCTAGGGCATGCATCAACCTCGAGATATTTAACCTAGTGTAAGACAAGTCTTGGACATGCATCGGCATTAAGACAAGAGCTAGTGTAAGACATGTCTGGGACATGGTGCCAGCTTGTAATATGTCAGTGTAAGACTTGTTTGGGACATGACATCGACACCGATAGATGAGAGCCAGTGTAAGACCTGTTTGGGACATGGCATCGGCCTTACTATATGAAAGCCAGTGTAAGACCATGTCTGGGACATGGCATCGGCATCTTAACCAATGTTAAGGCTATTGAGTATCCGGTAGCATTCCAAATGGTTCAACAAAAGGTTTATGATTTATATAGAAATGTGAAAAGTTATGATCATGTGGTGAGTGGTACAGGTACCTAATTGAAATGTATGAGACATGGGGTCAATGTATGCAATATGAGTTGTATTGGATGGTGATGAGTAAGTTATTGTAACACCCCTAACCCGTACCCATCGCCGGAGGGTTAAAGAGTATTACCAAACAAGCACGAAATTTCATTTAACTATACTTGAATAACTCCCGATGTCACACTTATAAAACCGAATTCCAAATTTTTTTTTTCAATTATACAATATACAAAAGAGTCATCTCAAGATAATGGGCATATTAAGTCATTCTTAAGTTCAATTCACATCAAAACATTGAAAACATTAATTAAATATCAAACACACATTCACATTAACTATATGGAATACATATAGTAACTTAACAAGCCATTTTCGCATGGCTATACATATATACATCATCAAAAAGATACTTATTTAAAAACAAAAAGACAAGCCTATACATGCCATTATCGAAGTTTAACTACTAGAGTACCGAATGGGCTTAGATAGTGTGGACGACTTCGACTTTGGGATCCCTGAGACCGTAGCTAACGAACAAGATCTATAAAACAGAGGATTAAAGCAACATAGTAAGCATTTCTCTGCTTAGTAAGTTTTAAGTAATGAAATCATTAAAAATTAAGGCATAGCATTCATAATGCTTATCATCTTTTCTTTGACCTAATATAAACATGTCTAAATATACTACTATTGTTCATGCCTGTCACTTTAATTTATTCCTTAAACATCAATTCATATCACACAGATAATTTTTTTTATTCAACCAACTTCATTATTTAGCCGAATACATCTCATCCAATTTCAAGGCTAAATAAATGCATATACACATATTCACATGTTCATGTTACTTCATACTTCAACCAATATACTTACATACTCAGAGCCAATCTTAACATATTTTCACTTGAATCAAAATTCATATATCCTGAATAAGTTATATATATACTTCATACAACCATATGCAATGGCCGAAAGAACACTATCCAAATGAATAATCACAATTTAAACCGAATCAATTTTATAACATATATATGGTACATACCTGACCATCTTAGGTTTGTGAGTCCATTTATTTGAATTATTACAGCAAGATCATACATTTCCAACCCAAATGCCTTCGGAACTTATCCCGGATATAACATCAGCATGAATGCCTTCGGGACTTAGCCCGGATATAATATCAGCACGAATGCATTTGAGACTTAGCCCGGATATAATACCAGCACGAATGCCTTCGGGACTTAACCCGGATATAATATCAGCACGAATGCCTTCGGGACTTAACCCGGATATAAATCTCACACAAGGCCTGCGGGTCTTCACCCGGTTAAAATCCTCAAATATCGTGCACATATATATATCTTAATACATTAGCATTTCATTTACCTTACTAGAACACAAGCACAACATGCTTATCAATAATTTCACTTTCGGCTCAATAGCCACATACAAAGAACCCGGTTTCATTTCAATATTCAACATGATCTCTATAAGCATTCGGATACAAGTCATATGTACAAATTATTTATCTCACCACTTAATTCAAGTAGAAACATTAAGTTACAATTTATATATTAAGCTTATATATCATGATTTTATCAAATCATAAGCTAAGTTCCATTACTCAAAAACTTACCTCGGATGTTTTGAATAGTTGCAAATAGGCTACTCGATTGCTTTCTCCTTTCCCCTATCTGAATTAGTTCCTCTTTGCTCTTGAGCTTAATTTAAACAAATGAATTTTGTTCAATTACTTATCAATTAATCAATTTAATTTAATACATATATATATATCATATATTTAAGGTACAAATGACCTTACTAAACTAGCTATTTAAACATCATTCATAGGCTCTACTCATGCATAATCGAACATATTACTAGGCTACAATCGACAATCACATTTATTCCCAATTAATAAACTAAACTATCAAGGAACATTTTACTAACTTATTACCTTGCATATTTGAATTTCATAAACTAAATTTGCATACAATTTCATGTATTTTATCATGGAGTAAGTGCTGGATTATAATTTGTAACAAAATCAAAATATATCTCTTATCATAATTCCATATACATCATTTCATTTTATAAAATTTATAACATAGTTGAATATTCCTTAGCATATATGCACATAATAACACTTTACTCATGCAAAGACCATAATCGAATCAACCATAGGTAGTACTCAAATCATCAACTATTCTTATGTACTTAACTACTCAAACTTAATCTTTCATAGACTCATATCCGATGTCATAAGTAATGTCGAATGCCCAATCTAACCAAACTTAAAAATTTAACCTTCATCACTTAATTAAACCCTACCTATTCTTCAAAAGTTCAAATACAAAGTAGTTGTCACTTATACTCTTATGCCGAATTAGCTAACATTTATAATCCTTAGCCGAGTGTTATTCAACTTAAGCCACCATTATATTTTTACTTATCAAAGCTGAAACCTATGCATGACATTACTCATATCATTCAAAATCACATTCTAAAAAAATCATCAACAATGCCGAATCCTTAAGTGTTCAAACATCTAATTTACTCAATTCAACACATCGAAACAACATTTGTTCAAGACATCAAGCATTTTTATTTTTGACTATTACATATATGAGCATTAAAAATTCATATTTTTAGCAAGATCAATTTCTTTCCTCAACACATTCTTCATCAAAACTTAAAGGAAATAATCAAATTCCTTCTTTAATAACCATAGCCGAATGCTCCATCCATCCATCAAAATTTAAAAATTTAGCATGGGCTAAGTAAGAACCATGATAATTAACCTAAAACAAGCTAAAATTTCACAACTTTAACACAATATACTAACCTTCTTAAGCATTCAAATGACCGAAAGTCTTCCCCCTTTTCTTTCTTCAATATTTTCTTTCCCAATTTCGGCAATCAAGAAGAAAGATGAACATCTACTTTTTTTTCAACTTTTATTATTTTACTAATTAATTTCTTTAAAAAATAAAGCCATCACTTATTATAATAGTATAATAAAACATATATTATACATCAACCATCATTTATGGCTGGCCACTAAACAAAATTGGTCCATTTGACATGCAAATCCCTCATGTCATCATTTCATGCATTATTTGATACTTTAAAATTTACCTATCACACTTTCAAGTTTTATCACATGAGTCCTATCTTATAAATTTCACATATAAATGACCAGATCAAAGCATGAAACTTTCACACATGTATTTACACATATCATAAACACAGAATTTAACAGTTAATTATTTTTATGACTCGATTTTGTGGTCCCGAAACCACTTTTCGACTAGGGTCAAATTAGGGCTGTCACAACTCTCCCCCACATAAGGAATTTTCGTCCCCGAAAATCTTACCAGTAAATAATTTAGGATATCGATCTTTCATAGAGTCTTCAGGTTCCCATGTAGCTTCTTCAACTCCATGCTTAAGCTATAGTACCTTCACTAATGAGATTTCCTTATTTCGTAGTTCTTTTACGTCACGAGCCAAAATACGAACCGGTTCTTTTTCGTAACTCAAATCAGATCGAATCTCAACCTCTGATGGACTAATTACATGCGATGGATCGGATCTATAATGTCGAAGCATCGAAACATGAAAAACATTGTGAATCTTTTCAAGTTCAGGGGGCAGAATCAATCTATATACTACCGGCCCAATTCGTTGGGATATTTCATATGGCCCGATGAACCTCGGACTCAATTTTCCCTTACGGCCAAATCTGAGCACCTTTTTCCAAGGTGAAACTTTAAGAAAAACTTTGTCTCTGACTTGATATTCAATGTCTTTTCGTTTTAAATCTGCATACGACTTCTGACGATCTGAAGCTGCTTTCAGACTTTCATGGATCACTTTTACTTTCTGTTCAGCATCTTTGATCAAATCAACCCCGAAGATTTTATTTTCACTAAGCTCGGTCCAAAACAACGGTGTACGACATTTACGACCGTAGAAAGCCTCGTAAGGTGCCATTTTAATGCTTGATTGAAAAATATTATTGTAAGCGAATTCAATCAAAGGCACATATCGTTCCCAAGAACCACTAAACTCAAGGATGCAACATCTCAACATATCCTCAAGTATCTGAATAATCCGTTCAGATTGACCATCAGTCTGAGGATGAAAAGCGGTGCTAAAATGCAATTTGGTACCCAATGCTTCTTGCAACTTCTTCCAGAATCGTGATGTGAATCTTGGATCTCTATCCGAAACAATAGAAATAGGTACCCCATGTAACCTCACAGTCTGAGAAACATACAACTCGGCTAGTTTGTCAAGTGAATAATCCGTACGTACGGGAATAAAATGAGCCGACTTTGTCAGTCTATCAACAACAACCCAGATCACATCTTTCTTGCTTGACGACAATGGCAACCCAGATACAAAATCCATCGTGACTCGATCCCATTTCCATTCGAGTATCATGATCGGTTGAAGTAACCCTGAAGGCACTTGATGTTTCGCTTTCACTTGTTGACATATCAAACACTTCGAAACAAAGTTAGAAATGTCTTGTTTCATACCATGCCACCAAAACTAACGTTTTAGATCATTGTACATTTTCGTACTACCCGGGTGGATTGACATTCGGCTACTATGAGCCTCACTCAAAATCATCGAAATAAGTTTTGAATTTCTTGGAACACACAATCGACTTCTGAACCTTAAACAATCGTTGCCATCTATTTGAAACTCTGATTCCACATTAGAAGCACATTCTGCTCGTTTAGCAACCAATTCATTCTCGACTTTTTGGGATTTACGTATTTGATGAATTAATAATGGTTTGGCATTTAATTCTGCTACTAACACATTTTTAGATGAAACGGATAGGTGTACATTCATCGATCGCAAAGCAAACAGTGACTTGCAACTTAAAGCATCGGCAACCATGTTAGCCTTTCCCGGGTGATAGTCAATGATGAGCTCATAATCTTTCAACAATTCAAGCCAACGTCTTTGTCGCAGATTCAAATCTCTTTGAGTCATCAAATATTTGAGGCTTTTATGATCCGAATATACATGACATCTCTCTCCAAACAAGTAATGTCGCCATATTTTCAAAGCAAATACAATGGCAGCTAATTCGAGATCATGAGTCGGATAGTTTTTCTCGTGTGGTTTCAATTGCCTCGATGCGTAAGCTACAACCCGACCCTCTTGCATCAATACACAACCAAGCCCATGTAAGGACGCATCACTGTAAATGACAAACTCTTTACCAGATTCGGGCTGCACTAACACTGAGGCTTCCGTCAAAAGTGTTTTCAGCTGGTCGAAACTTTTCTGACACCTTTCTGACCATTTGAATTTGACGTCTTTTTGCAACAATTTTGTTAAAGGTGTCGTGATCATCAAAAAACCTTTTACAAATCATCGGTAATAACCGGAATGTCCCAAGAAGCTCCGAACTTCAGTAACATTTTTCGGAGGCTTCCAATCAAGTATGGCTAAAATTTTGTTCGAATCAACTCGAATACCCGATGCGGATACTACATGTCCCAAAAAGCTAACTTCTCTCAACCAGAATTCACATTTATTGAACTTAGCATATAACTGCTTATCCCATAAAATCTGCAACACTAATCTCAGGTGTTCGGCATGTTCAGTTTCATCGCGTGAATAAATCAAGATGTCATCTATAAACACAACTACAAATCGGTCCAAATACTGCCTAAAAATTCGGTTCATCAAATCCATAAATACCGTGGGGGCATTAGTGAGCCCAAACGGCATCACTAAGAACTCGTAGTGACCATATCTCATTCTAAAAGCAGTTTTAGGTATATTTGAGCTCGAACTCGCAACTGATAATAACTTGATCTCAAATCTATCTTTGAAAACACTGATGCTCCGCTCCTTTCAGTTGATCAAACAAATCATCAATACACGGTAACGGATATTTGTTCTTTATTGTCACTTTATTTAATTGACGATAGTCGATACACATTCTCATGGTTCCGTCTTTCTTTTTCACAAACAATACTGGTGCACCCCAAGGTGAGAAACTCGGTCGAGCGAAACCTCTATCCATCAACTCTTGTAACTGAGTTTTCAATTCCTTCAACTCTGTTGGTGCCATACGGTATGGTGCTATCAAAATTGGTGTAGTCTCAGGCACAAGTTCAATACCAAACTCTACCTCCCGAACAGGTGGTAATCCCGGTAATTCTTCGGGAAAAACATCTGGATACTCACAAACCACTGGTACTGATTCAAGCTTCTTTTCTGATTCTTTACTATCAAGTACGCACGCAAGACATGCTTTACACCCCTTTTTTACATACTTTTGAGCCAGCATCGAGGATATTACTACTGGTAACCCGTTCATATTAGTAGACTCAACTCGAACTATCTCATCATTTGCACATCTCAAATCAATAGTCTTTCTTTTGCAATTCACAACTGCATTATGCACAGTCAACCAATCCATACTTAGAATAACATCAAATTCATTAAACGGTAAAGGCATCAAATCGACCGGAAAACAAGAACCTCGGATTATCACGGGACATTTCCTACACACTTTTTCGACTAGCACATATCGACCCAAGGGATTTGACACTCGGATCACAAACTCAGTAGACTCAATAGGTAGAGTCTTACTGGATGCTAAAGTCTCACATACATATGAATGAGTAGAACCAGGGTCAATCAAAGCAATCACATCAGTATCAAAGAAAGTGAAAGTACCGGTAATAACATCAGGCAAAGAAGCATCCTCGCGTGTGCGTATAGCATAAGCTCTAGCAGGAGCACGAGCCTCAGATCTGGTTGTAGCATCTCTAGACCCTCTCTGACCGCCGCTAGCATTCCCCGTATTCCTAGGTGGTCTACCTCGTGCTGTATTAGTACTCGGTTTCCCACTCTGGTTCACATTTTGTTCAGATAATCTCGGGCAGTCTTTAATAAAGTGGCCGGCTGATCTGTATTTATAACAGGAGCGGTCATGAAATCAACAGCTCCCCGAATGCCATTTACCACAATACTTGCACTCGATCCTATCCCGTCTATCATTTCCAACACTGGCAACTGAAGTGGCTCGTGTACTCACAGGGGGTCGATCGCGGTCTCGTCTGGAAAAACCCAAAGTGTTCTTTGATCAGTCTGAATCATTTCAAAATTTCTTCGATGATTGCTGAAAAGACTTTCCTGAAGAGCTTTTACAAAATTCTCCAGCTCCAACATCAGCTTTTCTTTTCTCTTTACTAAGTTCTTCGGCCTTCCAAGCTCGCTCGACAAGTACTACGATCTCTCGTATTTTAAGAATGCCAACAAACATTTTTATATCTTCATTCAGCCCGTCTTCAAAATGTTTACACATAATAGCCTCAGACGATACACATTTCTGAGCATATCTACTAAGTCTGACAAACTTCCGTTCATAATCAGTAACGGACATGGAACCCTGTTTATGCTCAAGAAATTCTTTTCGTTTCTGATCAATGAACCTTTGACTGATATATTTTTTTCGGAACTCAGTCTGGAAGAATTCCCACGTCACCCGTTCTTTGGGCACAACCGAAACCAATGTATTCCACCAATAATAAGCAGAATCACGTAGCAGAGATATGGCACATTTCAGGCATTCATCAGGTGTGCAAGATAATTCATCGAATACTCGGATAGTATTATCCAACCAAAACTCAGCTTGCTCGGCATCATCACTGTCTGTAGCTTTAAATTCAGTAGCTCCATGCTTTCTAATTCTGTCTACTGGGGGCTTATTCATCCTCATGTGATCAATCACCGGAGGTATCATAGGTGCAAGGGGTGTATTTGTTGGAAGTGGGGATTGTGGAGCAGCCGTATTTGCCCGAATGTATTGGTTGAACCAATCATTCATCACATTATAAAAGGCTTGTCTAGCCTCATCATTTTGATTGCTTGCATTAGGTTGCGAATCTATCGGCGCGGTCCCGTGTGCAGGAGTAGGTGATACACTCTCAACATCGTCAGCTACTGCTCGATCAGGATCGGGATCTATTTGTGACACCCCTAAAGTGACCCTAGTCGGAAAGTGGTTTCGGGACCACTAAACCGAGTCATAAAGATAATTAACCGTCATAGTTGATGCTCATTATATGTACATATGCATGTGTGAAAATTTCATGTTTGAATTTTGTTAATGGTAAGTGAATTTTATCAAATAGGACTTATGTGAGAAAATTTGGAAATGTGCTAGGCAAATGTAAAGTGGCCTAATAATGCATGTTGTGAAATGATGGGTTTGCATGTCAAATTCCCCACTTTAGAGGAAGTGGCCGGCCATGAGGGTATGGGATACAAAGCATATGCATTTTGTATTAATATTATAATGACTACATGGTTTTATAATAGGAAATAAGTATTAAAAAAACATATTAAAGACATTTTATGCTAATATGTGTGGGAAGAATAATAAAATATGAGGGGAGTGGGAGGAGAAACCAAAGTTGTCTCCCTCTTACTCCCCATTGCCGTGACTAGAGAAAGGGGAGGAAAAACAAAATTCTTCCTTTGTTGTTCAACATGGCCGAATGGAAGGAAGAAGAAGAGGGGAAGTTCGGCCAAGGTGGTTCTTGAGATTAAGGTATGTTCAATGTTGCTTTTGGAGGTTTACACATCCTTTGGAGGGTTAGCCTACTTCTATTTATCTCATGGATGAAATTAGAGTTGTTGGAGAGTTAGGATTCGGCTAAAAGGCTTCAAAATTTTAGTTGATGCCTTGATACTACTAGCATGTTAGCTATATGGATGTGTTAAATTACTTGAAATGCTAGATAAATTTGAACTCCCTACCAAATTCTTTAGGCAACCCATGTTAGAAATTTCGGTATTGAGATGTCTAGATCTTTCGGCCATTGTAGCTATGGAGGAATAAAGTTTTTGTTTCTTGTTAAATTGGATGAATCTTGTTGTATGAGTGCTTAAACAAACTATGATTAAATGGATGCATAAATTCAAAGTGGGAAGAAATGGGCTATTATATTTGATGCTAATGCCGAATATGAAGATGATGAACTTGAATAAATAATATTCAGCTAGCATGATAAGTTATGAAATATTAAGTAGATGATATAATTGATTGATGAAGTGGCTAATAAGGATTTGTAATGAAATTGTTGCCAAGGCCGAATGTATCATGAAGTAAATAAAAAATTCTAAATGTGCATTATGTGCTTATATGTGTATTCGGCCAGGGAAGTTTGACATGAAACTTTGATAGGTTTGAGAGATGAATGACCGAATGAGCTAGAGGTTATGTATGGGTGAATTTTATGCACATGTGTGTGTGTGGCATTAGTAGCTAATGGCATTCGGCATTGTTTAATTAAAATTAGAAATGAATGCTTGAAAGTTAAATAGGTCACTCTAATGACCAAATATGCTAAAAGCTAATATATGGACAAATGATACGAACAAATTGGTTTTTGAAATGTATATGGTTGCCATATATATGTGTTTGATTGAGAAGTAAATTTGTTTGATTTAGTTCAAGAGCCTAGAGGATCAAAGTTGGATAAGGGAAAGGAAAAAAGTGATCGAAGAGCCATCGTAATCGTTCGGCAACTTCCGAGGTAAGTTTTAAGTGTTTAAACATTGAGTAAATTCAATTATAATAGGACATGATAAGCTGATTTAATAAGATATGATGTGGCCATGATATGTTCTAAGCTCAAATGGTAAGTTCTTAAGTGTTTGAGCTTGGGAATTTAAAGGTAATTTGAAATAGTCTGCTTCGGACAGCAGCAGTAACGTGACTTTAGAAAATCACCATAAATTTATGGACTTGAATTAGAGGCTGAATGAGACATGAAATTAAAGCTTAATGAGTCTAGTTTCTTATAAAAGAAACCGTGTAAGCAAAGAAATTTCCGATAATGAGATATTTAAAGTTGTGTGAGACGGTGTCAGAATGACTCCGAAATCCCCTATTCTGTTTTTAGAAAATCATTATAAATTGTACAAAAATGGTTATAAGATAAAATTTATATGCTTAGACTCCTTGATGAGTCTAGTTTCAAATACAATCAAATACAACACATTTTGAATTCCGTAAAATGAGAAATTTGATTCGTAGTGAAGAGTGGTCAGATTAGTCAAACAGTGGAACAGGGGAAACTTTAAGAAAAATCTGGTATTGATTGCCCAAACCTAAAATTCTGGAAATTTTATGGATGGAAGATATACAAGTCTATATTCAGGAAAAATTAACGGAAAGTGATTTGAGTTTTGTAGCTCCAGTTATAAATGATTTAGTGACTATTGCTCAGGAAAAATAGCTTGTGCTGAATTTGAGATTGTGTTGTAAACCTTGATAAACTTGTTCTAGTTGCTCATAAGCTATCGATTAAACCCATACGTGAATTCTAAATTGTGATATTGGAAAATGATAGATGTAGATTCAGCCAAGAGAGTGTATATATGTGATAAGGCCTAATGGCCGATGTGATGAATGTGAAAGTGTATGTATATGTGATAAGGCCTAATGGCCGATGTGATGAATGTGAAAGTGTATGTATATATGTGATAAGGCCTAATGGCCGATGTGATGAATGTAAAAGTGTATGTATATATGTAATAAGGTCTAATAGCCGATGTGATGAATGTGAAAGTGTATATGTGTGATGAGGCCTAATAGCCGACGTGATGAATGTGAAAGTGTATATGTGTGATGAGGCCTAATAGCCGACGTGATGAATGTGAAAGTGTATATGTGTGATAAGGCCTAATAGCCGATGTGATGAATGTGAAAGTGTATATATGTAATAAGGCCTAATGGCCGATGTGATGAATGTGAAAGTGTATATATGTGATAAGGCCTAATGGCCGATGCGATGAATGTGAAAGTGTATATATGTGATAAGGCCTAATGGCCGATGTGATGAATGTGAAAGTGTATATATGTGACAGGGCCGAGTGGCCAACGTAATGGATGTGAAAGTGCATAAATGTGATAAGTCCCGAAAGGCATTTGTGTCAGTACTATATCTGGGTTAAAACCCAGCAGGCTTTATGCGAGAATATTATCACTGATTAATGTCCTTAAGCTTCGTGCTTGTACTATATCTGAGCTCTAAAGACCCGATGACTACGTGTGGGGATTTTGTCCGGGGAAGACCCAATAACTTCGTGTGGAGATTATGTCCGGGTAAGACTTCGTAATAAGAATTGCTTATAAATATATTCAATGCGAAAGGTTAAACAGGTATGTACTTCAAGTTTATATGTGAGGTTGATTTGCACTAAATCATAAGGTAGTTATGTGATGCATACGAAAGCAATCTATGAGACTATTCCTATGATTATGTGACATCGGATCAGTGTGAGAGGTGATGTGAAATCATACGATATATCTATGTCACATGAGCTCACTTTTATGTGAAAGTTTATCTGCCTATTGTATATGATGAGATGTGCAGATTCGGTAAAGGGATGGTATGCCCGAAGGAAGAGTGAAATAAAAATACGAACAACTATGTTATAATTTGATTGTTATCTGTTGACACTGCTTAAAACTTACTAAGCATTGTAATGCTTACCCCGTTTACTCTGTTTCCTCTATTTTATAGATCTCATTGCGAAGCTACAGGCTCGGGGATCGTCAGCAACTAGTCACAGTATCACTATCCACTGTTTGGTACTGCTATGTTTCGGATTGTCTTATGGAATGTATAAAATAGACTAGTGGCGGAAGAATATTTTGGTTAATGTATATAGCCATGCGAAAATGGCTTATATATGTTTGAGCATAATGTTATAATCATTTGGTATGGAATGGTTAATCGCTATCATGATTTGTGCTATTTATGCTAAAAGGGCTAGTTGAATCATGGAAACTATGAAATAGGTAAAGTCTACCTTAAAGGCAGATGCTGGCAGCAGCAGTGATGTAGATTTGGAAAATCACTAAAAATAGTAGGATTGGAATTAAATAGTGAATAAATTATGTAAACGAACCTTGATGAATCTATTTTCATAGGAAAGTAACGAAATGATCATATGGACAGTATGTTAAGAGATATTCAGGTTCTCGTGAGAAAGGGCCAGAACAGTTTCTGGATTCCCTGTTCCGACTTTGGAAATTCATTATAAATTAACCAGAGATAATTAGGAGTCATGCCATATATGTATGGATTCCTATCTGAGTATAGTTTCTATAGAAACAAACGACATCAGTATTGAAGCCCTGTGAAGGGAGATATCCAAGTCGTAATGCGCAAAGGTCAGTGTAGTCGATCCCTGTAACATGGGAGACTTTGACTAATAAACTGTACTAATTGGCCTGACCAAAAATTCTATAAAAAATATGTAGATGGGCATATGAGTCTAGTTTCAGGGAAAAATTACGAAACTGATTTTCAAGTTGTGAAACTCAAGATATGATTTTTAAAGCGACTAGTATGCAGATTGGCAGTGTCTGGGAAAATTTTTTTTTATAAGTGGTTAAAGTCTGCTAACACCTCGTGTTCGACTCCGGTGACGGTCTCGGGTTCGGGGTGTTACACTATTACTATATGAAAACACGTTTTTAACTGTCAGAAATCATCACACTATCATATTAACACATAATGGCATGTATAGCTAGACTCATACGTGCTATGTTAGGCCTCGAATCGACTAAATCGTAGCTCTGATACCAATAAAATGTAACACCCCTAACCCGTACCCGTCGCCGGAGGGTTAAAGAGTATAACCAAACAAGCACGAAATTTCATTTAACTATATTTGAATACCTCCCGATGTCACACTTATAAAACCGAATTCCAAATTGTTTTTTTTTTCAATTATACAATATACAAAAGAGTCATCTCAAGATAATGGGCATATTGATTCATTCTTAAGTTCAATTTACATCAAAACATTGAAAACATTAATCAAATATCAAACACACATTCACATTAACTATATGGAATACATATAGTAACTTAACAAGCCATTTTCGCATGGCTATACATATATACATCATCAAAAAGATACTTATTTAACAACAAAAAGACAAGCCTATACATGTCATTATCGAAGTTTAACTACTAGAGTACCGAATGGGCTTAGATAGTGTGGACGACTTCGACTTTGGGATCCCCGAGACCGTAGCTAACGAACAAGATATATAAAATAGAGGATTAAGCAACATAGTAAGCATTTCTATGCTTAGTAAGTTTTAAGTAATGAAATCATTAAAAATTAAGGCATAGCATTCATAATGCTTATCATCTTTTCTTTGACCTAATATAAACATGTCTAAATATACTACTATTGTTCATGCCTGTCATTTTAATTTATTCTTAAACATCAATTCATATCACACAGATAATTTTTTTTATTCAACCAACTTCATTATTTAGCCGAATACATCTCATCCAATTTCAAGGGTAAATAAATACATATATGCATATTCACATGTTCATGTTACTTCATACTTCAACCAATATACTTACATACTCAGAGCCAATCTTAACATATTTTCACTTGAATCAAAATTCATATATCCTGAATAAGTTATATATATACTTCATACAACCATATGCAATGGCCGAAAGAACACTATCCAAATGAATAATCACAATTTAAACCGAATCAATTTTATAACATATATATGGTACATACCTGACCATCTTAGGTTTGTGAGTCCATTTATTTGAATTATTACAGCAAGATCACACATTTCCAACCCAAATGCCTTCGGAACTTAGCCAGGATATAACATCAGCACGAATGCCTTTGGGACTTAGCCCGGATATAATATTAGCACGAATGCCTTCGAGACTTAGCCCGGATATAATACCAGCACGAATGCCTTTGGGACTTAACCCGGATATAATATCAGTACGAATGCCTTTGGGACTTAACTTTGATATAATATCAGCACGAATGCCTTCGGGACTTAACCCGGATATAAATCTCACACAAGGCCTGCGGGTCTTAGCCCGGTTAAAATCCTCAAATATCGTGCACATATATATATCATAATACATTAGCATTTCATTTACCTTACTAGAACACAAGCACAACATGCTTATCAATAATTTCACTTTCGGCTCAATAGCCACATACAAAGAACCCGATTTCATTTCAATATTCAACATGATCTCTATAAGCATTCGGATACAAGTCATATGTACAAATTATTTATCTCACCACTTAATTCAAGTAGAAACAATAAGTTACAATTTATATATTAAGCTTATATATCATGATTTTATCAAATCATAAGCTAAGCTCCATTACTCAAAAACTTACCTCGGATGTTTTGAATAGTTGCAGATAGGCTACTCGATTGCTTTCTCCTTTCCCCTATCTGAATTAGTTCCTCTTTGCTCTTGAGCTTAATTTAAACAAATGAATTTTGTTCAATTACTTATCAATTAATCAATTTAATTTAATACATATATATATCATATATTTAAGGTACAAATGACCTTACTAAACTAGCTATTTAAACATCATTCATAGGCCCTACTCATGCATAATCGAACATATTACTAGGCTACAATTGACAATCACATTTATTCCCAATTAATAAACTAAAATATCAAGGAACATTTTACTAACTTATTACCTTGCATATTTGAATTTCATAAACTAAATTTGCATACAATTTCATGTATTTTATCATGGAGTAAGTGCTGGATTATAATTTGTAACAAAATCAAAATATATCTCTTATCATAATTCCATATACATCATTTCATTTTATAAAATTTATAACATAGTTGAATATTCCTTAGCATATATGCACATAATAACACTTTACTCATGCAAAGACCATAATCGAATCAACCATAGGTAGTACTCAAATCATCAACTATTCTTATGTACTTAACTACTCAAACTTAATCTTTCATAGACTCATATCCGATGTCATAAGTAATGTCGAATGCCCAATCTAACCAAACTTAAAAATTTAACCTTCATCACTTAATTAAACCCTACCTATTCTTCAAAAGTTCAAATACAAAGTAGTTGTCACCTATACTCTTATGCCGAATTAGCTAACATTTATAATCCTTAGCCGAGTGTTATTCAACTTAAGCCACCATTATATTTTTACTTATCAAAGCTGAAACCTATGCATGACATTACTCATATCATTCAAAATCACATTCTAAAAAAATCATCAACAATGCCGAATCCTTAAGTGTTCAAACATCTAATTTACTCAATTCAACACATCGAAACAACATTTGTTCAAGACATCAAGCATTTTTATTTTTGACTATTACATATATGAGCATTAAAAATTCATATTTTTAGCAAGATCAATTTCTTTCCTCAACACATTCTTCATCAAAACTTAAAGGAAATAATCAAATTTCTTCTTTAATAACCATAGCCGAATGCTCCATCCATCCATCAAAATTTAAAAATTTAGCATGGGCTAAGTAAGAACCATGATAATTAACCTAAAACAAGCTAAAATTTCACAACTTTAACACAATATACTAACCTTCTTAAGCATTCAAATGAACGAAAGTCTTCCCCCTTTTCTTTCTTCAATATTTTCTTTCCCAATTTCGGTAATCAAGAAGAAAGATGAACATCTATTTTTTTTCAACTTTTATTGTTTTACTAATTAATTTCTTTAAAAAATGAAGCCATCACTTATTATAATAGTATAATAAAACATATATTATACATCAACCATCATTTATGGCCGGCCACTAAACAAAATTGGTCCATTTGACATGCAAATCCCTCATGTCATCATTTCATGCATTATTTGATACTTTAAAATTTACCTATCACACTTTCAAGTTTTATCACATGAGTCCTATCTTATAAATTTCACATATAAATGACCAGATCAAAGCATGAAACTTTCACACATGAAACTTTCACACATGCATTTACACATATAATAAACACAGAATTTAACAGTTAATTATTTTTATGACTCGGTTTTGTGGTCCCGAAACCAGTTTTCGACTAGGGTCAAATTAGGGCTGTCACAGTTGTTCTTGCGTTTATTTATGGTATTCATGAATAATCTATGAAAGGTTATGAGTATATTGCCTTACAATAAGTAGTTGTTGTTTATTTTCATGCAACTTAGTAAGCTCTATGCTTACCCTATTTCCCTTTCCATTTTCTTATAGTGCCGCCATAGTAGCTCGAGGATCATCTCTACATCAGAGAAGCCAATCACATTATCATCTGAAGCACTTGGTATATTTTGTAACATCCTAATTTTTGGATTTATTCGCGATTTTCAATATTTTGTAAAGATTTTAAAATTTTGTATTCGGATGTGAAATTAATATTTTGAGTAGGTAAATGGGCTTATAGAAGGCCCATGTGTTGGCCAAAACCCGGTTGAATTTTTGAATTTTGGACTTAGGAGTTAGGGATTCTGGCTAGGTGGCTCTTGTATAGAGTTATGGGCAGATTGCATCACAAAAAAAGAGCCTTAGTAAAGTGGCAAGGGTGAGGCCACTAGGCTCCTAAAAAGGTGGCGTGTGGAGCATTGGGGAAAGCATGGGATCGATTCCCTATGTTGACAAATAGATGCATTTATTTTTAAGTTCTGGAGGGGTAAGTGTTGGAGTCCAGGTGGATTCTGCTAGAAGAGAGTTTGAATCAGTCTAAACGCTTGGATTAAGGAGTGATAAGGGGAGAGATTTAAGGGATTGGGAGAGAGGCTAGGAGTTGGTCGAATTTTGGGAATTGAAGAGGGAAAAATTAGCAGAAGGTTAGGAGGTTAGTATTTCGGCACCTAGGGTATTGAGTGGTGCCGTTCCTTTCTGCTCAGACATCACAAGGTTTTTCTTTTCTCTCTTCTTCCTCTCTAGCCGAAACTACCACTTCCCCTATTCTTCTTTTTCTATTTTTCTTCTTCAAAACCATTCATCAATTCTGCTGTTCATCGATTCTTTTGCCGAATCCATAAAAGCCGAAATCTTGAACACACATTACTGGTACCGATTTCTTCAAAGCCAAACCCTTTAACATTGTGTTTCCATTAATCAACGTTTATTCTTTCTAAACTCTATAGACCGGTCAGCAATTCTACATCTAGGTTATAGTTTCATATTGTCATCTCCTTCTGCACAAAAAGCCAAAATACCATAGCTTTAGGGGCTATAGCCAAAATTTCTTCAACTCCTGGATTCAGGTTTTACCGTTGTTTTAAAGATAAATCTGCACCAGATTGCGTGGAGATCAAAAAGGAGTAAGGGGTAAGGGTTCATCATCTCAGATCTGGTCCTATTTTACAAAGTTAGGAAAAGCCGAAGTCCCTAAAATCTAGGGAGGCTGTCGATTTGGGCATGTGGCTCTAAGGGTTTTTAACTGACGTTTTCTATCAATGATTAGTGTCTTCTTAAGTGTTGGATTGAAGGCGTGGGTTGTTGGAGCAATCGGATTTGGAGCTAGCTATCGATTTTGGCAAAAAGGTAAGGTTTCAAAGGCTTTTAGGGACATGGTTCGATCATGGATAAGTAAGTTTTGGGGTTTAGTGATTATGGTTTGTAAATAAGAACTATGCTAATCAATTGTAGGACATCGGAAGAGATCTCAGTAGCAGTCGTCGCGAATCAGGTGTGTACCGAACACCCTTTCTTAGTTCAATTCGGCAAAAGCCGAAATGCCGAAATTCTGGCATTTCATGGGCTTGTGAGTATGCGAATGCTCTCAAGACGTAGAGTAAATGTTAGATCTCGCACCGCAAAGTGGTAAGTAAGTTTGTGTGACGTCTTAACGTACTTCAGAAAAAGAGGGCCTCGATGGGCCAAAACTGGGCCCAATGGGCTTACAGACCAATATGGGTAAGAGATGGGCAAATTAGCCTGTTAGTTAGATGGTGGAACCAAATTGCATAAAACTGCTAAAAATTACTGAAGTAGCTTGTGTAGTTGCGTAAGTACGAAATTACCCCTAAAGAGCATAATTACCGAAATACCCCTAGGGTTTAAGTTGGCTAAACTGCATGATTGATTAATACTGTATTGTACATGATATGCTTTATTAATATCTGTTGCATGGGATTGGGGTATTGATGGAGGAAGTATTGAAAGTGGTTCATCCACGTACTGGAGGCTTTGCCTCAACTTACTGATATTTGAGCAGCGTTGCTGCAACTGTGGAGTGTAGGGCTGGGTGGGTTGAGATATTCCCCACATGGAGTGTAGGGCTGGTACGGGGCAATGTAGCAGTTGGTGGGTTGAGTAGTCTCCCTAGATGGGTTTGCATGCATTATACTATTGTTACCTATGTTACTGAACTGGGCCTATGGGCCACACTGTTATGTAAAAAGGGGCTAAGGCCTTGCTACTGTATTCTGAAAAGGGCTTTGGTCCACTGTGTACTATTATCTGAATAGAGCTTAGGCCCAATGGGCTCGAGCTAATTTGGGCTTTGGATGGGTTTCTGTATACACTGAGTTTTCCCAAACTCACCCCTTTTTCTTCCATCCTTGTAGGTGAGCCCTAGTTGGTGGACTTGGAGCTGGGCGGGATTCGGAGTGGCCACACGTTTTCTGCAAATTTGTTTTCTTCTGGTGAACTAGATTTTCCATATTTTCGTTTATGGTTTTGGGTTTTTTTTGTAATAAGACCGCTAATTATTTTTATGGTTTGGGTTGTTTCTTTATTATTTAATTCTATTATGATAAAACTGATCTATGATAACTAACGAAATAGATTAGCTCTAGGACGCGTTTTCAAAAACATTAAGTGATTTCAAAATAACACGAATACGAGTAAGACTTCCGCTAAGCAAACGTTTTCAACCTTAATCATTTTCTTAAGATGGACCTAACCAAATGGTTTTCTCAAAATTATACGAGATGTTAGAGTGTGGCAATGGCGGTGTGCATGTCTAGGATTGGATCCGAGGGGAGCTTGATACTTAAGCAGTCCGACGGACTCACCTCCTCTTCTTCCTGGTTTCCTACCTGGTGCACAGCTTCCATTCACTTTAACCTACTTTTAAAAGTGTCTTTTACAACACCAACTAAGTTTTCCAACTAAGTAATACGGAATGTTTTGAACGCTTCGATGTGGCGCATCAGATCCGGTCATAACGTCTAGGCCGGGTTTGGGGGGTTACATTTAGTGGTATCAGAGCCTGGTTGCAACAACTCGGCGGTGGATCGGGTCCAGAAATCTTTTTAAAAAAAAGGGTTTTTCTATAAGTTTTTCAAAGATGTTCAAAGTTTTTCTATTGAACGAGGTTAAATCAATAGTTTTAAAATAAAAGTGTTTTCAAATGAAATCTTTTTATTTTCGGTAAACAAAAACATGGGTTTTTTATGGACTGATAAAGAAGTGGCACACTGAATCCCCGGCACCAAGTCTGTAAGTGTTCTTTTTCTGCTTTAAATATTTATATGGAACTGGACTGGAAATAATACTGTAGATAGTACTGAGCCTTAGAGATAGTGCTATTGATAAGGTAGTATTAGGGCTACAAAACTGGGACCGTAGCTAAATTGTGATTGCGCGAAAATAACTCTGAAACTCTATCTGTTCATAAGACATTCTGTAATAAACAGTGGAACCAGTAAACTAATGTCATAAAATTCGTAATCAGATAAATCGTTATGAGTACAAGGGCTACTCGAGGAAGAGGCCATGGTCGAGGCCAACGTAGCATTCAAGCTGGATCTGCGTCATCTGAACACATGCTAGTTGGCGAGGTATGTCCACCACTGGTTAATGAAAATGGGCCGTATGACCGGGCCATAGGGGATGACGCTCTGTCTCAGGCCATGTTGAGGGTTTTGGAAAGGGTGGCCGGAGCTAACATCGGGCCCATGAATAGGGGGTCCATTTCTGAACGCCTTTGGGCCAACGGAGCTGAGATTTTTAGGGGCGTATCTGGAGTGGCCCTAAATGTGGCTGAGTACTGGTTGGAAGCCACAGAGCGGATCATGGATGACCTGGACTGCTCAGTAGAACAGAAGTTGAAAGGGGCGGTGTCGTTGCTGCGGGATGAAGCGTATCAGTGGTGGATTACTGTAAGAGAGGGTACCCCAGCTGAGAGGGTAACATGGGAGCTGTTTAAACAGACCTTTAAGGCAAAATATGTTGGAGCTAGCTTTGTGGATGCACGCAGAAAGGAGTTCTTGAATCTGACTCAGGGAAATAAGACCATTGCTGAATATGAGGCGGAGTTTCTACGATTGAGTCAGTATGCTAATGGCATCGTTTCCACCGAATACGAGCGCAGCGTTCGTTTTGAGGATGGCCTCAGAGATGAGTTAAGGGTGCTCATAGCTCCGCAGAGAGAGCGAGATTTTGCTGCACTGGTAGAGAAGGCTAAGATAGCCGAGGAGGTGAAGCAAACCGAAAGGAAGAATCGTGATAGGGATCGGAATCGGTTCAGGAGGGATGCTGGACCAGCGGGTGCTGCAAATCGAAATGTTAAGAGAGCTAGGATGGAGGAACCGGTTCGAGCAGTTCTGGTGAACACAGGTAGACCGCAAGCTTGTAGGGATTGCGGTAGAATACATCAAGGAGAGTGCTGGAAGCGTTCTGGGGCTTGTCTTCGTTGTGGGTCTAAGGAGCATAGGATTAAGGATTGTCCTAGGAGGGCCACTCAAGCTCAGGTGGCCGAACAAGGGGCTGTGCGATCGGCTCAACCTGTGAGGGATGGACCGCCGCTGCCAAGAGGTCGTGGACAAGGTCGCGGTGGTAATGGCCATGGACGTGGGGCACCCGGCAGGGGTATTGGTAACGTGGATGCTCGTCCGCCAGCTTTGGTGTATGCTGCTCGTCGCCGCGAGGAGGGTGACGCACCTGATGTCATAACTGGTACGTTTTTTATATATGGTGTACCTTATACTGCTCTGATTGATGTGGGATCAACCCATTCATATGTGGCATATAACATTTCTGGGGCACTGGGTGTGCACATCGAGGAGACTGTGTGTGGGGTGTCTGTGATAAGTCCTTTAGGTCATTCGGTTAAGGTAGAGAAACTCTTTAAGGAGGTGCCTCTGGAGATTCAAGGCGGGGTTTTCTGTGGGGATTTGATGGAGTTACCACTTGAAGAATTCGATTTGATACTAGGGATGGATTGGTTGACCAAGCATAAGGCAACTTTTGATTGTGTAGCTAAAAGGATGGTGTTAAGGACTGTCAATGATGAAGAGGTAATGATTATTGGAGAATGGAGGGATTACTTATCCAATGTAGTATCGGCGTTGAGGGCTGAGAAACTGATGCGCAAGGGGTGCGAGGCATATCTAGCTTTGGTAAGCCAAGCTGAAACTGAGGATTTGACTGTGGAGACCATCAGAACTGTTAGCGAATTCCGGGATGTTTTTCCGGAAGAGCTTCCTGGATTACCTCCGAATCGGGAAGTTGAGTTTGGAATCGATTTGTTGCCTAGAACAACTCCAGTATCTATTGCACCCTATAGGATGGCACCGAAGGAGTTAGTGGAACTGAAGGCTCAAATTTAAGAGTTGTTAGATAGAGGCTTCATTAGGCATAGTGTGTCTCCTTGGGGAGCACTGGTCCTGTTTGTGAAGAAAAAAGATGGAACGATGCGCATGTGCATCGATTATCGCCAGTTGAACAAACTGACGATTAAGAATAAGTATCCACTACCAAGAATTGACGATCTGTTTGATCAGCTTAGGGGAGCTTCGGTATTCTCCAAAATCGATCTTCGTTCTGGATACCATCAGCTAAGGGTAAAAGAAGGGGATATTCATAAAACAGCATTTCGAACTCGATATGGACATTATGAGTTTGTGGTCATGCCGTTTGGGCTGACGAACACACCTGTAGCTTTTATGGATCTGATGAATTGAGTATTCCAACCTTACTTGGATCGGTTCGTAGTCGTCTTTATCGACGATATCCTAGTATACTCTGAAACGGAGGCAAAGCATGATGAGCATCTCCGTATTGTGCTGCAAGTGTTAAGGGAAAAGGAGCTCTATGCGAAATTCAGCAAGTGTGAATTCTGGTTGAGGGAGGTAACCTTCCTAGGGCATGTGGTCTTTGCCGAGGGGATTAAGGTGGATCCTCGTAAAATTGAAGCAATTCTGGAATGGAAGCCACCTAGGTCAGTATCGGAAATTTAGAGTTTTTTAGGGTTAGTAGGTTACTACAGAAGGTTTGTGGAGGGTTTCTCGATGATGGCGGCACCCTTGACAAAACTCATAAGGAAAGGAGTACCATTTGTCTGGACCGAGAAACAACAAAAAGCTTTTGATCGGTTGAAAAAGGTATTGACTGAAGCGCCAGTGTTGATTCAACTGGTGTCCGGGAAGGACTTTACTATATACAGCGATGCGTCGCATGTGGGGTTAGGTTGCGTACTGATGCAAGAGGGCAAGGTGGTCGCTTATGCATCGCGACAGCTTCAGGCTCATGAGGTGAATTACCCTACGCATGATTTGGAGCTAGCAGCGGTGATTTTTGCGTTAAAAATTTGGAGACACTACTTATATGGGGAAAAGTGCATCATATACACAGATCATAAGAGCTTAAAGTATTTGTTGACTCAGAAGGAGTTGAATCTTAGGCAACGAAGATGGGTGGAGTTGCTTAAAGACTACGACTGTTCGATAGAGTACCACCCAGGAAAGGCTAATGTGGTGGCAGATGCGTTGAGTCGAAGGGTTTTTACTGATTTGAGAGCCTTGTTCGCACGATTAAGTCTGTACGACGATGGAAGCTTGTTGGCAGAACTGTAAGTAAGGACTACTTGGACTGAGCAGATTAAATAAAAACAGTTGAAGGAGATTCATTAGCTCTTCGGTTACAGCAAGTTAAGAGTGGTGAGAACGAGGATTTTGGGTTGAACACTGAAGGAGTTCTGTGCTTTCGTGGAAGGGTTTGTATTCCAAAGGACCCTGAATTGAGGCAGTTAATTCTAAAAGAGGCTCATGGTGGACTCTGTGCCATGCATCCTGGGGGGAATAAGTTATATCGAGACTTGGGAGAGGTGTACCGGTGGCCCGGATTAAAACGAGAGGTGACTGAATTTGTTGGGAAATGTCTGACGTGCCAGCAGGTTAAGGCTGAGCACCAATTTCCTTCGGGATTACTGCAACCTGTGAAAATTCCGCAATGGAAGTGGGAAAGAGTAACAATGGAATTTGTGAGTGGGTTACCTTTGACACCCACCAAGAAAGATTTGGTGTGGGTGGTTGTTGATAGGTTAACAAAATCTGCTCATTTCATACCTGTTCGTACCGACTACTCACTGCAAAAGTTGGCCAAGTTATATGTGGCGAAGGTAGTGCGACTGCATGGGGTTCTAGTGTCGATAATCTCTGATCGAGACCCTAGGTTTACATCTCAGTTTTGGCGGAAGTTACAGGAAGCGTTGGGTACACGATTGGATTTTAGCACCACTTTTCACCCACAGACAGATGGACAGTCAGAAAGGGTTATTCAGGTTCTGGAAGATATGTTAAGAGGTTGTATCATTGATTTTCGTGGAAGTTGGGAGGACTACTTGCCACTGGCGGAGTTTGCTTACAATAACAGCTACCAAGCAAGCATTCAGATGGCACCATATGAAGCGCTTTATGGGCGAAGATGTCGTACGCCGACGTGTTGGACAGAGTTGGGTGAACGACGAGTGCTTGGACCGGAATTGGTGGCAGACACTGAAAGCAAGGTTAGTGTGACAGCCCTAAAAGTGACCCTAGTCGGAAAGCGGTTTCGGGACCGCTAAACCAAGTCACCAAATTATTTAAATATGATATTTATTGTCTAAAATATGTGAATATGAATGTGTGAAAGTTTTAAGCTTCGATTTCATTAATTGCATGTGAATTTAGTTAATAGGACTTATGCGTGATACTTTTGAATTGTGATAGGGTAATCTATAAAGAGCTATTAGTGCATGTAATCAAAAGGGGGGACTTGCATGTCAAATTTCCCCCCAATTAGTAGTGGCCGGCCATGAGCATGGGTGGACAAAATGTTATGGCTAAAAAAATGTCATAAACATGTTAGGGTAATGCATTATGTAAGGAATAATAAAATAAAGAGCATGGGCAATAAAATATTAGTGTTAGTAGGATGAGAAACAAAAAAAAAGAAGGGATGTGTGTGATTGTTTCCCCCCACTGCCGTGAGTTGAAGGAAAGAAAACAAAAAAAAAAGTGTTCATCCTTTGGTTCATCATTGGCCGAAAATTTTAAGGAGGAAGGAAGAAGAAAGGTTGAAGAGGTTCGGCCATGCATGTAACTAGGCTAAGGTATGTTTGATGATGTCCATGAGATGCATGCATGATTTAGCTGTTAGCTTGAGTTCTACCTAGCCCATGGTCTAAATCTTGCTATGTGATGGAAATGACACTCGTCCATGGATGCATCATTCTTGCTTGGTGTTTATGTTGTGGGTGAGATATCAAGTTATTTTTGTGACCCAAGTTGAGATTTGAATTTTGGAATGAGTAAGGTTTTCGGCTATGGTAATTATAAGGGTGATGGATGTTGTGTCATGCTAAATCTAGATGAACAATGTTAGTGCTTATATCTCGATATTCATGAGTTTCTTTCTTGGTTTTACCTCAAACCCATGAAGTATTTTTAATTGGTGTTGTTAGAGGTTTCGGTCATGGGATTATAAGCTTGTTAGTTTTGATGGTGAAATTTATGCCTTGTAAGGGTAAATGGTGTCTTGATGCATTCGGCCATGGTAGAAAGTAGATGTGAAATGGTAGTAAGATGAAATGCAAAATGTTAGTATTTGATTACTAGTGTATAAGTGCGTATTAGCCGAGTTTTGACTTTGAAACAAAACGATATATAATCAATACAAGTAACCATACTTGTAGGAAGTATTAAGCATATAATTGGCCTCAACATAGACATGCATACTCGGCCACATGAGAAGATTAGTGTTGCATGTATTCGGTTAGAGGCAAGCATATTGATGCCTTTATCTTGGGTTAGACAATCGGCTAAAAGGGAGTGTGGGTTAACAATATGTTGAGTTGATGCATGATTTCACATGTATGTGACTTTAATGTCTAATGTATAAATATGGGCTAAGTACCTTGTGTTCCTCTTTTCGATGCTCAAATGATTAAATCAATTTATTTGTTAAATTAAGCTCAAGAGCAAAGGGGATCTAAATCCGATAAAGGGAAGGAAAAAGCGGTCGAATAGCCATCGAAATCGTTCGACAACATCCGAGGTAAGTTTTCGAGTAACGAGACTTAGTTTACGATTTGATTAAGTCATGACGTATGAGCGTAACAAATATACGGTGATATGATGATTCTACTTGAATTTTATGTTGAGTTAATTTGTCTATACGTGTGACGGGTAGCCGTATGTGCATAGAGATCGTGTCATAAAGCAAACTAAACCATGCTGTTTGTATGTGGCTAGTGAGCCGAAAATGGGATTGCTTAATACGTGACGTGTGTTTGAACTCCAATTATGAAAATGAAATATAGATGTGTCATGATTTATTGATATGTGTAGGAATATTTGGATGAAAACCGGGCTAAGTCTCGAAGGCATCTGCACTAGTGACTAATCCGGGCTAAGTCCCAAAGGCATTTGTGCGAGTTACTAAATCCGGGCTAAGTCCCGAAGGCAATTGTGCGAGTTACTCTAACCGGGCTATGTCCCGAAGGCATTTGAGCGAGTAGTTATATCCGGTTAAATTCCGAAGGTATGTGATTGGGAATGAGCGATCTGCTGTAATAATTTCAATTAATACGCTCATAAAATCCCAGCGATGAGGTATGTTTCGTATGTGCTTTGAATTAGTTGAGCCCTTACAAATAAGTATTCGCTCAGTTGATAAATGAGCTACCGGCCTTTGGCTAAGTTGATCTTTGTGTATGAATATAAATGTTGGTAATGTGAAGTAAGTATGATATTGAGAATTTGTGCATATGAAATTATTTGTTTAGCTACATGAATGCTATACTTTGGTTGTGTCTAAATTCATGGCTCAAACTTACTAAGCATTAAATGCTTACTCCGTTTCTTTGATTCTCTATTTTATAGATTGTGGTTTGTCAGCTATCGGACTCGAGATTGTTGAAGTCGAAGTCGCCCACACTATCAAAGCCCCCTTTTTGGTACACTTTTGGTTGAACTTTGAAATGGCATGTATAGGACTACCCTTTTTGTTGTGGGTCATGGACCGCTTTTGATTTGTAAAACTTTGGATAGCCATGCGAAAATGGCTTATATATGTTTTGAGCATAATGTTATAGTCATCTTGAATGAATATTTTCATTAAGAGGCATGGAAATGTTTGGCAATGATTAGCCATTAGAATGGTTCATCATGATCATATTTTGTGCTATATATGCTAAAGGGCTAGTTGAATCATGGAAACTATGTAATCGGTAAAGTCTACCTTAAAAATAGATGCTGATAGCAGCAGTGACGTGAATGTGAAAAATCACTAAAAATAGTAAGAATGGAATTAAATAGTGAATAAATTATTTAATCGAACCTTGATGAATCTATTTTCATAGGAAAGTAACGAAATGATCATATGTACAGTATATTATGAGATATTTAAGTTTTCGCGAAACAGGGCCAGAACAGTTTCTGGATTCCCTGTTCCGACTTTGGAAATTCATTATAAAATAACCAGAGATAATTATAAGTCATGCAATATATTTACAGATTCCTTTTCGAGTCTAGTTTCTATAGAAACAAACGGCATCAGTATTGAAGCCCTGTACAGGGAGATATTCAAGTCGTAATGCATGGAGGTCAGTGTAGTCGAACCCTGAAATAGGGGAGATTTTAACTAATAAACTGTACTAATTTGCTCGACCAAAAATTCTAGAAAAACACTTTTAGATGGATATATGAGTCTAGTTTCAGGAAAAATTTACGGAACTAGTTTTCGAGTTTTGGAACTCGAGATATGATTTTTAAGGTGACAGTGACGCAGTTAGCCAGCTCGTCTGGAAATTTTAAAATGGACTATACAAATAAGTGAGTTAAGTCTGCGAACCCCTCGTGTCTGACTCCGGCAACGGTCTCGGGTACGGGGTGTTACAATTAGGCTGATAAGGGATCAGTTAAAGGAAGCATCCGATAGACAGAAATCGTATGCGAATCTGAAGCGCAAAGAGATTGAGTTCGCTGTTGGGGATATGGCTTTGTTGAAGGTTTCCCCTTGGAAGAAAATTTTGAGATTTGGTAAGAAGGGTAAGTTGAGCCCACGGTTTATTGGGCCTTACCGAATTGTTAAGCGGGTTGGACCAGTGGCTTACCAGCTAGAGTTACCACCAGAACTGCAGCGTATCCACGACGTTTTTCATGTATCCATGCTGAGGAGGTATCGATCTGACCCAACTCACATCATACCAGTTGCAGAAATCGAGGTACAGTCAGATTTAGCCTTCGAAGAGGAACCTGTGCAAATACTTGATCGTGACATCAAGGTGTTGAGAAGGAAATCAGTTCCACTAGTGAAAGTACTTTGGAGGAACCATGGCAAAGAAGAAGCTACTTCGGAGACTGAGGAGGCTATGCGTCAACAGTACCCTCAACTGTTCTAATAAGGTAAAATTTCGAGGTCGAAATTTCTTTAAGGAGGGTAGAGTTGTAACATCCTGATTTTCAGATTTATTTGCGGTTTTCAATATTTTGTAAAGATTTTAAAATTTTGTATTCGGATGTGAAATTAATATTTTGAGTAGGTAAATGGGCTTATAGAAGGCCCATGTGTTGGCCAAAACCCGGTTGAATTTTTGAATTTTGGACTTAGGAGTTAGGGATTCTGTCTAGGTGGCCCTTGTATAGAGTTATGGGCAGATTGCATCACAAAAAAAGAGCCTTAGTAAAGTGGCAAGGGTGACGCCACTAGGCTCCTAAAAAGGTAGCGTGTGGAGCATTGGGGAAAGCATGGGATCAATTCCCTGTGTTGACAAATAGATGCATTTATTTTTAAGTGCTAGAGGGGTAAGTGTTGGAGTCCAGGTGGATTCTGCTAGAGGAGAGTTTGAATCAGTCTAAACGCTTGGATTAAGGAGTGATAAGGGGAGAGATTTAAGGGATTGGGAGAGAGGCTAGGAGTTGGCCGAATTTTGGGAATTGAAGAGGGAAAAATCGGCAGAAGGTTAGGAGGTTAGTATTTTGGCACCTAGGGTATTGAGTGGTGCCGTTCCTTTCTGCTCAGACATCACAAGGTTTTTCTTTTCTCTCTTCTTCCTCTCTAGCCGAAACTACCACTTCCCCTATTTTTCTTTTTCTATTTTTCTTCTTCAAAACCATTCATCAATTCTGTTGTTCATCGATACTTTTGCCGAATCTATAAAAGCTGAAATCTTGAACACACATTCCTGGTTTCCTACCTGGTGCACAGCTTCCATTCACTTTAACCTACTTTTAAAAGTGTCTTTTACAACGCCAACTAAGTTTTCTAACTAAGTAATACGGAATGTTTTGAACGCTTCGATGTGGCGCATCAGATCCGGTCATAACGTTTAGGCCAGGTTTGGGGTGTTACATATTTAGATCTTTTATTTTGATTATAGCATGTATAGGACCTCGACTTTTGAGTTTTGTGTCATTGTTAATTTGTCAAATATGTTGGCTTACTTTAGCATTTGATTCATTTTGTATAAGGCCATGGGAAATGGCTAACATTGAAAGTTATTATGTGAATGCAAGCTAGCCTTTCATGAATGTGAACTCGTTAGCATGGTTGATTATATGCAATGTATAGGGGTCTTAACTATGGTTGTTTGGTTGAGAAATCATATTAAGTTAATCTTTGATGTGTTGGTTGATGTTTTGTTTTAGGGTGGCAAAGGCTTGGTAGATAGTCTTGTATTGTCCACACGGGGTAGACACATGGGTGTGTGTCTACGCCGTGTGTGACACACGATCAGCCCTACGGGCGTGTTGTTCGGCCGTGTGTCCCCTGTATGTAAAATTTGCAAGTTCAAAATGCATGGTAGTAAACACATGGGCAGAGACACGGCCGTGTGCCCCACATTGGGTGCTGACATCAGAAACAAAATGTCAAGGTTTTTAGACACGGGCTAAGACACAGGCATGTCGTGGCTGTGTGAGGGACATGAGCTATAGACACGGGCGTGTGTCAGGGCATGTGAAAACCCCTGTAGGTTCGCAATTTGAATTTAATTCACACGATCTTGAGACACAAGCCTATCCCTAGATGCTTAGGACGTGTATGTCACACGGGCCATTAACACGGCCATGTTATAATGACCACACAGGCGTGTGCCTTGTTTCAAGTGATATTTTCTAAAGTTTTCAGAAGTGATCGAATTAATCTCAGACCATTTCCAAAGCATGAATTGGGCCTCGTAGGCCCATATTAGGGATCAACGGACTATGAAAGGAAAGCTTTAATTTGTCCTAGTTTTTACATTTCAGAAAAGATTGAATACATGTGTTTAAGTTGGGTAATGCTTCGTGCCCAGCTCTGGTCTCGGACCTTGGAAAGGGGTGTTACACATAGCTTCTTCCGGTTCCCAAGTAGCCTCTTCTATATCGTGACATTGCCAGATAACTTTTACTAAAGCGATGCTTTTATTTCTCAGTTCTTTAACTTCCCGAGTTGGAATTCTGATCGGTTCTTTACTGTACATCATATTTGGCTATAACTCAACATTAACAGGTGAAATCATGTGTGAAGGATCTTATCGATACCATCGTAACATAGATACATGGAATACATTGTGAATCTTTTCTAACTCTTACGGCAAAGCTAATCTGTAAGCTACTGGCACAATTCTCTCAATGATCTCGTACGCCCCAATAAACCGCGGACTAACCTTTCCTTTACAGACAAATCGAAGAACTTTCTTCCACTGTGATACATTCAGAAATACTTTGTCGCTGACTTGAAATTCAATGTCTTTTCTTTTCAAATCTACGTAAGATTTCTGTCGATCCGAAGCTACTTTCAAACTGTCACGTATCACTTTAACCTTTTCTTCGGTTTATCGAATCAAATCAACACCAAATAAGTTTTTCTCACAAAGCTCAGAGTAGTATAATGGAGTTCAACACCTTCGACCATACAAAGTCTCGTACGGTGCCATTTTAATGCTCGTTTGATAACTGTTATTGTATGCAAACTCAATCAACAGTAGAAATATCTCCCAGTTGCCTTTGAACTCTAAAAAACAACATCAAAGCATATCATCAAGTATTTGAATTACTTGCTCCACAATAACCCAGACAATGTCTTTCTTTCTCAGTGATAGAGGCAATCCTAATACAAAATCCATCGTGACACACTCTCATTTCCACTCTGGAATCATCACTAGCTGTAACAAACCTGAAGATACCTGAAGCTCCACTTTAACTTGCTGACAAACCAAACGTTTCAATACGAACTTAGAAATCTCTCATTTCATACCTGGCCACCAGTACATCTGTTTCAAGTCGTTGTACATTTTATTGCTACCAGGATGAATTGACAAGCTATTACTATGAGCCTCTTGTAAAATTTTTTGAACAAGGTCAGAATTCCTCAGAACACAAATTTTGCCTTTGAAGTACAAACTGTCATCTGAACCCACATGAAAATCTGAATCAGGTGTCATATCAATTTGTTTCTATTAGCTATCAAAACATCATCAACCAAGCTTCGCAAATCTGTTGCAAAAATGTTGGTCCAGCTTTTAATTAAGCTAAAATCGAACCATCATCAATCAATGTGAACCGCGTGTTCAAATCTCTCAAAGTAAATAAATATTTTCTACTTAATGCATCAACAACGACATTAGCCATTCCCAAATGATAGTCGATAACCAAGTCGTATTCTTTCAATAACTCAAGGCATCTACGTTGTCTCAAATTCAAATCTTTTTGTGACATCAAATTCTTCAAGCTTTTATGATCCGTGATGATATGACATTTTTCTCCGTACAAATGGTGTCGCCAAATCATCAAACCAAATACAATAGCTGCAAGCTCTAAATCATGAGTCAGATAATTCTTTTCATGCGGTTTCAACTGTCTAGAAGCATACGTTATCACTTTTCCCTCTTGCATTAAAACACATCCCAAACCATTCAATGACGCATCACTATAAATCACAAATTCTTTACCAGACTTTGGCTGAACTAACATAGGTGCTTCGGTTAACAAAGCTTTCAACTGATTAAAACTTTGCTGACATTTCTCAGACCATTCGAATTTAACATCTTTTTGCAATAATTTTGTCAATGGTGTAGCAATCATCAAGAATCCCTTGACGAGTCTTCTGCAATATCCAACTAAACCCAAAAAACTTCTGACTACAGATACATTTCTCAGAGGTTTCTAGTCTACCACAGTTGAAAATTTTCTCGGATCAACTCAATGCCATTGGCTGATACAAAATGTCCTAAAATTTTGACTTCTTGAAGCTAGAACTCGAATTTGTTAAACTTAGCGAACAGTTGTTTTTTACGTATGGTTTGCAAAACAATTCTCAAATGTTGGGCATGTTCTGTCTCAGCTCGTAAATAGATCAGAATGTCATCAATGAATACAATAACAAATCTGTCTAAAAACGGTCTGAATATTTTGTTCATCAAGTCCATAAACACAACAGGTGCATTATTCAAACCAAATGGCATCACAAGGAACTCATAATGTCCGTTCTGAACACAATTTTTGGAACATTTGAGTCTTTAACCTGTAATTGATAATAACCAGAATAGAGATCAATCTTTAAGAATATCGTCGTACCTTTCAATTGGTCAAACAGATCATTGATACGTGGCAAATGATACTTATTTTTTATCGTGACTTTTTTGATATGTCGATCACATCGATCCGTCCGTTTTCTTAACAAATAACACTGGAGCACCCCAAGGAGAAAAACTGGGTCTAGCAAAACCCCTATCTGTCAACTCTTGCAACCGAGCTTTCAACTCTTTCAATTCAGTAGGTGCCATTCTATATGGAGCTATCGATATCGAAAATGTTCTAGGCATTAACTCAATAGCAAACTCAACCTCTCTGATCGGCGGTAACCTAGCAATTCTTTTGAAAACACATCTGTATAATGTAACACCCCTCACCCATATCTATCACCGGAATAGTGTTACAGAGCATTACCGGACTTATTATACAATCGAACATACATTTCTCATACAATTATCAAATTAAAACACAAGTCATTCACAATCATTCATATCGTCCCTAATACGAGCCTACGAGGCCAAAATCATCCATTAGGAGTGGTTCGGGACAAAACCAATAACTTAAAAATTTTTAGAGAACTTAGAATTTTTTTTCAAAATACAGGGGACATACGCCTGTATGGCCCGACCGTGTGTCTCACAAACGTGTCACAAGCTATGTGGACATTCGAAATGGAATCACATGGTCGTGTCCAAGCCCGTGTCTGATCCCATGTAACTTTCTGACTTAGGTCGCACGGCCAACCACATGCCCATGTGACCAGCCCGTGTGCCAGGCCGTGCCAAACCTGTAGGGTATACTAACTTAAGCCATACGCCCAAGTCACAAACCCGTGTGCTAGGCCGTGTGGAGCATATTGACTTGATTTCTAATTTAACACCAGAAGACACACGGCCACGTCATCGGGCAGTCTGTCATACACGGCTGAGACACACACTCATCCATATCTTTGATATACCCGTTGGACCATTCAGAATACTATCGGATACTCGAGAATCTTGCACCCTAAATGCGACATACATAGCCGAAGCTATCTCAATCACATATCTCATATAATGCTCGCTCTCGAGCTATCAACGGGTCTGCTCACACAAGCCGACGAGAATCCGTAACACATGCCGGATAACTCAGCCATCGATAGGACGTACGGACCAGCACCCAAATCACATAACCCCTAATGACATGTCTTTCGCATCCTAATCTATTTCTAAAGTTCAATCGAGATTTCTTAATGCTGAATCGTCGTCAAATATATCCACTAGGTCGTATTTCACAAATAATTAAATAATAAGCATTTGAAATACAATTGTATTAATGCTTATTAACATACAAACTTTCCCCTAATGCAAAAACGATGAAATGAGTCGATTAGTCCAACACTTTGTTTTTTCCCCCGATCTAAATCCGAATTTCGCTTTTCTTGACCTATATGTAATCAAATTTAACTTATTTAATTATCATTCTATTCAATTTAGCCCAAAATGCATATTATGGAAACTTTACACTTTTGCCCCTAATATTTCAACATTTTTTACAATTTAGTCCTTATCTCATTAAAACACAATTTCATGCAATTAGTTCCCTACCCATGCTAGCCGAATTTCATATAGTCTCATAGCAGCTCTTATTTTTCATTTATTTCATAATTTAACCACAAAATTTAAACATTTCATAAATTACTTCCTAATTGACTATTTTGTCAAAAATCACTTTAGAAATGTTGTTTATCTAACAAGAAACATGCATTTTCTATCATCAAACATCAAAATACACATGTATTCATCAATGGAAAAACCCTAAACCTTTAACAATTTTTCAAATTAGTCCTTGGGCTAGCTAGATTAAGCTGCAACGATCTTAAAAACATAGAAATCATTAAAAATAGAGTCAAAAATCACTTACATGCACTAGAGCCAATGGTCGAATGCTTCAAACACAAAAATGGGGTTCACTTCTTCTAATTTTCGGCTAGGGAAGAAGATGGGCTAAAAAAATATGGTTTTAGTTTACTAAATTTTAATTTAATAACTAAATTACTTATTTAATCTTAATATATATCCTTTAAAGCCATTAAAAGATTTCCATCTGTAACACCCTTTACCCAAGTCCGAGGCTGGGACCAGGCACGAGGCATTGACTTAAATGCAAGCATACAATCATTTCTAAGTTATAAAAACTAGATCAAATTTAAAATTTTTCAATAATTGTCTAAAAGACCTTGATACGGGCCGACGAGGCCTAAAACACGCTTTGAAATTGGTATGGGGATAGTCTGAATTTTTTTGGAAACTTTAAAAAAATATCATTTGAAACAGGGGTACACGCCTATGTGGTCAGTTCGACACAGCTGTGCTGAAGGCGCCCATGTAACTCATACGGCCTAAGCAAAATAGGGGAACGCCCGTGTCCCCTTCCCGTATGGATTTATTTTCCAACTCGAACCTATAGGGGTTTTTACACGGCTTAGCACATGCCCGTGTCTATAGCCCGTGTCTATAGCCCGTGTCTATGCCCGTGTATAAAAACCTTAACATTATGTTTCTAACGTCAGCAACAAATTAGAGGCACACAGCCAACGCACATGCCCCTGGCCAAAGGCCGTGTGGAGAGACACACGGCTGTGTCTCTACCCGTGTGTTTACTACCATGCATACCGACTTGCAAATTCGAGGTGCAGGGGACACACGACCAAACAACACGCCCATAGGCTGGTCGTGTGTCACACACGGCCTAGGCACACGCCCGTGTGTCTAGTTGTGTGGACAAAATAAGGCTTTTTACCAAGCTTATTTGCCACCTTTACTAGCACTAAGCTATACTACACCAAGACAAACCAATTTCACACACACCACCATGGCTAAATCACCCCCCAACCGAACATTCCACACATTAGGGCCACTCTACTTAATCACAAATAAACTCAACAACATACAAAATCATTCAATTTACTCATTCCCAAAAGAAGATCATCATTTACATTTATCAATAACCAATATTAGCCACTATCCATGACATTATACAAAATGACTCAATAGCTATGACAAGCCACTCGTTTGGCCCAAAACAATGTGACCATTACAAAAAGACTAGTTCCTATACATGCCATAATCAAAATGATAAAACTAGCTATACCAAATGCTTCAGGGATAGTATGACTGGCTTGTCCGACATAAGGCAATGATCCACGAGCTACTTTGGCATTTAGGTACCTGTACCACTCACCACATGGTCATAAGTTCTCTAATTTTGATATAAACCATAAATCTTTAGTTGAACCATTTGGAATACTGCAGGATATTGAGAAACGCCAAATTATACATATTTTTACCCCAAATACTTAGCATATTTATGGATGTTTATTACTAGATTTGTGCATTTTGGTGCTCTTAATCCGGTTATTTCATGTTTTGTACTCAGGAGAGCACCAAGAGTCAAAAGGAGCCAAAAACGAGCAAAAAAGGGATGAAACGGACCAAATCGAGAAGATGACACGGCCTAAGCCTTGCCACACGGGTAGCTCACACACTTGTGTCTTTTGAGGGTGTCGACCAAGGCTTTCACGATTCACACGACCTGGCCATTGACCCATACGGCCGTGTGCAATTTAACGGATCGAACATGGCCTGGCAATCACATCACACGGCTATGGCACACAGGCGTGTCCCTATTTCAAGAAGTTGTATTTTACACGGAAAAGGATACTTAGGGAGGAAGAAAGCCAATCCAAAGCCTATATAAACACCCTAAGTATGACTTAGAAAGGGGGTCCCCTCCAGAACTTTTCTGGAGTACAAAACCACACGCCGAGAATTAGTTGAAGGAAGCCAGATGATCCATCCCAAAAGCCGGAGCTACTCCAAGACTGAAGATCTCTCTCAGAATTCCTTCAGGGGTTTTAGAGTTTTCTTTATGTTTTGTTATTTTCATACTTTTGAGATGTACTCTTATTTTATTATGAACTAAACCCCTTAAATACCTAAGGGGGTTGAAACCTATGATGGATCTTGTTATTATTATCTGAACTGTATGATAAATACTTGATTTGTTCTTAATTATGTGTTCTTAATGCTTGAGTTAATATTCCAGGTATTGATTCATGATTTGATGTGCTTATGTAGAGGAGTAAAAGTCCCTGTCTAATAGTAGATTTGACATAATTAAGCAGAGTTGATCGAATGCCTAGAAATAGGGTTACGAGATTTTACCGAATTAGGGTGAAACCTAATATGGGAGTCCATAGATCGATTTACTGGTTCCCTAGGGGTTTTAATTAAGAAAGAGATTTCGATTAATTCAACTGAGGGTTAGACATTATTAGTCTCAAAAGAGATAATAATATAGGTTAAGGAGTCTTACAGATCAAGTCAAGTGAATAAATGATTGGTTCAGAGTCAGATAACAAGTGAAATCTAGGTGGATTCCTCCTTGGGTGTCGTCTTTATCAATTACTTTTCTTCAAGTCTTTTTTTCCAAATTTGCTCTTTGTTTTAGTTTAATTAGTTAATTAGTTTAGTTAATCAGTTTAATAAACAACCCCTCTTTATTTCTAGGTTAAATAATAAAAAGATAGTTATTACTAGTACTTTTGGTTCCCTTGGGTACGATATCTCGGTCTTGCCATTACTATACTATTGTTTGATAGATGCGCTTGCCTTTTCGTCGTGATAATAGTTAGTCTAGGTTTGATCTTCATTATAAATATTTATTATTTGTTACGAATCACGCGATCAGATATTCAATAACCCTAAACATGGGATAAGATGCCAACGCCATGTCCCAGACATGGTCTTACACTGGCTAGTATGCTAAAGTCGATGCCATGTCCTAGACATGTCTTACATAGACTTTCATATATCGAGGCCAATGCTATGTCCCAGAAAGGTCTTACCCTGGCTCTCATCTATTAGTGTCGATGCCTTGTCCCAAACAAGTTTTACACTGACACACAACAAGCTGACGCCATGTCCCAGACATGGTCTTACACTAACTTGTATATCTCGAGGCTGATGCATGTCCTAGACATGTCTTACACTAGCTCCCGTCTCAATGCCGATGAATGTCCCAAACATGTCTTACACTAGCACAGATATCACCCAATGTCATTGCATGAATATCTAAATTTATTCCTAATGTTCAACTGAGAGTCTTTATTACATTAATTTCTCAACATGCATACTTATATTCACAATCAAAACAATTTATGCAATCTCAATTCAATTACATATCATAACAATATAGTTGCATTATTAACATACAACTTACCTTGGCTTACAAAAGGTGAGCAGCTAATCGGCCTAATCCACAAGCTTGGCCTTTCCCCGTTCTAAGTCTAGTTTTCGTATTTCTTGATCTAACATAATAAAAATTCACTCATTTAATCATAAATAAATTTAGACAATAAAAAATTCACATTGTTGACAAAATAACCATTTTGCCCCTAGACTTTTACAAAATGACCATTTTACCCCTAGGCTTGAAAATCAATTTTTATCAAATTTCTTCATGTCTTAAGCCTATTCGAACCCTTTTTACTCTTACAGCAACCCAAAATTTCCATTATTTCACAAAAGTACCATTTATTTTACAAACTTTACAAAATGGTCCTATTAGGGTTTTCATGAGAAGTCCTTTCACAAAAGTTGTTTATTTAACAACCAAGGTTCATTTTCTTCCATAAAAACTCAGCAAACATCATAAATTCTTTCATTGCAGATCCCTAAACTATCAACCATTTTGCAAAATAGTCCCCTCAACAGATAGCTCATGCTACAAGGGTTCCAAAGGTACCAAAATCATAAAAAATAACCATCTAAATCACTTACTTGAGAGAGGTATAAGTGGATGAAAGTTTCAAGCTTCCAAAAACCCCATTCTTGTTGAAAGTTTCGGTGGAGGAGAAAGGAAAAAATGAAAAGATGATGCTTAGTCACCAGGGTAATATTTTAGTACACATTAAGTCACCTACCCCTTGACCATTTGATTTTCTTGTCCCCTATGGCCGGCCATCAACTTCTAAAGGTCCTAATTGCACTTTAAAGACCCCCAATTTTGGTTCTCTAGCTATTTAGTATATCTATCTAGTAAAATAAGACTTTCGCCCTTCATGCGATTTAGTCCTTTTTTGAAATTAAGATTTCAAACGCCACCATTAATTCACATAAATTTGCATACACTCATATAAACATACTATGACACCAAAATAATAATAATAAAATAATTTCTCGGCCTCAAATTTGTGGTCCCGACACCACTGTTCCGATTAAGCCTAAAATCAAGCCTTTACACCATCTTTGTCCACTGACTTTATAAATGGGCTAATTTCCACAAAAGGACCTCCACTTTAAAATTCTATAGATATTAGATACCTTTAGCTAATAGAACACAAGTTTTACACTTTATGCGATTTAGTCCTTTTTATCGAATTGAGCATTTAAACGATTAAATTTCTTAACGAAATTTTTCCACATTCATACTATCATGCTGTAAACATTAAAATAATAATAAAATAATTATTTTGACCTCAGATTTATGGTCCCAAAACCACTGTTCTGATTTGACTAAAAACGGGCTGTTACATATACTTACATGCCACTAGAACCGATTCAAGCTTCAATTCAGAAACTCTAGGATAAATATATAAGTAAGATACGCTTCATATCCTTTTCTAACATATTTTTCTACAGACATAGCTGATATAACATTAGATATAATGATCAGTCTATCTGACTCAATTCGAAGTATTTCATCATTCTGACATTTCAACACAATATGCTTTCCTCTACAATTCACAATAGCATCATGCAGAGTTAACCAGTCCATACCCAGAATCACATCAAACTCATCAAAGGGTAGTAACATCAAATCAGCCGAAAAGTTGCAACCCTAAAATATCAAAGGACAATTTTTACAGACTTTATCAACTAACACATACTGGCCTAAGGGGTTCGTTTCTTTCCCCACAACATAAGTAGACTCAAAAGGTATTATCTTATCTGACACTAAAGTATTGCATACATGTAAATGTGTTGACCCCAGGTCAATCAAAGCATTAACATTAACATCAAAGATAGAAAATGTAATGGTAATCACATATGGAGTTGAAGCTTTCTTTCGAGCACGGATCGCATAAGCTTTAGAAGGTGCTCGTGCGTCAAATCTCACACAGATTCCTTCATTCCACTACAGCTATTACCTACATTTCTAGTGTTTCGAGGTGGTCTCCCTCTCGCAGCTGTATTGCTTGGTCAATTAGTCTGAGCCTTTTCTTCGTTAGACCTTTCCGGGCAATCTCTAAGATAATGTTCATATGAACCACATTTGAAACATGACCCATCTTTCAATCTACATTCATCGAAGTATCGTCTATTACATTGCTAACATTCAGGCTTGTTATTTCTGAAACTGTCCACACTCGCTATAGACACAGCCCAGGGTTTCAACCACAAATGCTATTTTCTTCTATCTTTTCTAGAATAACCCACTAATGCTGATGAACAACTATAACATTCTTTTGACTTCTTAAATAGTGATGAGTATGATTTTCCTAAATGTCGCTTTCCTGAATCATGAACCTCAGAATCAGCTTTTCTCTTTTCTTTGCTAAATTCCCCTACTTTATGCGCTCTATCAACCAGAACTACAAATTCTTTCAACTCAAGGATCTTGACTAATAGCTTGATATTTTTGTTTAACCTATCTTCAAATTGAGTATACATAGTGTAACACCCCTTACCCGAGTTCACGTCAGAACAGAATACGAGGTGTTATCGGACTTAAACACATACATACAAACATTTTCGGGTCATAAAGTTTTGCTCAATTTTTAAAACTTTCAAACTTCTTCTTAACAACCCTAATATAAACCTACGAGGTCCAAAACACGCTTTGGAAATAGTTCAGGAATAAACTAAATACTTTAGAAAACTTTGTAAATTTTCAAAGCAGACAGGGACACACGCCCGTATAGAAGGGCGATACGCCATGTGTCTTCTTAACATGGCCATGTTGAAAGCCTGTGTGGCTCACACGGCCTGAACATATCAGGACAGGCCTGTTCCCCTAGCTCGTATGAATTTATTTCTAACTTTGAACCTACAGGGGATTTCACACGGCTTGGCACACGCCCGTGTCCATGACCCGTGCACAAAAACCTTGACATTCTATTTCTAACGTCAGAAACCCTTTAGGGGCACATGGCCATGGTACATGCTTGTGTACTAGGCCGTGTCCTCCACACAGTTGAGACACACGGTCTTGTCTCCGCTCGTGTGGATACTACTTAGCATTCTGTTTTACCAAATTTAGGTGCAGGGGACACACGGCCTGACTGCACGCCCATGGGGCAATCAGTGTATCACACACGATCTAGGCACACGCCTGTGTGTCTGCCCATGTGGACAAAAACAAGGCTATCTACCAAGCCTTTTTGCCACATTTACTTGCCCTAACCTACAAAACATCAAACATATAAAATCCAACCATAAACACACATAACTACAGCAGCCACAACCATGAGAATTTTCATCAAATGCATTTAATAGTAATCAATATTAGCCAACATCAATGGCCTATACAAAATGAATATCACATCCATATAAGCCAACACTTGTGGCTAAATTAACATGACACTAAACAAAAAGACCAAGTCCCTATACATGCCACACTCAAGACATTTAAACTAGCTATACCAAAAGCTTTAAGTGGTAGTGTGATCGATGCCTCTGACGTCCCTTGATTCCCGATGCTAGCTTGGTGGCACTATAAGAAAATGGAAAAGAGAGGGAGTAAGCATAAAGCTTAGTAAGTTACAAGTAATAATTAACATTGCTTTACCAAGTAACATCATACTCATAACATATCATACACTTGCACAAGATTCTTGAATGACTATAGACATAACTTACTCATTTCATCCTTACTATTTATATACATTACCCGAGCTCATTCTTATGAGTTTCTTATAGGTACCTATATGACTTGCAACATAATCATAACTTTTCTCAATCATGATATAATCCTTAAATCACCCGTTGAAACAGTTGGAAAAATAAATGGATATCCGCTAAGCCTCATACGAAAGGGTAAGATGCCGATGTCATGCTCCAAGCATGGCCTTACAGTAGCCCACATATCGAGGCCGATGCAATGTCCCAGACATGGTCTTACACTAGCCCACATATCAAGGCCAATGCCATGTCCCAGACATGGTCTTACACTAGCCCAAATATCAAGGCCGATGCCATGTCCCAGACATGGTCTTACACTGGCTCTCATATAAATACCGATGCCATGTTCCAAACATAGTCTTACACTGGCTCTCATATACCGATGCCGATGCCATGTCCCAGACATGGTCTTACAATGGCTCACATAACCCTAGTATCACGGCATGGATATCCAATCTATTCCTACAATTCAACTGGGAGTTTCATCACATCCAATTTTGTCATGCATATTCTTAATAAAATCAAACATTTCATGCAATATCCATTATTTAATGCATAATAACAATAGAATTGTAATATTTACGTGCAACTTACCTCGGTATACAAAATATGGGGACTAGTTCGATTTAGTCCACTAGCTTGGTTTTCCCCCGGTCTAGGTCCAGATTTCATATTTCTTGATCTAAAATGAATAAATTCACTAATTTAATCATCACATTAATCAAGACATTTCACAAACTATATTTTGGCTAAATGACCGTTTTGCCCCTAGACTTTCATAAAATTACGATTTATCCCTAGGCTCGTAAATCAATTTTCATCAAATTTTCTCACAAACCAAGCCTAGTTGGATTCTTTGTATACTAGAAGCAGCCCACAACTCCCATTATTTCACACATTTACCACATAATTTATAACTTATACAAAATGGTCTTTAGTTAGGGTTTTCATGAAAACTACTTCACAAAAGTTATTTATTTAAGAACCATAACTCATTTTCCTCCATAATATTTCAGCAAACAATATAAAAGCTTTCATGGCAAAACCCTAAACTTTTAAAAATTTGTAAAATGGTCCCTCCATTAGCTAAATTAAGCTACAAGGGTCCCAAAAGTACAAAAATTATCAAGAAAAGCCATCAAAATCACTTACTTGCAAGAGTAAAGAGTGGCTGAAATTTTGAACTCCCAAAACCCTTAAAATGGCTGGTATTTTCAGTGGTATGGACAAGAAGATGAAAAAGATGGCAACCTCTTTCTTTTTGTTTTATTTCTAGTCAAAATAAGCTACCAACCTCACCTAATTTTGACTTTTCTACTCCTCTTTGTCTTTATTGCCGGCCACTCCTATTGACATGGGTCTATTTGCCCTTTAAAGACCCCTAATTATGATTCTCTATTTATTTAACACCATTTTCCAGAAAAATAAAACTTTTGCCCTTTATACGATTTAGTCTTTTTTTCGCAATTAAGCTCACAATCGCTAAAATTAATTCATCAAAATTTTCATGCATCCATGTAAACGTGCTATAACACATCAAATAATATTAAAAATAATTTCTTCAGGCCTCGGATTAGTGGTTCCAAAACCACTGTTCTGACTTGACCCAAAATCAGGTTGTTACAATTCTCTCCCATTAGGGATTTTCATCCTAAAAAATCTTACCGTTAAAAAGGTTTAGGTATTGGTCTCTCATGGTCTCCTTGGGCTCCCATGTGGCCTCTTCTATCCCATGTCTATGCCATAATACCTTTATAAGTGCTATACTCTTATTCCTCAATTGTTTGACCTCTTGCGCTAAAATCTTAACTGATTCTTCGCCATAAGTCATATATGACCGAATCTCAATCTCTGTTGGCGAAAGAACATGCGAAGGGTTAGAACAGTAACGACGAAACATCAACACATGGAAAACATTGTGGATCTTCTCTAACTTGGATGGCAAGGCTAGTCGATAAGCTACCGGTCCAATTCTTTCAGTCACCTCATAAGGTCCAATAAAACATGGACTTAATTTTTCTTTCTTACTGAATCTGAGGACTTTCTTCCACGGGGATACTTTTAAAAACACCTTATCACAGACTTGAAACTCAATTTCTTTTCGTTTCAAATCCACGTAGGATTTCTGTCTATCAGAAGTGGCCTTCAAGCAATCACAAATTACCTTTACTTTCTCTTTTGTCTCTTTGACTAAGTCAACCCCATGAATCTTATTTTCTCTGAGTTTGGTCCAAAACAAAGGCGTTCAACACTTACGCCTGTATAAGACCCCTTAAGGCGCCATTTTCAAACACGACTGATAGCTATTGTTATAGGCAAACTCTATCAGGAGTAAATACTTTTCCCAACTGCCTTGGAATTCAAGGACACAACACCGTAACATGTCTTCAAGAATCTGAATTACTCTTTTCGACTAACCGTTGGTTTGTGGATGGAAAGCCATGCTAAAGTTCAACTTTGTCCCCAAAGCTTCCTGTAACTTTTTCCAAAACTGAGAGGTGAATCTCGGATCCCTATCTGAAATAATTGATAAAGGTACTCCATGAAGTCTCATAATCTCAGAAATATACAGCTCAACTAGCTTATCGAGTGAGTTGTCGGTACGTACCGGAATAAAGTGAGTTGATTTCGTTAAGCAATCAACTATGACCCAAACAGCATCTTTCTTTCTTGGTGACGACAGTAATCCCATCACAAAATCCATGGTAATTCGATCCCATTTCCACTAAAGAACCATCACAGGCTGAAGTAAACCTGAAGGTACTTGGTGCTCGGCTTTCACTCATTGACAAATTAAACATTTCGACACAAACTCTAGGTTGTCTCTTTTCATACCCTGCCACCAATACAATCTCTTCAAGTCATTATACATCTTGGTACTACCCAAATGGATTGACATACAACTACTATGTACTTCGTGAAGAAATTTCCCATCATCTCTAGGTACACAGACCCTATCTTGGAACATCAAACAACCATCAGAACCAATCCAAAAATCTGATTTAATACCTGACTCACATTGAGCTCTCTTGGTTTGCAAATCACTGTCATCTTTCTGAGCTTCACAGATCTCTTGGAGAAATGTCGATCTAGCTCTCAACTCCTCTAGTATCGAACCATCATCGGACACAGTCAACTGAGTATTCGTAGCTCTCAAGGAAAATAATGATTTCCTACTCAAAGCATCAGCGACCACGTTCGCCTTCCCTGGCTGATAGCCGATCACCAACTCATAATCTTTTATGAGCTCCAGCCATCTCCATTGGCGAAGGTTCAATTCCTTTTGAGTCATCAAATATTTTAGACTTTTATGGTCGGTAAATACTCGGCATCTCCTGCCATACAAGTGGTGTCTCTAAATCTTCGGTACAAACACTATGGCTGCTAAATCTAAGTATTGTGTTGGATAATTTTTCTCATACAACTTCAGTTTTCTCGAGGCATATGCTATTACCTTGCCTTCTTGCATGAGCACGCATCCTAATCCATTCAAGGATGCATCACTACACTATGAATTCTTTTCTCGATTCCAGTTGCACTAAAATTTGGGATTCAGTCAACAACGCCTTTAGTTTCTCGAAACTCTGTTGGCATTTTTCCGTCCAATTGAACTTGACATCTTTCTGTAGCAACCTTGTCATCGGAGTAGCAATCATGGAGAATCCTTTAACGAATCGTCTGTAGTAACCCGCTAAGCCTAGAAGGCTTCTAATCTCTGATACATTCCTTGATGGTTTCCACTCAACAATAGCTGAGATCTTACTAGGGTCAACTCTAATTCCATATATAACCTCTCAGAGCCAAAACTCACTTTTACTAAACTTGGCATACAACTGTTTGTCTCTTAAAGTCTGTAAAATAGTTCTCAAATGCTTCACGTGTTCACTCTCATCACAAGAATAGATTAATATATCATCGATAAAAACAACAACGAACTTATCCAAGTATGATCGGAAAATACAGTTCATTAAGTCTATGGGCATGACAAGGAACTCATAGTGCTCGTACCTCGTCTGAAATGCGATTTTCGGTACATCTTGCTCCTTAATTCTTAGCTGGTAATAATCGGTTCTTAAGTCTATCTTAGAAAACACTGTGGCTCCTTTCAATTGGTCAAACAGATCATTGATCCTTGGCAAAGGATACTTGTTCTTCACAGTCACCTTGTTAAGCTATCTGTAGTCTATACATAACCTCGTCGATCTGTCTTTCTTTTTCACAAAAAGTACTGGAGCACCCCACAGAGAATAACTCGGTCTCGCAAAACCCTTAACCGTTAATTCTTACAGCTGAACCTTCAACTCTTTTAACTCCAACGGTGCCATCCTATACAGGGCAATCGATATAGGCACAGTACCAGGGACTAACTCAATACCAAATTCGACTTCCCTAGTTGGAGGAAATCTGGGCAACTCTTCCGGAAACACATTCGGAAACTCACATACCACTGGCACTAACTTAATCTTTACTTCCGACACTTGAGTATTCAACACAAATGTGAGATAAGACTCATACCCTTTTCTCATATATTTCTCAACGTCATAGAAGAAATCACTACAGGTAAGCTATCTGGTTCACCTGATTCAACCTGAAGAATATCTTCATTTTCACATTTCAGTTCAATGAATTTCTTCCCACAATTTACTATAACATCATGGGTAGACAACCAATCTATACCAAGGATAATGTTAAATTCATCAAACGGCAATAACATGAGGTTAGCCAGAAAAAAATGACCTCTAATTGTTAAAGGACAATTTTTACATACTTGGTCAACAAATAAATGCTTGCCTAATGGGTTTGACACCTTTACCAAAAATTCTATAGACTCGACAGGCATATTCATGCTAAACACCAGTTTTACACAAGCATACGAATGGGTAGACCACGAATCAATCAAAGCAACAACAGAAATATCATAAAGAGAAAAACTACTCGTAATCACATCCGGTGACGATGTCTCTTCACAAGCACGAATGGCATAAGTTCTTGCAGGCGCTCAGCCCTCAGACCTCACAACGAAATCACTATGTGCACCACGGTGGCTAGCCCCACTTCCCAGACTCTTTTGTGGTCTACTTCTCGAAGGGGCATAACTCGCTCTCACATCTTGCTTTTTGCCTTTCTCATCCATTTTAGGATAGTTTCGGATGAAATGGTCTAGTGAACCACTCTTGAAACAACCTCTATCATTTCCTTGACACTCATCGAAATGACACCTACCATACTGCGAACACTCTGGCCTATTTGGCCAAGCACTACCAACACTCGTGATAGAAGTGGTTTGAGCTTTAGAGGTCATGTACTACTTATTCTTATTTCTACTCGAGAATCCCACAGAAGTATTCGATCAAGTAGGAAACTCTCTCGGTCTCTTGGATGAAGTCTGATGTGATTTCTCCATCTATCTTTTCTTTACGTCACGAAACTTCATATCAGCTTTTCTCTACTCTTTTGCCAATTCTTTTGCCTTGCAAGCTCTCTCAACAAGTATCACAAACTCCCTTAACTCTAAGATGGCAAATAATAATCAGATTTCTTCGTTCCATCCGTCTTTAAATCTCTTGCACATGATAGCTTCGATAGATACACACTCCCTAGCATATTTCCTGAGCCTCACGAACTCACACTCACACTCTGTCACTGTCATTTGGCCTTGCTTTCATTCTAGAAATTTCTTCCTCTTCTGATCTATAAACCTCTGACTAATATACTTCTTTCAAAATTCCTCTTGGAAAAACTCCTATGTAATCCTTTCCTTTGGTACAACCGACACAAGGGTGTTCTACCATTGGTAGGTCGAGTCTTGCAGGAGTGACACAACAAACTTCATGCACTCCTCAGGTTTGCAAGACAATTCATCGAATACCCTGATGGTATTTTCTAGCCAGAACTCTTCCCTTTCTGGGTCATCATCTATATTCGCTCTGAATTCCTCAGCCCCTTGTATCAGAATTCTATCAACCGGAGGTTTCTCCCTTCTAATCATCTCTAAAGCTTGGGGAGCTATGGGGGTAGGCTGGGGGATTGGAGGGGGTGGAGGAGGTGGAGTGTTCGGTTTTGCACGAACAAACTCTAAATACCATGCCTTCATCACATGGAGGTAAGCTTTTCTAGCCCCTCTGCCCTAGCTAAATGTCACGGGCCCACTCTCAATTGGCACGGTCCCTTTGGTGGGAGCCGGTGCATCACTCTCTACATCATCTGCCACTGCTTCATCGGGATCCATTTACTATATGAAAACACAATTTAGAGGTCAGGAGTCGTCACACTATCACAATGTATTTATGGCATGTATAGCTAGACTTGTACACTCACTACGTTAGTCTGAGAATCGACTAAATCGTAGCTCTGATACCACTAAATGTAACACCCCTTACGCGAGTTTGACGCTGGAACAGGGTACGATGTGTTATCGAACTTAAACACATATATACAAATATTTTTGGGTCATAAAATTTTGCTCAATTTTTAAAACTTTCAAACTTCTTCTTAACGACCCTAATATAGACCTACGAGGTCTAAAACACGCTTTGGATATGGTACAGGAATAAACTAAACACTTTAGAAAACTTTATAAAATTTCAAAGCAAACAGGGACACACGCCCGTGTAGAAGGGCAACACGTCCGTGTGTCTTCTTAACATGGCCATGTTGAAGGCTCGTGTGGCTCACAAGGCCTAAACATATCAGGACATGCTAGTGTCCCTAGCTCGTAGGAATTTATTTCTTGTTTCAAACCTACAAGGGTTTTCACATAGCTTGGCACACGCCCATGTCCATGACCCGTGTACAAAAACCTTGACATTCTATTTCTGACGTCAACAACCCTTTAGAGGCACACAGCTATGGTACATGCCCATGTACTAGGCCATGTCCTCTACACGATTGAGACACACGGCCATGTCTCCGCCCGTGTGGTTACTACTGAGCATTCTATTTTGCCAAATTTAGGTGCAGGGGACACATGGCCTGACTGCACGCCCATGGGGCAATCCATGTCATACACGATCTAGACACACGCCCGTGTGGACAAAAACAAGGCTATCTACCAAGCTTTTTTACCACTCTTACTTGCCCCAACCTACACAACATCGAACATATCCAATCCAAGCATAAACACACATAACTAAAACAGCCACAACCATGAGAATTTTCATTAAAAGTATTTAATAATAATCAATATTAGCCAACATCAATGGCCTAAACAAAATGAATATCACATCCATATGAGCCAACACTTGTGGCTAAATTAACATGACACTAAACAAAAAGACCAAGTCCCTATACATGCCAACTCAAAACATTTAAACTAGCTATACCAAAAACTTCAGTTGATAGTGTGATCGATGCCTCCGACGTCCCTTGATTCCCGATGCTAACTTGGCGGCACTATAAGAAAATGGAAACGAGAGGGAGTAAGTGTAACACCCCTCACCCGTATCCAACTCCGGGACAGGGTTTGAGGCGTTACTGGACTTAAACATTCACAAACATACAAAATCAGGTCACCAAATTTTTCCCAAAATAAAAACTTTTCAAACACATGTATATCATCCCTTATACAGGCCTTCGAGGCCTAAAACATACATCGGGGCAGTTTGGGACAAAACTGAAAACATTTGATAAACTTTGGGCAACTTAATAAATTTTCTTGCTTTGGAGAGTCACACGCCCGTTTGGCTTGGGACACGCCCGTGTCCTTAGCCCGTGTAATTCTCTATTTATGATGTAAGGAAAATAATTTATACTACACGGCCAGGCCACACGCCCGTGTACTTGGCCGTGTCCTCCACACGTCTGAGACACATGGCCGTGTCTCTACCCGTGTAGCTAACACTTAGGCTATTTTTCAAGCCTTATGTTGGCCTTATTTTTCCCCCATACTTTTACACATCATAGGCACCAATTATAGCATCAATTTAATGTTTAATCAACCTTTGGTGAATTTCAATTAAATAATTTGCATGTTGTCATACATGTGTTTATTACCCAACACTTAATCTCTACACATTCAACAATAGTCCATGTTAAATCATTATCATATTACTACCATGCCATACATTCACTCCATGGCCACGACCATCTTGAATGGTTCTGGGGCATTCATCATGTGCCATATACTTCTCATACATGGTGAACAAGCATAATCACATAACCACATCACAAGACATTAACACATACCATGGACAAATAGGCTTACAAGCCAAAATCATTATAAGCCACATCTCATGGCTATATTCAATGAATTAATATAAGCCAACATTTTTACCAAAACATAAAAACACATATCAATAACTAAGTCCCTATACATGCCACTCACTTGAAGAAATTAAGTTTCAACAATACTTCAAAAATGGTAGCTTGATAGTGTGAGATTGCCTCCGATGATCTCCAACCCCGAGCTAACCTGAGGACACTAGAAGAAACGGAAGGTGGAGTAAGCTTTACGTTTAATAAGTCCATATGAAAATAATAAGCATTATAACAACATGTTTCCTTAGGTAACACAACTATAATTACACTTTTATTCATATTCTGGTCAAGCTATCTACTCGAGTCATAGTCGATAAATTATTTATATATCAAGCTATAGAACTCTAAATTAAGATTCATTAATTTTCCCTAAAACGAGACTCATATATCTTCTTATATAAAATTTCTAGAATTTTTGGTCCAGCCAATAAGTACAGTTTATTCTTTAAACTCTCCCCTGTTTCGCTGTCTGACATCTTCGACCTCTATCTACTAAAAATAAAATATCTCATAGTACGAGATTCGGATAATGTTCCTGTCTCTTTATCTTGAAAATAGACTCATTAAGGATTTTATTCATATGAATTTTAACTCATAATTATTTTTTTACAATTTCTAGTGATTTTCCAAAGTTAAGATAGGGGAGTCTAGAATCACTCCAACTCTATCTCACAAGAATTCAAATATCTTCTAATACATAATTCTTTTACTTACATCGTTTCCTTTATGTGAAACTAGACTCATTATTATTCAGCCTCTAATTCGACTTCCACCATTTATGGTGATTTTTCAAAGTCAGGCTACCGCTGCTGTTCAACATTGTTCCAATGCAAAATCACAATAGCTATCATAATTTCATTGTCACATTGATCATGGACTCATTATTTCATAAATCCCATATTCAATTACACAATGTAAGTTAACATGATATTGCAATACAATTCATAATCATAAGCATAAGGATGGTTCGTCTTTCAAATCCTTTCACTTTTTCATCATGTATACATATACATATGCATGAATTCGCTTACTCATCATTTATCACATTTCAATAAGGCATCACTTATGAGTATAATGTACGTACCTGTACATATCCATAGCATATCAATTAACTTTACCTTTGTCACCACACCCATCTCAGGACTTTCATCTCGTTTATTCATTATAATACCTATTGAATTTCTCAGAAATCTCGATGGATAATTCATTTACCGTCAAGTCATATAAGTGATCATCTCAAGTACGCACTCCCGCGAACCTCACATCTTATGGCGGGATTACCAGTCCAGGCTAAATCCCCCGTAATATAAACTCATAGAGTATTGTCGGGATTACTAGTCTAGGCTAAATCCCCTATGACGACATATACTCAAATGAGATAGGATCTGAATTACCAGTCCAGGATAAATTTAGATCCTAATCGGATTAGCCGTCCGAGTTAAATCCTTAATGCACACATATTCTTGGGAGGCTTGATCACTCAAGGAACACCCGTCTGGGCTAGATCCTTTTCTATATTTGAGATCAACGGATTACCCGTCTGGGCTAAATCCTTTTCTGCAACACATGCAGGATCTCAAGTCATGTAAGCCATGGTTTATCCATCAGATCTCTCTTTTTATTCAACCGGGATTTTTCTCTTTTCATCAAGTATCTCATTATGCATAGCTGATCATGCAATGTACATCCAATTCAACACATTTCCATGTTTATTTAGTCATTAGTCCATGAAATAAACATGGCATTGCATACAATTATATTTAGGCATTTGTTACAATATATAATCTTTATATCAACTAAATAAATATTCATCACACAATGCTAACACATCAATCTAAGTTCAAGTATGAACAATAATATGATTCCATTATCATTGACATATGAACTTACCTCGGTTTCGAGTACGACTATTTATTTTGAGTTTGTGCTTAACATTGTTCAACCTCATTCTAAGCCCAAATCTTGTTTTCCTTGATTATTGAGCTTGGAAGCTTGCCAAACCCTAACCATGGCTACTCTTGGTACATTCAGCTGAAGCAAGAAGAAAGGGACACATTTCGGTTTTAGAATTTTTCTTTTAATTCATTTTACCCCTAAATGACCAAAATGACCTTTTTACTATTCTTTCAAATTTTACCCAACCAAGGCCATTTTTGTCCAACAAGTTATAAAATGGTCTAATTACCATTTAAGAACCTCCCATTTAAAATTTCATAACAATTAGACATCTCTAACATGTAGAACTCAACTTTTGCACTTTTTACAATTTAGTCCTTTTGACCAAATTGAGTGCCCAAACGTCGAAATTTTCAAACGAAATTTTCACAAAATCATTCTGTGAAATCGTAGACCATAAAAATATAATAAAAAAATTTTATTACGTCGGATTTGTGGTCCCAAAACTACTAGTCCGACTAGGCCCTAATTTAGGATGTTACAGTAAGCATGAAGCTTAGTAAGTTACAAGTAATAATTAACACTGATTTACCAAGTAACATCAAACTCATAACGTATCATACACTTGCACAAGATTCTTGAATGACTATAGACATAACTTACTCATTTCATCCATACTATTCATATACATAACCCGAGCTCATTCTTATGAGTTTCGTGTAAGTACCTGTACCACTTGCAACGTAATCATAACTTTTCTGAATCATGATATAATCTTTAAATCACCTATTGAACCAATTCAAAAAACATATGGATATTCGTTAAGCCTCATACGAAAGGGTAAGATGCTGATGTCATGTTTCAAACATGGCCTTACACTGGCTCTCATATATCAATGCCATTGCCATGTTCCAAACATGGTCTTATACTAGCCCACATATCGAGGCTGATGCCATGTCCCAAACATGGTCTTACACTAGCCCACATATCGAGGCCAATGCCATGTCCCAAACATGGTCTTACACTAGCCTACATATCAAGGTCGATGCCATGTCCCAGACATGGTCTTACACAGGCTCTCATATAAATATCGATGCCATGTTCCAAACATGGTCTGACACTGGCTCTCATATATTGGTGCTGATGTCATGTCCCAAACATAGTCTTACACTGGCTCACATAACCCTAGTATCACCGCATGGATATCCAATCTATTCCTATAGTTCAATTGGGAGTTTCATCACATCCAATTTTGTCATGCATATTTTTAATAAAATCAAACATTTCATGCAATATCCATAATTAATGCATAATAACAATAGAATTGTAATATTTAAGTGCAACTTACCTCGGTGTATGATAAACCGTAATTTATACATATTTCTATCCCATGCTTAGCACACTTTATGGATGATTTTTCCTTAAAATTGAAGAATTCAATGCTCCTAATGCCTTAATTTCATGTTTTATACTTAAGTGAGCATAGGAGAGTAAAAGGAACGAGAAACGGGCCAAAAACAGAGAAAATAGACCAACGTACGAAATCAACACGGCCTGGACTTCCTCACATGGGCAGACCACACGGCCGTGTCCCTTTGGCAAGGTCAAAGCACGATTTACACGGGTAGATCACACGCCCGTGCCCATTTAACAACCTTGACCATAGCCTTAAGCAATCACACACAGGTATCACACGGGCGTGTCCCTGGCGAGCCCAAGTTTAGTCCAATTCGAAAAAAGCCAATTTTGAGCTCTTAGGCATTTCAAAGCCTATTTAAACACGGGAGGAGGCACTTAGAAGGGAGGCACAGGAGGGAGCAAGGAATTGCTCAAGGAAAGCTGATCGATCCATCTCAGAAGCCGGATTCACCATCAAGACTGAAGATCTCCCTTCAAATTCCCTCAGGAGTTTTGGGTTTTCTTATGTTTCGTTATTTTTATTCTTTTGAGATCTTTTCTTTCATTAGTATGAACTAAAACCCCTAAATACCTATGAGGAATAAAACCTAAGATGGATCTTGTTATTATTATCTGAATTGTATGATAAATATTTGACTTGTTCTTAATTATGTGTTCTTAATTCTTGTTTTGATATTTTAGGATATTTATTCAAGTTAAGATCTTATTCAGACGAGGAATAGACCCTGTCTAAGAGTAAATTTGTCATAATTAAACAGATTTGGTTGCGCGCCTAGAGATAGGGTGACAAGATTTTGTCAGATTAGGGTGAAACCTAATAAGAGGATCCATAGATCGAGTTAATGCAACCCTAGGGCGTTAATTAGGAAGAGATTTCAATTAATCAATCTAAGGTTAGACGTTGTTAGTCTCGAGAGAGATAATAATATAACTTAGGGATCTCTACGGAACAAGTTGAATGAATAAATCGTCTGATTCAGAGTCAAATAACAAGTGAATTCTAGGTGGATTTTTCCTTAGGTATTGTCTTAATCAATCGAGTTTTCCAAAAAGTATTTTTCCTAAATTTCTTTTCTATGATTTCTTAGTTTAGTTAATTAGTTAGATAAACAAAACCCTTTTATTTTTTAGGCTAGATAATAAAAAGAAAGTTGATACTAGTACTTTTAGTTCCTTTGGGTTCAATAATCCGGTGTTGCTAATGCTATACTACTGTTCGATAGGTACACTTGCCTTCATCGTGATAATAGTTTGTTTCAAGAACAATTCACTATAAATATTTAAAACCTGTCACGAATATCACGTATCAAGTTTTTGGCATCGTTGCCGAGGAAATAAGATAGTAGGAACACTCGATTTTTATTACTTTAGCCATTTACTTTTACTGTAATTTAAATTTTATTCTAATTTTTATTACTAATTCTTCTTTTTCCTTTTTTCTGGCAGGTTCTTATAGTTTATGACTAGAAGAAATCGTCAGGACCATTACTTTTTTACAGGGAATTCGATCGCACAGTTCGCAAGAACCAAAGAGAAATAAGGCGAAGCTTAAGATACATAGAGGACGAGCAAGAGGACGATACTTCAACCAGAACCGAGGAGATGGCTAAAAACCAAGAAAATCTGCTACCTCCTGCGATTGGTACTAATCCAATAAATCAGAATCCTGCTCCACGTACTATGTATAATTATGCTAAACCTAATTTAACAGGAACTGAGTCAAGTATAGTTAGACTTGCTATTGCTGCAAATAATTTTGAACTGAAACCTAACACAATTCAAATGATACAACAGTTTGTTTAGTTTGATGGTTTGCAGGACGAGGATCCCAATGCTCACTTAGCAAATTTCCTAGAATTTTGCGATACCTTTAAAATTAATGGCGTTTCTGATGATGCCATCTGCCTTCGGTTATTTCCCTTTTCGTTAAGGAATAAGGCTAAACAATTGTTGAACTCGTTACCATGAGGGTCAATCACTACTTGGGAACAAATGACCGAAAAGTTTTTATTAAAATATTTTTCGCCGGCTAAAACTGTGACAGCCCAAAGTTGACCCTAGTCGGGAAGTGGTTTCGGGACCGCTAAACCGAGTCACCGAAATGTTTGAATATGATACTTATTGTGTAGAATATGTAATTATGAATGTGTGAAAATTTCAAGCTTCAATTTGGTTGATTTCATGTGAATTTAGTCAATAGGACTTATGTGAGAAAATTCTAAAATGTGATAGGTCAATGTGTGAGGACCTACTAGTGCATGTGGACAAAGGGGGGACTTGCATGTCAAATTCCCCCCTAATGAGTAGTGGCCGGCCATGACAAAGAATGATGGGCAAAACATGTCATGAAACATGTTTTGTTAGTGGAAGAATAAAATAAGAAGCATGGGTAATAAAGAAATGGAAAACAAAAGAAAAAAAAAATGTGTGTGTAGTGTTTGTCCCCCCCATTGCCGTGAGCTCAAGAGAAGAAAGGAGAAAAGTTTGTGTTCATCCTTTCTCACCTCCATTTTAGCCTAAATTAGAAAGAAAAACAAAGAAAAAAATTTCTCATCCTTTGGTTCATCCTTGGCCAAAAATTTTAAGGAGGAAAGAAGAAGAAAGGTGAAGAGATTCGGCCATGCATGTAGCTAGGCCAAGGTATGTTTAATGATGTTCCATGAGATGCATGCATGTTTTAGTTGTTAGCTTGAGTTCTACCTAGCCCATGGTCTAAATCTTGCTATGTGATGGAAATGGCACTTGACCATGGATGCATCATTCTTGGTTGGTGTTTGATGTTGTGGTGATGAGGCATGAGGATGAGTTAAGATTCGGCCTAGGTGGAGGTTGTGTTAATGCCATTGCATGCAAAATATGAAGCTTGTTAATGATGCATGTGATGATGGCTTGATGATTCTTGAACCTCCTTTTTAGCATTTTTGTGTGAGCACATATGTGCATTGGTTGCTAAAGGGAGAAGAATCGGCTAGCAAGATGTGTGCTAAGGCCGAATGTAACTTTGCATGTTGATGAGCAATGCATGTGTTAAATCGATGAAAAGGGGGAGGATGCTTTACTAGTGTGTATATGTGTGTATTAAGTGTTGAAATCGACCCCAAAAATGGACATGCATATTCGGCCAAGGGGAAAGAAATTAGCTAATATGTTGTGTTGATGCATGATTTTTGCATGTATGAGACTTTAATGTCTAATGTATGAATATGGGCTAAGTGCCTTGTGTTCATCTTTTGATGCCTAAATGATGAAATCAATTTATTTGTTTGATTAAGCTCAAGAGCAAAGGGAAAATAAATCCGATAAAAGGGAAGGAAAAAGTGGTCGAATAGTTAGCGGGATCGTTCGATAACACCCGAGGTAAGTTCTTGAGTAAGAGAGCTTAAATTTCGATGTGATTAAATCATGCTCTATGTGTGGCTATTGAGCCGAATGTGCAAGGACAATATGTGCCTTGTGTTTGAGTTTCGTAAACGAAAATGAAATATGAATGTGCTATGAATTATTGTTAGATGTGCATGATTAATTGAATGCTGTCCGGGCTAAGTCCCGAAGGCTTTGTGCTAAGTGAATATATCTGGATTAAGATCCGAAGGCCTTTGTGCGAGATACTAAATCCGGGTTAAGTCCCGAAGGCATTCGTGCGAGTTATTAAATCCGGGTTAAGTCCCGAAGGCATTCGTGCGAGTTATTAAATCCGGGTTAAGTCCCGAAGGCATTCGTGCGAGTTGTTAAATCCGGGTTATGTCCCGAAGGCATTGTGTGAGTTACTAAAACCGGGCTATGTCCCGAAGGCATTTGAACGAGGAGCTATATCCGGTTAAATCCCGAAGGTACGTGATTTGGTAATGAATGAGCTTGCTGTAAAATTCCAGCGAATACTCGAAAAACATCCCAATATGGGGATATGTTACGTATGTGTTGAATTTAATCGAGCCCTTACAAATAAATGTTCGCTCAGTTGATAAACGAGCTACCGGCCTTCGGCCAAGTTAGTTTATTGTGTATGTACATAAGGGTTGTTAATGTTGTGAAGCAAGTTTGATATCGGTAAATTGCGTATTATGAAATATTCCGTTTAGCTAAATGTGTGCTATTCTTTGTGCATGCTGGAATTCCTTGCTCAAACTTACTAAGCATAAATTGCTTACTCGTTACATTGCTCCTCTGTTTTATAGATTTTTGGTTCTCCAGCTATCGGACTCGGGATCTTGAAGTCGAAGTCGCCCACACTATCAGAGGCTCTTTTGGGTACTATTTTGGTTGAATTTTGTTATGGCATGTATAGGACTACCCATCGTTGTCTTTCGAGTACTTTATGAAATGTATAAGTGTACAGCCATGCGAAAATGGCTTGTAGAAGTGGAGTATGGCATTAGACCATGCGTATTTATGAATGTATAGATGGTTTCATGATGTAACTATAGTTGGAATGGAAGTGTTGAGCAAATGACCAGCCACTAGAATGGCTAAGTATGATCATATGTAGGCTTATGTATGACAAGGCCCTAGTTGGTCCATGAAACCCCAAATTAGGTAAGGTTTACTTTGAAAACAGAAGCTGATAGCAGCAGTGGTGTGGATTGGAAAAATCACAAGAATTCGTAGGAGTGGAATTAAATAGTGAATAAATTATGTAATCGAACCTTGATGAATCTACTTTCATATGGAAGTAACGAAACAATCATAGGAACAGTACAGTAAGAGATATTCGGGTTCTTGTGGAACAGGGCCAGAACAGTTTCTGGATTCCCTGTTCCGACTTTGGAAATTCACTATAAATTGACCAGAGATAATTAGGGGTCATACCATATATGTATGGATTCCTCTCTGAGTCTAGTTTCCATAGAAACAAACGGCATCAGTATTGAAGCTCTGTGCAGAGAGATATCCAAGTCGTAATGGGAAAAGGTCAGTGTAGTCGACCCCTGTAACATGGGAGACTTTGACTAATAAACTGTACTAATTTGCCCGACCAAAAATTCTAGAAAAAAATACATAGGTGGGGACATGAGTCTAGTTTCAGGGAAAAATCACAAAACTGATTTTTGAGTTGTGAAACTCAAGATATGATTTTTGAAGCGACTAGTACTCAGACTGGGCAGTGTCTGGAAAAAAATTTTTCAAAGTTTGTTAACATCTCGTGTCCGACTCCGGTGTCGGTCTCGGGTTCGGGGTGTTACAAAAACAGCTAAATTACGTAATGATATCTCCTTTTTTGTACAGATGGATTTAGAAACACCCTACGAGGCATGGGAGAGATACAAGGACCTTTTGAGAAGGTGCCCTCACCATGGGTTACCAATTTGGCTACAGGTTCAAACGTTTCATAATGGCCTAAATCCTTTGACTCGGCAGATGATTGATGCAGCCGCTGGAGGAACCATCAATAATAAGACACCTGAAGATGCCTACGAATGTATAGAGGAGATGTCACTGAATAACTATCAGTGGCAAGTCATGACGACAAAGCCAACAAAAATAGCTAGCGTTTATAACGTTGATTCGGTCGCCATGCTCTCTAATCAGGTAGAACTCTTGAATAAGAAAATTGATGGTTTTCTTAGTTCTTTACAGATTCACCCAATAATGCAGTGTGAAGCAAATTGAGGTGGATCGAGCAATTCAGAATACGCACCTTATGGCCACAACATGGAGAACGAGCAGTTAAATTACATGGTTAACAATCCTCGATCTCAAAACAATCCTTATAGCAATACTTACAATGCAGGTTGGAGGAATCACCCAAATTTTTCATGGGGAGGCCAAGGAAATCAGAAACCACCACCCCATCCAGGCTTTCAGCAACCACCATACCAGTAGGAGAAAAAGCCAAACCTTGAGGAGATGTTAGCCAAATTCATCTCAGCGTCAGAGACTTATTTTCAGAATACCGAGACGGCACTCAAAAATCAACAAGCATCAATCCAGGGGCTCAAAACTCAGATTGGACAGCTCGCCAAGTTGATTTCTGAATGACCATAAGGTAGTTTGCCAAGCAACACTGAATATAACCCAAGTGAGAAACTCAACGCAATTTCCATTCAAGATGAGGAATGGTTAGTGGCAAAACCAAGGCCAAAATCAGTGGTAAGCGAAGGTAAGAATGAGGTAGGCCAAAACGGACAAAAATCAGTAAGTACAGAATATAAACCTCGTGTGCCATACCCCAATGCGACAAGGAAAGACCGCTCAGACGAACAATTTGGTAAATTCCTTAAACTTTTAAAGAAACTACATATTAACCTACCCTTTATTGAAGCACTTTCGCAGATGCCGAACATAATCAAATTTTTAAAGGAGCTTCTAGCAAATAAATGAAAGTTAGATGAAAGGTCGCATGTGGGGCTGAACGTGTTTTGCTCAGCCATTCTTCAGAATAAACTACCCAACAAACTAAAAGATCCAGGAAGTTTTACAATTCCTTGTTTGATTGGTAGTTTAGATGTTAATAATGCGTTAGCTGATCTAGGGGCTAATATCAATGTTATGCCTTACAAATTATTTAAGCAACTAGGTCTAGGGAAACCCAAACAAACTAGGATGAGCATTCAATTAGCAGATAAAACTGTCAAATTTCCTAGGGGTATCATTGAAGACGTACTCGTTAAAATTGACAAATTTATATTCCCAGTTGATTTTGTTGTTTTAGACATAGAAGAGGACAGTAATGTTCCTTTAATTTTGGGAAGACCCTTTTTAGCAACTGCTAGAACAATTATTGATGTTGGCATAGGTGAACTCACACTTCGTGTAGGAGATGAAACAATCACCCTTCAAGCTCACAAGCCGAACAACACATCGAAAATTGAAGGTGATTGTACAAATTGTTCTACTAAGACTGATCATACAGTGCAACCTATTTTGCAGGAAATAAGTTCAAAGGACACACATGAGCCATGTTCAATCCACAAAAAAGAATCTACCCATGAAGAGCAAAGGTTACGAATCGAGCAGTTAGATGAATGGCTGACATTTAAACCGAGAAAACATGATAAACCAAAACTACGCTAGAACGAGATCAATGCTTCACCAAATGAACTTCAAGTTGGAGACAAAGTACTACTAGATGCAGCAGATCCTCGAATCGCCACTTCTGAACCAAATAAAGAAACCCCCCTTACAGTAACTAGCATTTTTCCATACGGTACGGTCGAGCTAAATCACCCCAAATTCGGCATGTTCAAGGTAAATAGTACTCGTCTTAAACCTTATGTTGATAAAATTTATATCAGGGATGAGGAGTGTAAACTCCTCGATCCACCATGATCATACACATGAGAGGTAAGTCGAGCTTAGACTATACATAATCGCTTCTCGGAAGGTAACCCGAGCACTAAAAATATTAATTTCTTTAAATTTTAGTTTTAACATCTAACATACTAACTGACTCATGGAATGCAGGCTTTCTAAATCAAACACGGCCAAGCACACGGGCGTACCTTAGGCCTTGTGACAACAGGGCAAAATTTTTCCCCAACACGGGATGCGATAAGTAGCCACGGCCGTGTGACATAGCCGTGGGCGAAGCTGCCAAAATAACACGGGCGTACAACACGCCTGTGTTTTGAAACCGTGGGTAAACCTGTCAATTTAACACGGGCGTACGCTTGCATACACAGCGTGGGAGAAGCGAACGGAGATCGACACAGCCGTGCAACATGGCCGTGTACACCAATGCACCTAATTTCAAAAATTACAAAACGTACGGGCTGAGCTTAGATTTCTCTATAAACACCTATTATTTATTTTATTTTATTTTTATCTCTATATTTTGAAATTGTTTTTTTATTTCCTTTTAATACTATTTTATCTTGATTTTTTACAATTTTTATTCTTCGGCTATTTCATTACAAGTAATTATGCTTCAGTATACCTCTTAAAAAGTTCCTAATTTTATCACAGTCAGAAAGAGCTCCAAAGCTCATCCTCGCATAGGAACTAAAACTCCATCGGGAAAGGTTTTCCACGACCACCATGTCCTGCTCGACCATGACCATAGCTACCACCAGATATAATATTCTTTTGGCGCAAACTTATGGACTAATGAACCTCTACCACCACCGGAATATCCTCTTCCACTCTCACGCCAATTCATTCATCATTCAGGAAGTTTCACTTCTCTCCCTATCTTATGATTATGAATCTATCTTTTTCATTATATCTATCTTTGTACATTGAGGGCAATGTACATCTTAAGTGTGGGGGGTCTTTTATATCAGAAAAATCCCTGAATTTTGTTTTATTCTCATGCGATCTTCTCATATCATTATTAGAATGAATTCCAATTAGTCTATAATGTTTATAGATATATCTTGAATTAAAACATAGGCATTTATGCATTGATTTTTTAAACTTTAAGACGTTAGGGAATCAAGCATGATAAGTTGATTTTTGAAGAATTAAAAACTTTTAGGTTGTTCCCCCAAGTTTAGGTATTACCTTGAGTTGGAATTCACAAGTTTAAACATAAAAAAAGCCATAATTTTTGTGAGATATTGAGCCTTTAGAGCATCTATTATTTCCTTCATGCTCACTTTCATTATGAGTGCGTCAGTATTGAATTGTTATTCTAGAACTTGCTTGATTATGCATGTCAAGACCACACCATTTGATTTGATATGTCAAAATAATAAAGGCACTTAGGTTTAACCCACCCACTCCACAAAAGCCTACCTTCACAATTAACTCTTAGTGAACCCCCTTGAGCCTAACAACTCATTCATTAATTTACCCTCAATATTAACCATAACTCATTATTGTTGAACTCCCCTAAATTAATTCGATCCCTATTTTTGTCGAGATTTGAGTTGGAATAGTTGCTTAGCTATGTTTTATTCTATTTTTTAATTTGACTTGTTTTAAAAAAAAAATACATGTATACATATTAGTAGTAGTGATCTTCTGAGCTAAAGAAGTTAAATTCCATATTTTTAGAAAAAGCTCTTTTGTACGTGATTGATGACTAGTCATTTTTCTAGTTAGGAAATTTTTCAATTCAATCTCGATTCTAACCCTTTCTTTCAGTTTGTGACCACACCCTTTAACCAAAGCCACGTTACAACTCTCTCAAGACCTTTTGATTGATGTTTCATCTCAATTTATAGTGGTGGAGATTTGATTTTCATGCAAGCCTATGGTAATGACTTTTCACTATTGACTATTGAGTGCATCATTTATTGTCCTTAAACACCTCGAGTGATTTGAGTGAATCTATAGTGAAGATGTGAAACTCTGTGATATTTTGAATCAAAGGTAATTACTTAGATGGAGGGGAGACACCTATGTTTCCATGATAAAATGCTCAACTTGGAATGCTTGAAACTTTGATGTTCTTTCAGTTGAATTTTCAATGTATGATTACCTACGTATTATTTTGAGATATTATCGATAGAAATTATAAGTTAAGAAAATTTTATTTTGATTATGAGTTGAGGATTTTGCTTGAGGACAAGCAAATGCTTAAGTGTGGGGGTATTTGATAAACCATAATTTATACATATTTCTATCTCATGCTTAGCACATTTTATGGATGATTTTTCCTTAAATTTGGTGAATTCAAGCTCCTAATACCTTAATTTCATGTTTTATACTTAGGTGAGCATAAGAGAGTGAAAGGAACAAAAAACGGGCCAAAAACGGAGAAAATGGGTCAACATACAAAATCAACACGGCCTAGACTTCCTCACACGGGCAGACCACACGGTCGTGTCCCTTTGGCAAGGTCAAGGCATGATTTACACGGGTAGATCACACACTCGTGCCCATTTAACAGCCTTAACCATGGCCTTAAGCAATCGCACACGGGCATGTCACACGGGCGTGTCCCTGCTGAGCCCAAGTTTAGTCCAATTCGAAAAAGGCCAATGTTGAGGGCTCTTCGGCATTCCAAAGCCTATTTAAACACGAGAGGAGGCACTTAGAAAGGAGGCACAAGAGGGAGCAAGGAATTGCTCAAGGAAAGCCGATCGATCCATCTCAGAAGCCAAATTCACCTTCAAGACTGAAGATCTCCCTTCAAATTCCTTCAGGAGTTTTGGTTTTCTATTGTTTTGTTATTTTTATTCTTTTGAGATCTTTTCTTTCATTAGTATGAACTAAAACCCCTAAATACCTAAAGGAAACGAAACCTAAGAAGGATCTTGTTATTATTATCTAAATTGTATGTTAAATATTTGACTTGCTCTTAATTATATGTTCTTAATTCTTGTTTTGATATTCCAGGATATTGATTCAAGTTAAGCTCTTATTCAGACGAGGAATAGACCCTGTCTAAGAGTAAATTTGTCATAATTAAGCGGAGTTGGTTGTGCCCCTAGAGCTAGGGTGACAAGATTTTGTCGGATTAGGGTGAAACCTAATAAGGGGATCCATAGATCGAGTTAATGCAACCTTAGGGCGTTAATTAGAAAGAGATTTCAATTAATCAATCTAGGATTAGACGTTGTTAGTCTCGAGAGAGATAATAATATAATTTAGGGATCTCTACGGAACAAGTTGAATGAATAAATCATCCGATTTAGAGTCAAATAACAAGTGAAGTCTAGGTGGATTTTTCCTTAGGTATTATCTTAATCAATCAAGTTTTCCAAAAAGTATTTTCCCCAAATTTCTTTTCTGTGATTTCTTAGTTTAGTTAATTAGTTAGATAAACAAAACCCTTTTATTTTTTAGGCTAGATAATAAAAACAAAGTTGATACTAGTACTTTTAGTTCCTTTGGGTTCGATAATTCGGTCTTGCTAAAGCTATACTATTGTTCGATAGGTACACTTGCCTTCATCGTGATAATAGTTAGTTTCAAGAACGATTCATTATAAATATTTAAAACCTGTCACGAATATCACGTATCAGTATACAAAATATGGGCGACTAGTTCGATTTAGTCCACTAGCTCGGTTTTCCCCCGATCTAAGTCCGAATTTCGTATTTCTTGATCTAAAATGAATAAATTCACTAATTTAATCATCACATTAATCAAGACATTTCACAAACTATATTTAGGCTAAATGACCGTTTTTCCCCTAGACTTTCACAAAATTACGATTTTATCCTTAGGCTCGTAAATCGATTTTCATCAAATTTTCTCACTAACCAAGCCTAGTAGAATTCTTTGTATACTAGAAGCAGCCCACAATTCCCATTATTTCATACATTTACCACATAATTTATAACTTATACAAAATGGTCCTTAGTTAGAGTTTTCATGAAAACTACCTCACAAAAGTTGTTTATTTAACAACCATAACTCATTTTCCTCCATAATATTTCAGCCAACAACACAAAAGCTTTCATGTCAAAACCCTAAACTTTCAACCATTTGCAAAATAGTTCTTCCATTAGCTAAATTAAAATACAAGGGTCCAAAAAGTATAAAAATTATCAAGAAAAGCCATCAAAATCACTTACTTGCAAGAGTAAAGAGTGCCTGAAATTTTGAACTCCCAAAACCTTTAAAATGGCTGGTATTTTCAGTGGTATGGACAAGAAGATGAAAAAGATGACAACCCCTTTCTTTTTGTTTTATTTCTAGTCAAAATAAGCTACCAACTTCACCTAATTTTGACTTTTCTACTCCTCTTTGTCTCTATGGCCGGCCACCCCTATTGAAATGGGTATATTTTCCCTTTAAAGACCCTTAATTATGAATCTCTAGTTATTTAACACCATTTGCTAGAAAAATAAAACTTTTGCCCTTTATGCGATTTAGTTCTTTTTTCGCAATTAAGCTCGCAATCGTTAAAATTAATTCATCAAAATTTTCATGCATCGATGTAAACATGCTATAACACATAAAATCATATTAAAAAATAATTCCTCTGGCCTCAGATTAGTGGTTCCGAAACCACTGTTCCGACTAGGCCTAAAATCGGGCTGTTACACATAGCAACCTCTGTAGGCACACACTCTTGACATAAGGCCTTGCTTCAATTTAAGAAATTCTTTACATTTCTTGTCAAGAAATATTTGGCTCACATACTTCTTTCAAAATTTAGTTTAAAAGAATTCCCAGTTTATTCAGTCTCTTGGTACCACAGCAACTAAAGTGTTCCACAACTGATAAGTCGACTCTTTCAACAACGAAATAACACACTTCAAGCATTCCAAAGGAGTACAAGATAATTCGTCAAAAACTTTAATCGTATTTTCTAACCAAAATTTAGCTCTTTTCGGATCATCCTCGGCTGTACCTCAGAACTCTTTATCCCCATACTTAAAAATTTTATCGCTTTGAAGGCTTGTTCACTTGTACTGGTTCCAAACCCTGAGGAACTACGGGGACCGGTTGGGGTACAGGTGGGGGTACAAGTCATTGAGCCATTGGATTCATTAGTACAAACTTGCTAAACCATTCATTCATCATCTGGAAGAAGGCTTGCCTAGCATCTCCTCACTGATCCTCAGATAAAAGCCTACTTCCACTAGACACTACTCCGTGAATGGATGCTTGCGTGTTACTTTCTACTTCATCAGAATCAGGTCAGTTGGATGACATTTTATCTATATGAAAACATATTTCAAATCGAGTCAAAAGTTATCACACTATCACAAGTTATATAATAGCATGTAATTCTAGACTCGTACATGCTACATTCAACCCGAGAATGACTAAATCGTAGCTCTGATACCACTAAATGTAACATCCTTAGTCTGTATCCGTCACCAGAATAGGGTTACGGAGTATTACCATCCAAATGGAACATAAAAACATTCATTTCAACATCATTTTAAAGGTAATCTAATACAATCAATAACATACAAAACTTCTCTTAATCAAGCCCTCAAGGCCCTAGAAATACCCTAAAAATAAATCAGCGCCAAATTGGAAATAATTGGAAAGTATAGGAAAAAGTTAGAAAAATTTGACTGCAGGGGTCACACGGCTGAGACACATGATCGTGTCTCAAGTCGTGTAACAATCAAAATAGGGACACATGGTCGTGTCCTAGCCCATGTCTTTACCCATGTAACTCTCGAAATAGCCACACACACCCGTGTGCTAGACCATGTGCTAGGCCGTTAACAGCCTGACTTCCATACATTGAAACCTACAGGGTATAGATGACCGTGTTGCCTGGCCGTGTGTCACACACGACTGAGTCACACGCCCGTGTCTCAAGCCGTGTGGACATGAAATTGGCCAAATTCAAGCCATTTCCAACACCAACTCATGCAACCACCTAGAAGCATTTTGAGAACATGATCAATGCATCAAAACATGACCAAAACCAACCTGAAATGACCAAATCAATAGTCTAAGATCATTCAACCAATATGCCATAAAGGCACCTCAAATGAAAACATACAAAATTACCAAAACATATGTATATACTTGACCACATTTCATTCATAAACATCTAGTTCATTTTCATCTCAAAACATACCATATCTTGATCTATACCATTTCTGTAACGCCCTGAACCCGAGACCGTCGCCAGAGTCGAGCACGAGGTGTTAACGGACTTAATTCATTAATTAAACAGCTCAAACAATTTATTTTAGAACTTCCAGACAAACTGGCTAACTGCGTCACAGTCGCTTAAAAATTCATATCTCAAGTTACAAAACTCTAAATCCAATTCCATAAATTTTCCCTAAAACTATACTCATATATCTATCAACTAAATTTTTTCTAGAATTTTTGGTCAGGCCAACTAGTACAGTTTATTAGTTAAAGTCTCCCCTATTTCAGGGTTTGACTACTCTGACCCCTGTGTATTACGAATTAAATATATCCCTGTACAGAGTTTCAATTATTATGACGTTTGTTTCTCATCAAACTAGACTCAATAAGGAATCTTTACATGTAAAGCATGACTTCTAATTATCTTTTTACAAGTTTTGGTGAATTTCCAAAGTTAGAACAGAGGATCCAGAAATCGCTCTGGCCCTGTTTCACAAAAATTTAAATATCTCATAAAATATAACTCATATACCTATTTTGTTCCATTCATATGAAAATAGACTCATCAAGCTTTAATTCTATATCTCATTCACTATCTAAATCAATTTCTACTATTTTTAGTAATTTTCCAAATTCACATCATTATTGTTGCCCGATACTATTTTAAAGCTAATTTCACATTTTTCATGATTTCCATGGAATAACTAGCATTTAGGCATACATAACACCAAACATGTCCTTGATTAGCCATTCCAACAGCTAATCATTATCAAGCATTTACATACCATTCATTAGCCATATCATAAGATCATACACACAAAATGGCTACGATGCTATACATGCCATACTCAAAATGAAACGACTAGCTATACCAAAATAATCCTCGTGATAGTGTGCCCGGACCTCCGACGTGCTTTACGATCCCCGAGTTAGCTTGACAAAACTATAAAAAGAAGGAAAATAAAGGGGGTAAGCATTAATCTTAATAAGTTTGCATGCAAATAAATAACAACATTCATAAGAATTATCTTACTACTTGGCATGATACTACTTAATGCAACTTCATTAATTGTCATAGACATATTTTAAACTTCTTCACTTACTCACTTACTTAAATACTTACTTACTTAATCAAATTTATTAATACATTTTACTTACCTTTTTCCTTATCAAGCATACATGAACATTATGTACTTACCTTTGCTCTTCTAGCATGAACTTGTCTTACCTTTTTAGTATAACTCGTCTTACCTTACCTTACCTTGATATTCTCTTTAAATTTTCTCATTGAACCACTTGGAATCCTAAGGATACACAGGTACCTTACCATTTCCATGACTTGTCATGGTCTTACGTGGTATTCTTTTGAAACTTACAATTGCCATGTCTTGACATGGTCTTACATGGTATCCTTGCCTTATGAACTCACCAATGCCATGCCTTGGCATGGTCATACATGGGACCTTTGCCTTATAGTAACTTATTAATGCCATGTCTTGACATGGTCTTACATGATTTCCTTGCCTTAGAAACCTTACCAATTTCCATTTCTTGGCATGGTCTTACATGGTATCCTTAAACCTTAATGTCATGACATTTGTATCCTACACATTCCTAAGGTTCAACTGGGACTTTCTGAAATTACTTCTCCGTCAATTCATGCTTGAGTCTTCTTTGAATAATTTCATAAAATAAATATACACATGCTGGAAATTAACAAAATTAACATAAAATAATAGAATATTGCATTTATTTACCACAAACTTACCTCGAAACAAAATACGATCCACAATATCGATTTAGTCCACTATCTTTTTCTTTCCTCGGTCTAACTCCGGATTTTGTTCTTCTTGATCTATAATAAAAAAATTTAGCTTATTTAATACTCACATTTATTAAAACAGTCCTTGACCCAAACTTTGGAAAAATTACATTTTTACCCCTAAACTTTTACATATTTACACTTTTTCCCCAAGGCTCAGAATTTAAACTTCATCTTATTTTCTTATGTTTTATGACATGCTGATCATTTTTCCCTTCTATGAAAACATCAAATTCTCACTCTAACATGTACTTATGACTATTAGGTATTTTTACCGATTAAGCCCTTTTACTCGTTTTCACTTAAAACCGAGTAGCACAAGTTGTCTAACATAATTTAAAACCTCATATTCTATCATAAAACACCAAAATACACAAATTTCACCTATGGGTATTTTTCCAAATATGAACCCTAGGTTGAATTATTGCTACAATAACATTAATCAAGTTACCGGGACTCTAAAAACGTAAAGAACATTAAAAACGGGGCTTGGAATCACTTACTATGGAGCTTGGAAGCTTGGAACAAACCCTAGATATGGAGAAACCTTGAAATTTCGGCCTAATGAAGAAGATGGACAAAAATTGGCTTTTAATTTTGTTTTTAATTCATTTTAATAACTAAATGACCAAAATGCCCTTAATTAAAAACTATGGTGTTTTATTTTCCTTTAGGTATTTTTGTCCAAAATAGTATAATGGTCTAATTACTATCCAAGGACCTCCACTTTAAAAACCCATTACTCACAAGTACTTAATACCTTTGTGAACTAGAACACACATTTTACAACTTTTGCAATATAGTCCTAAAGATCAAATTGGACCCTCTATCAATAAAATTTCTAAACGAAATTTTCACACAATCATGCAATCATGAAATAGACCTTAAAATGATAGTAAAATAAATTTTTCTACCTCAAATTTGTGGTTTCACAACCACTATTCCGTTTAGGCCCTATTTCGGGATGTTACAATTTCAACATAAACTTACCATTTGAGCCATACCATTCATGCATAACAAGCACTAAAATGCCACAATTCAACATCATCAAAATGGTACCAAAACAAACAACTTGTACATACCAAAATTCAACATCTAAGTATTCAACTAAACATCAAACACAAGTCCTCTTATACATGCCAATATAACTTTGGCCAAAACATAAAAAACTACCGATATATTCGATGGATAGTGTGACAGATCTCTGACGAGCTTCCAAATCAATCGAGCCTCCAATTATCTATAAAACATAAAAAAGAAAAGTACGTAAGCACATAATGCTTAGTAAGTTCGTAAAATATGAACATAACTTACCATTTCTATACATGACATTAAGATTAAGTACAACATAATCCAACCACAAGCTTGGCACAAGCCTAAGCACCATCAACAACACATGTCAATGCATTTAAACATAATCCACTTGAATTAACATAAGGTAAGCCATTATTCATGAACATACTTCATTTGGATTCATCATTTTCATGAACATAAGTATACTTCCATTGAATAATACCATTTCAATCTTTTTCACAAATACATGATTTAGTTCATTTGAACACTTACCATTAAATTCCTTTTTATGCCGGTTGAACCATTTATAATATCGTCAGATACTCGGGAAAGCTCACACGAAGTGTGCTAAACATATTGCCATAACATTTCTTTTACATCATTGCTCACATGAGCTGTGAAATTGGCCATCTCACACGAGTTGTGGGTTAGAATGTAAACTATACCATGCTGTTCACATAAGCTGTGGAGTATCCAAGACAAATGCAGGACCTTAAACATCGGTAGGACATTCAAGACCAGCACTCAAAACATGAAAACCCTAATGAAATGTCATTTGTATCTTATGAATTCCTAAGGTTCAAATTGTAACAGCCTATTTTTGAGTCAAATTGGAACAGTAGTTTTGGGACCACAAATATGAGGTCAAAATATTATTTTATTATTTTGTTAAAGTTTACAGCAAGATACAATTATGGTGTGAAAGTTTCGTAAAGAAATTTTACAGTTTGAATGCTTAATTTGATAAAAGGACTAAACCACGTAAAATGCAAAAGTTGCATTCTACTTGTTAAAGGTGTTTAATTACTATGATTTAGTAAATCAAAGATCCTTATAATGTTATTAGTCCATGATCAGTGGAAGTGGACAATTATGGCCATCCATTATATGTTTTTACATGTTTATTATAAAAGGGTATTTTGGTAAATTAGAAGTTATAATTTAATAAAACAAAGCCAAATTCATTTCATTAATCTTTGTTAACAACCGAAAATAGAAAAGAGAATAAGGTTTTGAAGCTTTCATAGCTCCGGCACAATCCTAGCTTGATTAAGGTACAATTTTAGCTTGGTTTTTGATGATTTCTATGTTTTTGTAATCGTTGCAGCTCAATCTAGCTAGCTCGTATCTTTAATTTCAAAATTTTTAAAGATTTTAAGAGTTTCCATTGTTGAATCTATGAGTTCTTTGATGTTTGATGATAGATTATGAAAGCTTGATGATAGTTTTACATGTTTTATTAAGTGATTTTTGATGAAAATGCATAATAGGGATTAAATTATGAAATGTGCAAATTGAGGGGTTGAAATGTGAAACAAATGAAAGTTTTGGGCTACTAGGGGCTTATGTGTAATTTGGCCAAGCTTTGGTTTAAAGAAATTATGTGAATTCTGTATATTTGTGAAATAGGGACTAAATTGATTAATTGCGTAAGTTTAAGGGCTAATGTGTAAAAATGCCCAAATGTGTATTTTTGGACTAAATTGAAAGAATATATGATTGAATAAGTCAATTTTGAATTCATATAGATCAAGAAAGAAAGAATTCGAATTTAAAATAGGGGAAAAGCAATATTATCGAGTAGTCTACCCGATACGTCAATTCCGAATACGACGTAAGTTCGTATAATTGAACTTAAATGTGTATCTATTTTGTTGATGGGTGAAATTAAGATAGTAGTTATCTTATTGGATAAATGTTGAAATATTAAAGGAAATATATTAATTGAGTAAGGCAAGTTGCCAAATAAGACCATAGCTGGGCTATGGCAATCGAATAATAAGACCATAATTCGGTTATGGCATGTGAATAAAAGACCATAGCAGGGCCTTGGCAATGCATGTCTAAGACCATAGTTGGACTATGTCATCGAAAAATCGATGAATTTGTATCGTAAGCATTGGTAAACTAGAATGGTTTGAGAAGAGTAATGATGAGAAATAGAAATGTATTGGTACAGGTATGCACGGAAAAATATTCAAGTATCGAATTAGATGAAGCTGAGAAATCATGAATCATTATAGGGATAAATTCTATGATAGCTCATGATTTGATGCTTTGAATTTTTATGATATTATCCATTTTGAATTACTGAAGAATGTTGTGATTATTTCATGTTCACATACGGACTTACTAAGCTTAATAGGTTACTCAGTTTAATTTTTGATGTTTTATCGTTCTACGAAGCTAGCTCGGATTTGGGAATCGTTAAAGACTTCATCGCACTATCGATCATCTATTTTGGTAATTTTGAAGTTATGTATATATGGTATATGGCATGTATAGGCTTTTGTCAATTTGGTTCGTTTGATGGATATGTATTTTCGCAATTTATGTTGGCATAAGATGATAAACTTGATGATGTTTTATGAAAGTGCAATGGTTCTATTTTAATGTTTGGTAATAGACCTATATTGAATCAATGTGGTTAAAGTGATTATGTATATTTGAATTGGTTTAGTTAGATAAATTATATATGTGAATTATGCTTAGTAAAGCAAGATAAATTGATCGGTGTTTGAATAGGTAAATGGTATGGATTTGAGTATTGAATTTAGTTGAAACAGATATGGTATGATTATGTATTGGTTGATGAACTTTGGCTGCATATTTGTGACTTAAAATGGTATCAATTGAGTTTACTTGGGTATGTGCAAAAAGGGTGGCAAATTGGCTTTGCAAATGGCCTAGTTTTTTGTCCACACGGGCAGAGACACGGGGGTGTTTCAGCCGTGTGCGACACACAGTTAGGTTACACGGCCGTGTGTCCCCTGGTGTTGAAATTGAATTGAAGTTATTATGCTTCACACGGTCTCACACAGGGCGTGTGACTAGCAATATGGTATAAGTCAGTATACCCCCTATTTGGCACACAGCCTAGCACATGGGCGTGTGTGGTCATTTCGAAGGGCACACGGGCTAGACACACGAGCGTGTGGTTGGCCGTGTGACCCAAGCCAGTATACTATCTAGTTTTCACACGGTCTGGCACATGGACGTGTCCTCGACCGTGTGCTGCAAGTTAGTATGTATGCCATGTTTCCACACGGCCTAAGACACGGGATGTCTACTAGCAGTGTGAGGCACACGGCCTGCTCACACGAGCGTGTGATCCTTGTATAGATGAAAAATTTCTAAAGTTCCCAAAATTTTCATATGTTATCAGTTTAGTCCCGAATCACTTCTAAATTTTGTTTAAGGCCTCGTAGGCCCTTATAAGGGACAATGTGGTTGTATTAAATAATGTATGAGAATGAATGCTTTATGATGATAAATGTATGACATATGTGTTATGTTTTAGTCGGTAATACGTCATAACCCTATTCTGGCAACAGATACGGGCTAGGGGTGTTACACAAGCAGGGCTCGATAACTGTAGTGGCATTATTAGATATTCATCATTCAATTATATGAAAATTAACATAATAACATATAATCAAAAATAACATTAGAAACGATACTTATTCATACGAACTTACCTGACGACCAAGGCGTAAAAACGAGATCGACTAATTTTTTCCTCAATCTAGATCCGTACGTGGTCTATCTTGATCTAAATTGACAAATTCAATCCATTTAATATTTCTATTTTTCAATTCAGTTCATATTTCATATTTTTGCAAAATTACTATTTTTCCCTTAACATTTTAACTTTTTACAATTTAGTCATTAAGCTCATAAATTGAAATTTAAACATTTTCATCAATCATTCAAGCTAACCGATTTCATTAAGAACCTATATCAACTCATACAAACCATTATTTCATGAATTTAACTTGAACTTTTACTACTTTTATAAATAAGTCTCTAAATGTCATTTTCATTAAAAATCACTTTACAAAACTTGTGTCTTTATCAACAATGACACATAATCTTTCATAAAACATCAAGAATCATGCAATAACATTCATGGTATAAACTTAATTCTTTAACAGTTTTGCGAATTGATCCCCGGGCTAGCTAGGTTAAGCTACAAATATCCCTAAAACATATAAATCATTAAAAATAGGGTTGAAAATCATACCATGCAAGCAAAGAAGCCTAGCTAAAACTTTAACTTTCAAAAATGGTGTTTTCTAACCCTATTTTTGGTTGAAAGAAACAAATGTTGAAGATGGGACATTTTTACTTTATTTTTCTATTACTTTGTTGTTAAATTACTAAATTAACCTTTATTTTTAACTTTAAAAACACTTAATTCTATGTCCATAAAAGTCCGTTAACATTATAAATGGTCTAATTATCAATTAAGTCCACTCACATATATGTTTCATAGTCATTTAACTCTTTTAACAAATAGAACTTTATTTTTGCACCTTTAATGATTTAGTCCTTTTCACTTAATTAAGCATGCAAACGTCAAAATTTCTTAACGAAATTTTTATACTACCTTAATAACATTCCATAAACATTAAAATAATAATAAATAAAAAATTTTATTTATCAACTATGTGGTCTCGGAACCACTGTTCCAATTTCACTGAAAACGGGTTGTTATATACGATCTCATTTAGATTATATACTGAAGTAAGTTGCCTTTCTTGCAATGTAAACATTCTTACAGTGCCATTTATCATCATTTTGAGCCTAGACAATCAATGAGTTAATATTTTCTTACAATAATTTCGATATGCATGCAAAACATAAAAGACAGAAACACAAAAGACATAATAGTGAAATGTGAAATTAACTTTATTTATTCATTCATTGTTCAAATACATAGAAAAAAATTACATGTTTACTACAATATAGACACATTTCTCAACACCAACATACTGGAGAAGTTGTATACCCATCACACCAACTTTTGATTCCTTATCTATTTAAACTCAGACTTTTACTTACATCAAAGTATACGAATCACGCATAAATATTCTATCATCCACTTAGAATTAAGATTTGTCACACTATGAATGTCACAAGTGAATAAATCCATAAATGAATCTAAGATCTATTCTACTTGGGTATTGTTCAATATAATGTCAGTCTATTTAGTCACATCTATGTCTCTTTCTCGTGGAAATCACCTGCCCCGATGCTCAAGATAAAGTATCTCCCTAATTGGACTTGATAGGCGACATATTAGTTTTTCAATCGGTTTGCTCATTTTTGATTAAACTAAGGACACATTTAGGTTAATATACTAATACAAGTTTTCTTTCTGTATTAATATCCAACTACATAATACCACTTAGTATTAGTTAAACATTAGATAACCAGTGAGTCAATATTTTCATTCATTTTGCTTTGAATACAAAAACATTAAGGACAATTGTAACATCCCAAAAATCGGGGGTTAGTAGAATCGAGTTTGTGAATCGAGAGAAAATGATCATGCCTTAATTTTTTAAATTATCTATGCATTTTTATGAAATAAATGAGGTATTGGTTTGTTGGTTAAGTGTTAGCGTAACGTTTCTTGAAACCCAAGTTCAAATCCCTTCTCTTGCATCATTTTTATTATTTTGCAAATTTTTCCTTAAATCCTAGTATGTGACATGCCTTGTTTTTTTTAAAACAAATATTTCAAATTATATCAAGAATGAGTTATTGGTTTGATGGTTAAACATTAGTGAATTTATCCTTGAGGTCCTAACTTCAATTCCCTTCCTATGCAAATAATTTAATTTTTTGACAAAACCCCCTTGTTTTAATGTATTGGTCATCCAAACCTAGTTAACTTAGGTATAAATATTATTGTTTTACTAATAATCAGCCTTCAATCCTCCTCCTCATTGCCCTAGCCATTCCTCTCCTCCTTTCCTCCTTTTTTATTTTAATTTTTTTCCTTTCCTCCATTGTTGTCGTCGCCTACACCTAGTTTTACCATCTCTTCCTTATTTTTTTTTCTTTTTATTTTTGCCACAAGATTTGTTAACATATTCTCCACCATATTTCTTTACTTTTTCCTCATTAAAATCAACCCCAAATCTAAAACCTTGAACTCCAAGATCGATCTCGAACATTTCCAAGAAAGTGTCATTGTCGTTTCTCTCGACTAGCTTGGGTAAGGTCTCTTTTCTCTTCAATTTCTTAATTAATCTTGTCCATTAAAAAACTAAATTTCCAGATCTAGAATTTGGTGGATTTTAAATGATTTCAAAGGTATTTTTCCAGAATTTAATGAAATCTCAAACTGTTTTAAAATTCAGCCTCAATTTTGGCCACCATGGATGGTGGTGCATGCACCTATGTGCAAGAAAAGGGGTTGTTTTGTTTCTTGGTTCTTACCTATATTTTTCCAAAAATAATTTGAGTTCTTAAACCCTCCTAATCAGCTTTTAAACTTATTTCAATTAGGCAAAAAATTTCTTGATTGATTGGCCATTCGGATCCCACAAATTGTGAAGCGTAAGTGCAATTAAGGGTAACTAGTTTGTTATTTCGACATAGTTGTTGGGTAAAGGTTATGAATTGATTAAATGAAGAAATTTAATTGTAACATCCTGATTTTGGGCTTAGTCGGAACCACAAATCCGATGAGGAAAATTTCATTTTTATTATATTTTTATGGTCTACGATTTCACAAAATGATTCTGTGAAAATTTTGACGTTTGGGCACTCAATTTAGTAAAAAGGACTAAATTGTAAAGAAGTGCAAAAGTTGAGTTCTACATGTTAGAGGTATCAATTTGTTATGAAATTTTAAATGGGAGGTCCTTAAATGATAATTAAACCACTATGTAATTTGTTGGACAAAAATGGTCTTGATTGGGTAAAACTTGAAAGAATATTAAAAAAGGCATTTTGGTCATTTAGTGGTAAAATGAATTAAAAGACAAATTTTAAACACCAAATGTGTCCCTTTCTTCTTGCTACAGCAGAATGTACCAAGAGTAGCCATGGTTAGGGTTTGGCCAAGCTTCCAAGCTTAATAGTAAGTGATTCTGAGCTCCGTTTTTAATGTTCTGTGTATTTTTAAAATCCAGGTAACATGATCTGATCATTTCTACCATTATTTTGAGCTAGGATTTATGTTTAAAAATTTACCCATAAATTATATGCATGTATTTTTATGTTTAATGGTAGAATATGAAGCTTGAAATTGTGTTAAACAACTTTTGCTAAGCGATTTTACGTGAAAACGAGTAAAACGGTATAATCGGTAAAAATACCTAATGTTCAAAAGTACATGTTAAAGTGAGAATTTGATGTTTCCATAGAAGGGAAAAACGATCAGCATGTCATAAAACATACGAAAATAGGAAGAAGTTTAATTTCCGAACCTTGGGGCAAAAGTGCAAATATGCAAAAGTTTAGGGGTCAAAATGAAAATTTGTAAAAATATGATTTTTAGACCCATATGAATAGTGTGACTAATTAGTAGGCTAAATGTGATATTATAGATCAAGGAAATCGAGATTTGGGCTTAAATCGGAAAAATACAAGGTTATGGACTAGAATGGTAAATTGCCCTTTCTGGATCCGAGGTAAGTTTGTACGTAAATAATTTATCGATTCTTTTTATTTTATTATATCTTGTTATCATATGAAATGTGGCTGCCTATAGAATGATTATTTGTTGTAAATTGCAAATTGAAAAAAGGACTATGAATAAATTGTAACATGTTGGAAAGTGAGCCTTTGGAATAGAAATGATACGAATGATCTATTGTGAGGTCACGTGTGTAGTACTAAGTGCAGGCTACTACGTGTACCGGATAATGTATGTGTAGTACTAAGTGCAGGTTACTATGCGTACCCGATAACTTCGATCACGTGTGTAGTACTAAGTGCAGGCTACTACGTGTATCAGATGGTTAGGTCATGTGTGCAGTACTAAGTGCAGACTACTACATGTACCGGATAATTGGTCGCATGTGTAGTACTAAGTGCAGGCTACTATGCGTACCATATAGCTTTGGCTACAAGTGTGAAAATATGTGCAGGCAACTGAGTATCAGTTATTATTCCGAAGAGTTCAACGAGAAAATCGATTAAGTAAAAATACATGCGAATATGATTATATGATGAATAAGTACAGGTATATGTTTAAGAAAATTTTGAGCAATATGCTCGATATTTGAGTGAACTTCGATAAGACAACATGGATTAAGTGAAATTATGTAAGAGTGAATTTTAGTAGTAAAATAGTGTTGTATAGCAGCAGTTGTGTGACTTTGAAAATTCACCAAAAATTGTGTAAGTTGAATTAAATTTCCAATAAATTATTGAATTAAATATTAATGAGTCTATTTTCATATAAAGGAAACATGGGGAGCAAAAAAGTTGTATATTATGTGATATTTTAATTTTTGTGAGACAGTGTCAGAATGAATTTGAGATCCCATGTTCTGAATTGTAAAAATCATTAAAAATTTTAGAAAAATAATTATGGGTTATAATTTATATTCTTAGAATATTTGATGAGTCTACTTTTAATATAAACAAACTATAACATTATCCGAGTCTCGTACTATGAGATAAATAAATTTTAGTGAAGAAAGATCGAAACTATCAAATAGCGAAATAGGGGAGACTTTGAATAATAAACTGTACTTATTTGCTGGACCACAAATTCTGAAAATTTTATGGTGGAAAGATATATGAGTCTAGTTTCTATGAAAATTTACAGATCTTAATTTGGAGTTCGTTAACTCTAGATATAAATGATTTAGTGACTGTGACTCAAGAAAGCAGCTTAACCAGAACATGTGTAAATGTACAATTGGGTTAGTTTTACTATGGAAAGCATGTTAGTAAATTGCTTATTATTATTTCATGCGAGCTTACTAAGCGTAAAGCTTACCCCCTCCTTTCCATTTCTTTTAGTGTTGTCAGGTTAGCTCAAGGTTGGAGATCGTCGGAGGCAGCATCACACTATCAAGCCAACACCTTGACAGTATAAACACATATGCTAGAGTTATCAAGTGAGTGGTATGTATTGGGACCTAGTTTTATAACATTTGTTATTATAATTTGGCCAAATATATTGGTCTTTAGTGAGCTAATGATTCTGACTTGTAAATCTAGCTATTTATGTTATGTTTGATATTGGTGATGTGCATATGCTTGTTTGCCATGCATGGTTGGTAATGTGTTATGTGTTGTTGTGAATGTTTAAGTCCGTTAATGCCTCGAACACTACCTCGACGTTGGATACGGGTGAGGGGTGTTACATTAATCATTAATTAGCTACTGATTTTCCAGTATATTATTGAATTAGGTGCAGACTCAAATGCCCCAAATCATCCGTGAAGGCGAAGAACGATTGTACGTACAGTTTGCATCGATACAGTATAAGGAATCTAACTAGTTTGGATTCATAAAATAGTTATAATTTCAAAATTTGGTTTGAACTTATAAGTGGGTGTTGGGGTGTAACACCCCTAATGTGACCCTAGTCAGGAAGTGGTTTCGGGACCACAAAACCGAGTCATAAAAATAATTAGCTGTCATATTTGATGCTTATTATATGTATATATGCATGTGTGAAAATTTCATATTTGAATTTCGTTTAATTGTAGGTGAATTTTAGTAAATAGGACTTATGTGAGAAAATTTAGAAGTGTGCTAGGCAATTGTAAAGTGGCCTATTTATGCATGTTGCAAAATACTTGTACTTGCATGTCAAATTAACCAAAGAACAAGATGGTGGCCGGCCATGCTAAAAGTTAAAGCCTATTATAAACATTTGGTGTTAGTGTTTTATGGGAGAAAGAATAAAATAAAAGGTTAGAAATAAAGTAAAGAAAAGAAGGAAAGGGGTGAAAGAAACAAGTCTTTATTCTTGTTTCTTCTTGGCCGATTCTAAGAGGGAGAGAGGGAGCAACCATTCGGTGATTCTAAGTCATGAATAAGGTGAGAAATTCATGTTAGCTTATGGATTTTTTTAGCATATTTTGAGTTAGATATTAAGTTCATTACATAGCCCATGATAAAATTTTTAGTTTTATGGTGTCTTGAGCATTCGGCCATGGGGGAAAATGGTAGGGGATAGATTGATGTTTTAAGGTTTAATAGAGTTTAAGCTAGTAAATACTTAATTTTTGGTATTTATATGTGAAAGAGATGAACCTGAAATTTTTGAATTTACATGAATAAATCTTTTGGTTTGTCTTAGTATTAAATTGAAGGGAATGCCGTAGGTGCTTGAATGTACTAACTAGATATTGTTTTATATACATCTCTCAATAGGTTCGGCTTTGTGCATGAATTTAGGGGATTAAACCTTGAATGATGTTATGTATAGGTTTCGGCTATGAATCTTTGTGTTTAATTTCTTTATGTGTTGATGTTCAAATTGAAAAAGGGATGTTAGTTATGTTATAACATTTGCTTAATAATGAAAGGACATGAGCTTAAAGCTTGAGTAGCATTCGGTATTAGAGTAAGTCAAAATTTGTTAGAAAATAACTCCCAAGTTAGTGAATCACGAGTTAAGAAAGGGATTTAGGTTGTATATATATACGTATGCGTGTTTATATTGAATTAAGAGGTTGTGTTAGTCAATTGAGGGTTTCAGCTATAATGTTAAAATAAACTAGTGTGAATATTTGAGTGTGATATACAAAATTTAGTTGAGTTTAGAAATGATTTCTCGAATGTCTAAAATAATATTCAGCCTAGGCTTGTAAACATGTCTAGTCGGTGTTAAATGTTTTAATTAGGAAAGATTATAAATTGAGTTTAGTGTTCAAGGAATATTTGGTTGGACACCTAGTGCCAAACGTGTTCAAACCCGACTTACCAAGTACATAAATATGATAATGCTATAATGGTAGACTTAATTGGATTTCGGCATTTTGAGTGATGCGTTTGACTCTTGTGTCGATTTGGGACAATATGTGTATTATGTGAAACTAAATGATGTCTATGAAATCCTAATATGCAAGGTATTAAGCTAGTATTATGTTCGATGGGGCATGAGTAGAGCATATGTATAATGCTTGAATAACTAGTTAATAAAATCATTCGCACTTAATTGTATAATATACATGTATTTAATCGAATAGCTAATTTGATAAGTTATTAAATAAGATCTATTTGTTTGAATCAAGCTCAAGAGCTAAGAGGGTCAAAATCAGATAAAGGAAAAGAAAAAGCAATCGAGTAGTCTATCCGCAACTATTCAAAATATCCGAGGTAAGTTTTAAGTGATTAAACGTTGAGTAAATTCAATCATATTAGGACATAATGAGTTGATTTAATAAGATATGATGTGGCCATGATATGTCTTAAACTCAAATGGTAAGTTCATAAGTGTTTGGACTTGGAAATTTAAGAGCAAATTGTAATAATTTGCTTAGGACAGCAGCAGTAACGTGACTTTAGAAAATCACTATAAATGGTTGGTGTAGAATTATAGGCTGAATAAAATGTGAAATCAAAGCTTAATTAGTCTAGTTTCTTATAAAAGAGACCGTGTAAGCAAATAAATTTCCTATAAAGAGATATTTAAAGTTGTGTGAGACAGTGTCAGAATGACTCCGAAATCCCCTGTTCTGTATTTAGAAAATCATTATAATTTGTACAAAAATGGTTATAAGATAAAATTTATATGCTTAGACTCCTTAATGAGTCTAGTTTCACATGAAATCAAATAAAACATATTTTGAATTCTGTACAATGAGAAATTTGATTCGTAGTGATGACTGGTCAGATTAGTCAAATAGTGAAACAGGGGAAACTTTAAGAAAAATCTGGTACTGATTGACCAAACCTAAAATTCTGGAAATTTTATGGATGGAAGATATACGAGTCTATATTCAGGTAAAATTAACGGCAAGTGATTTGGAGTTTTGTAGCTCTAGTTATAAATAATTTAGTGACCATTGCTCAGGAAAACAGCTCGTAGTGAATATGTGATTCTGTTGTAAACATGGATAAAAACTTGTTTTAGTTGCTCATAAGCTATTGATTAAACCCATACGTGAATTCTAAATCGTGATATTGTAAAATGATATATGAGTGTTAGATGGATCTTTGATATAAAAATTTGTGAAATTGTAAGTTTATGAGTATTCGAATATGAAATAATAGTATGGCGTGAAATTGAATTATTCATTGGAAAATGATTGATGTAGATTCGGCCAAGACAAAGTGTATACATGATAGTATATGTGGTATGTGAAGTATATTTGGATAATTGTGATGTGAATACATGAAAATTTATATTTTGATTTAGGATTTTATGTGTATATATGAGATAAGGCCGAATGGCCAATGTGATGAATGTGAACATGCATATATGTGTTAAGGCCGAATGGCCAATGTGATGAATGTGAACATGCATATGTGTGATAAGGCCGAATGGCTAATGTGAAACATGTATGAGATATGTATATGTGGTAAAGCCGAATGGCTAGTGTGAAATATGTATGAGATATGTATATGTGGTAAAGCCGAATGGCTAGTGTGAAATAATTAGGCGATGTGCGTATATCGTGGCCGAACGACCAAATGTGAAAGGTGTGTATTATTAGATATTTGATGAGACAAATGAATTACAAATATGACAGTCGATGTGAATGTTGTAACATGTGATTAAATGTACATGAAACTTGGAAATATATTCCGGGTAAGACCCGATGACTACGTGTGGAGATTATGTCCGGGTAAGACCCGATGACTACGTGTAGAGATTATGTCCGGGTAAGACCCGATGACTACGTGTGGAGATTTTGTTTGAGCTAAAGGTCTCGCCGATAATCCGAGTAGAGGTTAAAGCAATAAGACTTCGTAATAAGAATTGCTTATAAATATATTCAATGCGAAGGGTTAAACAGGTATGTACTCCAAGTTTATATGTGAGCTTGATTTGAACTAAATCATAAGGTAGTTATGTGATGCATACGAGAGCAATCTATGAGACTATTCCTACGATTATGTGACATCGGATCAGTGTGAGAGGTTATGTGAAATCATACAATATATCTATGTCACATAAGCTCACTTTTATGTGAAAGTTTATCTGCCTATTGTATATGATGAGATGTGCATATTCGGTAAAAGGATGGTATGCCCGAAGGAAGAGTGAAATAAAAATACGAACAACTATGTTATAATTTGATTGTTATCTGTTGACACTGCTTAAAACTTACTAAGCATCGTAATGCTTACTCCGTTTGCTTTGTTTTCTCTGTTTTATAGATCTCATTGCGAAGCTACAGGCTCGGGGATCGTCAGCAACTAGTCACACTATCACTATCCACTGCTTGTTACTGTTATGTTTAGAATTATTTTATGGCATGTATAGAATAGACTAGTGGCGGAAGAATATTTTTCGTTAATGTATCTAAGCCATGCGAAAATGGCATCTTTTGAATGTTTACTTAGTGAAGTTTAAATTTTACCTCTGGCTGTGCTTAGTACTTATTTAAATGAACGATCTTTATTTCAAGAAAAAGTTCAAAATTTTTACTGTTCTGACATGAGTTACAAGTCCGGTAATGCCCCTTACCTATTCTGGCGACGGTTACGGGATAGGGGTATTACATGGGGGCTGGTTTAATGGTAAATTGATTGAATTTATACTGAATTTTGGTTTAGGTTTGTTTAATGAATTATTAAGGAAAATTGGAAATTTTGCTAGTGTGTTGCGAGGAAGCAAAAAATAAGATGTGGGTCCTAAACTAATAAAATTGTTTGAAAATGTTAAATATCATGTTATATTTGATAAATTAGCTTGCTGATTGGATTGGCTTAATAGCCAAATTATTGATTTTGTGAGTGGTCGAACCATGTATGTTTCGAGACTTAAAAGATTGACATGTTGGCAAAATTGCTAGTTTGATAGTACGAATGTTTCATTGAGTTTATAATTGCATATTTGAGTTATGAGATATGAGAATGTTTGACTGAATGATACAATGTGTTGAGATATTAAGCTTATGCATGATTTAAACGCATGAGATATTTGTTATATTGTATATTGAAAAGGGTGTTATTTATGCACAATGAAAATCTGTAAAGTATGTGAAATTGAACGATATTGATTTATACCAACACAATGGTAATTTGAAATATTTGAACACTATTTCCATTTACTGAAAGTATGTGGTTATTGAGGACATGCTGAGCATGTCAAATGAATGTGAAAAGTACTGAGATATGATTAGTATGAGATTGTGTGATATATTGCATATGCATTGGGTTGAGATTTTGTGGTTGATAGAGGAGTTCCATGGAGTACCGACAGCATATTAAGTCTGCATTCTTCATAGTCAGTGCACTGCACCTAGAGTACCGAGGGGATTGACAATTTTATCGCATATTATATGTTATTGGTGATTGTATCGCACTATTTGATATCTAACATATTTTCTGCATTATTGATTATTCGGTGGTTTTACCACATTGAGCTATGCTCATAATATTTTGGAGTTTGGCAGACGAGTTCTGGGGAACTTGTGGTGTGTAGCGGATGGAATGGGTAGGAACCTTTTTGCATTGCATCATGTGCACAACATATTCAAATGTTATTAATTTATGCTACGCATTGTATTTTGTTGTATTGAATGGTATCAAAATTAATGATTGTTACTCGAATAAGTGATGACCTATGCTCATACACCGTTTGACATCAATTTAATAATGGCTATGTAATGACATGAAATTCCTATGACGGTTCTGTTTTCTTTTGTTAATGCTAATATGTTTCACTGTATTTGATGTTTTTTCCCGTTTAAATAATTATTTGACTCACACTGAGCTTTTCATAAGCTCCCCCCAATAGTGTTTAACTTTTCAGGTAAACCCCAAAATTAGGACCGGACTCAGCATTCGAAGAATCAACTTGGACCTCGGATTATTATTATTTAATTAGTGTAATTTTTAATTATTTATGGTTTGTGGCTTGGTAACTTTTCTTTTGGGGATTTTTGCATGCATGAATTACTCCAGCATAATAATCTGATAATGCATGATATCGAGTTTAAGTAAAATTTGCCACTACATTACAAAGGAACTATTTTTGAAAAAACAAATCAATAAGGCAACTAATTTTCCAGAATGACTTGAAAAATGGTTTTTCTGCTGCATTAGTTTAACTTTGAGTTTTTTTTTAAAGAAGAGCGACAAGCAAACGGCTTTTCTAAAACAACACTGTCATTAATAAAATGAATCCTAAGCATACACGACCTAATGAATGAATGCTTTTAGACTAACTCAAAGTATAATTACGGTTTTCTTTAAAATGAGTTTATTTAAAGTCTTAAAAAGTAGCGTAAGTTAGCTTAGCCATTTTGGTGGCTCATGTAGCCTTCTCAATCTAGCAATAACGTCTATGTCGGGTTTGGGAGGTTACAACAATATAGAATTGTTAATGTAAGTAATAGATGTTATTATTAAACTAATTTGTTCCAAAAATAAAAAGTATACAAAACGAATATACTACACTTAAAGATACCAGATCAAACATACATAACAATCTAAAATGACCTAATTACTTAACTCATGTTAATTGTATATTTTATAATCTACCATAAAGTTAGTTACACTTTAGGGTTTAAGGTTACATATGATTAATATAAAAATGTACATTATAATACCATTATGATACATATGATTACATATTATTAATAATATACCTTAACTATATATTTCTAATTGTATATATTATAATTTGTTATAAAGTTAGTTAAAGTATAGTGTTTAAGCTTACATATCATGAATATAAAAATATACATTATAATAATATAGTTGTATATAGGGATATATATATATTTAATAATCTACCTTAATTATATATATTATAATGTACCATAAATTTAGTTTCATGTTAAAATTTAGGCTGCATATCATTAATAAAAGAATGCACATTACCATATCATAATATAATATGTATATTTATTTTTTTTAATATAACATGTATTAAATATAATTATATTTCACATTATAAAATAAATTCATATTATATCTATTTTAATTATATAAATAGTAATTAATTTTTTAAATAATTTAATCAATTAAGTTGATTAAATGATAAATGGGATGAACACAAATTTAGGGACTCCGTTGATCCGATCTTATCATTTGACTTGGCTTATGGGTATAAAAGAATACGATCCAAGAAAAATTAAATGAGATTTAAGAGAACAAAATGTCAAAGAAGACAATTTTTAATAAAAATATTATACTTAATTTTAAAAATATTTTATTATGTTTTTTTAAATTTTTTTGGGCATTTTTCATATTTGTTTTGTGGTTCATATTCGGGTTTGTAGCTACCCTTTCAATAATATCATTTCTAAAGTTCAAATCAGCATATTTTACCACTATACCCAATACTTATTAATTATTATTATGTTTTTTATACATATTTAATAATTTATGTAAATTATAATCAATGTTTAAGATAAAATATTGATGATAAAATCATAGGTATCAGGCTATATATGTTATCTGGCCTCAAAATATATATGTTTTCTTTTTAATAAAATTTTATTGTTGTAATTTCCTTCCAATTATTAGATCAAATTTGGCAAAGCATTTAGAAATAAACTGGACTTCTTTTTATATCTAAGTTGAAATGCCAGATTTACATACAATTAAGTGTTTTTTTTTAAAGACTGTAAGCATTTAAAGACTTTATTTTCAAATATTGAAAAACAAATAAGCAAAAAATAATGGAAAAATATTTTAAAAAATTAACTTTTTTATTATCCCCCGGCTTTTATTAGGCATATGAAACAAACTCCGACGCCATTCCGACATCTCTATCCATACAGATTATCTTCTCCCAATTCTACCATTTAAAAGCCATCATCACTGCTTCCTAAATAAAGCTGATTTGTTAGGCTTCACATTATTAGTTTTCACCTCATTTTTCTAATCCAATTGAGTCAGTCCTAGCAGACAAGAAGTCAGTGCCAGCTTAAACAATACTAATCTGGTAAACATTAATGGCCCACTGAATTACTGCAAAAAAGAAAAAGAAAGAAAGATAAATCTTAGATTCTTCTTATCACTTATAAATGACACACAACATCCTTTTATCTCACCCCATATGATAGTCGAAGAAACACGTAAAAAACCACTCGACATCATCAAATTCAAACATAAAGAAGAAACCAATGTCTGATATGGAAAGGGATCTGATCAGCCGCCACCAGGGGGGATCCTCTTCTTTCTCCGGTTGCTATACGATGTCCCCATCATGCTTCACTGTGCACGAAGATTTGGAGTACTCTAGGATCCATTATTGCAGTGAAAAGAGAAGAAAGCGATGGCGAAACCTGCTGAGGAGGTTGGTTAGAGATGGGAACAAGAACAGCAAGTACAGTTCGAAGCCATTGTCTTTTCACTATGATGCCGTTAGCTATTCTCAGAATTTCGACGAGGGTTGTCACCGTGAAGAATCTGGACACTGCCGGCGACTTTTTTCGGGATGTTAGATGGGAACTGGGAAGTACATCAACGTGTTGTGTTTATTTATGTTTTTGTTTCCCCCCTTTTTTCCTGTAAGTTCAGATCATCTTTGTTTTAACAATATATAAATTAAGATCTGTCAACAAGGAATTGCAATTTTGCTGAATTACTGTTCTTTGTTTCTTCACTTGTTAATGATTGTAATTAATGGGTGTAATCTATACTTGTGACGATGATGGGGTTGAATATGGCAGGGCCATTGGGGGTGCATCTTTTTCAGGTTCCATGCCTAACCACAAGGGACAAACTCTTCCGGTTTTATAGGACTTCATTGAGGGCAGAAAGTGGTAGTTACAGATTTGGTGAACAAACAAGAACTTTCTAAGGTAATAATTAAAAAAAAAAAAAAAGGAGTAAACTACCCGTAACTTAGTCAATCCGTCCCAATCCCGACTTTTAAAAGAAAATAATGTGAAACCCGAAATTTAATCTAAATTTAATTTAATTCTTTTATTTTCTATTTTAATGTAAATAAAATTATATTTTTTAATTATTTTATTTTGAAACAAATAAGATTAATTTTATAAATTTAAATTTAAAATTGAATATATTTATTTATTGAAAATAAAAATTCAGATAAAGTGGGATAAATTTACTTTAAACTCAATATAATGCAACAATTTATTCTAATTGCATCGATCACGACTCACCCGAATCAAATTTTCTAAAAAAATATAAATCGAATTGAATTGAAAGCCATCAAAATAAAAAAAATTTGCCATCCTTAATCAAAATGTGGCAAGGGAAGGAAAATGAAGGTTTTTATTTGGTTATTTGTTGATTGGTGTTATCTGACACTGTTGAAATGGATGGTCATGATTCATCATCATATCTTGGCAGTGATAAGAGTTACATGGCTAAATTTGTATGGTTTTTGGATCAAAAAAGGATGGCAGAATAATTGACGGGGGCAAATGGTGGGGTGGAGCTCTGCAAATTTGCTGGCAAGTGGCAATGGTGTACTCTTGAAACTGTAATATGATGTCTGAGAACTCATCACACGATTGTTTTTGTTATCAATGCAAGTTGATATTAGGTATAAATAATGTTTTAATATACTTTAAATTCTAATAGTTATTAAAATTAGATCTTTATTTTTTTTGTACTTCTTATGCCTATAAATAAAGACTCTGATGAAACATTGTAATCACCCCTTTTAATCAATAAATTACATTCTCTATTGTTTTCATTTTTTCTTTTTTTTATTTTCCCCATCTCTCTTTATTTTATAACACGTAATCAGCACGATCTTGCTCAAAGTGATAGTTCCTTTTATCGACGATCAAATTTATCTTCCATGATTTTCAATTTCTTTGACGGCAAAATGCAAAGTTTTTATAGGAAGTTTATTTTATTTAATGTTCCATATCTGATTATATTTTTCATTCTTCTTTCATCATATGTTATCATTATTTTGATTAACTTATTTTACTTTTTATTCTTAAGGATGGTGAAAGATTTGATACCGCTATCTATATGAAATCAAGAATATTTTCGAACTATCTCATACCTTCTAATGATGACGATGATGTTAAAGATCTTTAGGTATATTTTACTATGTTTTATTTATTGTTTTATTATAATTGGAGACTAATCATGACAACATGCATAGATAGATTTTGATTTGAAATCTCACGCATGTTTGTGATGGTGATTATGAAATAAAGAATCTATTGGGATGTTTATAAGTCCATCCTACTAGATTTATTGTATTTCCTGAAGTGAATGTAAACATAAAGAAAAAAAAAGATATACTCATGGACCACTAAAAGTGAGAACATAGTAATAAAAAAGAGAACAATGAGAGTTCTCAAGATAACTTTTCAAAGGGTAAAGATGTTATCAATGTGATATGAAAGATTATTGGCCACATATGTGGCGTATTCCAAAATATTTTGTTTCTGTTAATATTCTTTGAGGAATGATATGAAAATGTAGTAATGAATTCTATCATTACAGATAGAAAATATTTATCTTATTTGGTACTGAAACAAACAAATATTATTCCAATATTTGATAATACAAAAATAGTTGAAAGCTCCAGAAGAACTAATATATCACTATTTAAAAAGTACAAAATTTGTTATGGTTAATGCATTACTTTTAAAAGTTATTTGTAATGAATCTCATATTGACATTGTGAATGAGAAAAATATTATATTTCATATGAATAAAAAAGGGGATTGAGTCTTGATTACTCTTGTTATTAAATTGAATTGATTGTGATTATCTTTATGATCTTCTTTGTCATCATCTCCATTAAGGGGTTGAAAGCAAAATATTTGACTGTGAAAGATCTACTCAAGAGCAATAGAATATGATAATTATATCTAAAGCTTATTATAGTTGGATACACCTAAAGTTGCAAGTATTTTTTAAAAACTATGAGTATAACTCTACAGTATTCAGAATAAGTTCTCAATTAAAATTACGTGGTAAACTATTACTGATGAGAACTTGCAAGAGAGAAAAATTATGTATGAAAAGTCATTAGTTATGTACCTGTTATACATATGGAAAATAAGATCCACTATCAAAGTTTACTATTAATAGATTTTTGGGTATTTGAAGATTTTGACATATTCCCTGAAGTGAATACTGCATATAATTATTTGAAAATTATATTTATTGACTTGATGGCATTATAGACTTCACATTGATTTATACATTTTCAGTAGTAAATGTCACAATAGTACTTATATGTGGATACAAATTAAAAGGAATGATAATAAAATTATCAATTTGTTACAATTTAGTGCAATTGAAACACATGTTAAAGTAAACCAGAAGTTTACCAATACAAGTGCATTTACTTCTTGGCATGACCAGTTAGACTATTCTAGATCATATATGACGCGAAAATTAATTGAGAATTCATATGGACATCTATTAAAGAACCAGAAGATTCTTTAATTTAAAAAATTCTCATTTGTTGTTTGTTCTCAATAAAAATTAGTTCTTAGAAACTCACTAGCTAAAGTTGAAATTTAATATCTTGCATTTCTGAAATGAATATGGGCCCATTCATCCACCATGTGGAGAGTAATTGAACCAAAAGTTCAATAAGAATAACTCATTACAAGTTAACTGTTAGATGTATTTACAATCTTAATGAGAATAACCAAGTGTTATATACCATCTAATATTTTAATTTGAATCAAAGTCCCAGTAGGACAATCAATTAGAATACATAATAGATTGATTGGTTCCAAAGATGAAAATTATTCTAGATGGTCATATAGTAGAGGTGGGTGCTCCAAAAGAGACCCAAGGCACAACTAATAAGTAAAACTTCAGAAGAGATTCAGGTACCTGAAATTGAATTTTTAAATAATGAAAATAAGAGATCTCGATAAGTTATGTCAATTCGATAAAATATGGAACCGAATAATAAAAGTAGTCGACAATGATTTTGCATGCAATATTATTATTGAATAATGAAATAAAATGAAGGTCTTGAATAAATCTGTTGAGAAATATAGATATGGAATAAATTGATCAAAATAGAAAGACACAACTGAAGTGCAATTAAATTCCCGGAGTTTTTGGACCAGTAATCTAAATATCTAAAGGTATAAAGCCAGTGAGGATGCAATTGAAATAGTTTTGCAAAAACGGAATAAAAATATGAAGTTTTTCGCTTAGTCCTAGTATTGATTATGAAAAGATATAATATTCTTTTGTGGTAGATGCAATAACCTTTAGATATATTATTAAATTGACAATTTATAAAAGATTTAGCTTGCGTCTAATGGTTATTGTTACAACCTTTTATGAATCATTATATAGTAAAGTTTATATTAAAATCCTTGAAGAATTAAGGATGCTAGAAGCATATTGAAATTCTCGAGAAATTGTTCATTTATATGAATTGAAATAATTTGAACATATGTGATAAATTTGATTTAGTGAATAATAGTTGAAGGAGGATTATAAAATGATCTAAAATACCTATTTGTGTTTTTATAAAAGAATCATGACTAAAGTTTGTTATGATTATTGTTGAATCTCTTGAAGAGATCAAAATATATTTTCCCAAATTTCCCTCACTCATGACTTTTAAAAGAATGGTAATATAAATGCTTAGCAAATACATTTAAATAGTCATTTGAAAGACTAGTATTCAATATTGAATACGTAGAATATTAGAAAATATGTTATGCTTTCATGAGGGGGAGTAAATACGCGTTGCACTCTTTTTCCCTTAATCGAGGTTTTGTCCGATTGGGTTTTCTTGGTAAGGTTTTTAATGAGGCAGTATATTATTCATATTATAAATTGTGTACTCTTCTTTCTTCATTAGGTTTTTATCCTACAGGATTTTTCCAAATAAGGTTTTAACAAGGCACATTATCTATCAATGGACATCCAAGGGGGAGTGTTATGAATATCTTATTAAGTGGATATCTATCATGATTAAGATAAGGTTTTAGTATACTTTAAATTCTAATAGTTATTAGAATTGGATCTCTACTTCTTTTATACTTCTTATGCCTATAAATAAGACTCTGATGAAATATTGTAATCACCCCTTTTGATCAATAAATGACATTATCTATTGCTTTTATACTTTCTTTATTCTTTATTCTCTCCATCTTTCTTTATTTTATAACAATGTGATAAATATAATTATTTATATATACACTATGTAAATGTAAAACAATGAAATATCAATAATGGTATTAATTATTTGTAAAAATTGAATAAAATAAAAAATTTATGTATACAATTGTACAAAATCGAAGTTTATATATTATGTTACACATTAAGCCAAAATTTATGTATTATTTTTATTTTTATCCCCTATTTTATGGTGTTTTTTTCTCTTTTATTTAAACTTTGGGTAAACCCCATAGTTGGTCATCCAACTTTTATAAATTTCTTTTTTTTTACACTGAAAATAAAAAAAAAAGTTGCAAATTGTGCACTATCATAAACAACTGTTTTCATTTTTTTCCCTATAATCCAATTCTCTGTAAAAACTAAGTTATTTACGAGGAAATGTAAGTTTTTACCTTTTCATTTTTTTTAAATAAAACTTAATTTTAAAAAGAAAAATAAGGAAATTAAAAAAATAAAATGGTTTTTCCGTGTAACCAATATTTATTTTTAGAACAGGAGGTTTTTCCTTTTTATAGGCGAAAATTAAAATTAAGTCTAAAAAAAATAAAAGAAATTAATAATAAAAATGGATTTTCTTCTCAAATTATTCCACGTAAAAACTCGAATACCTCCTTATAAAACCTTTAATTTTTCGCTTTTACTGAAAAAATCCTTGTGAAATTATTTTCCTTATAAAATCCGAGATAATTCCTTAAAATCCACTGCTTTATCTTTTACTAGAAAAAAAAAACCTAATTAATTCTAACAAAAAGAAAAAATCCCATGTAAAAATTCAAGTGATTCCCTATAAAATCTTAGACTTTTTTGCTCTTGCTGAAAAATATCTAAAATTAATTAAATAAACTACATCTAAAATCATTAAATTATCAGTAAGATGCTAATGTGTTCACCGAATCAACAAACTCTTTTCACAATAGAGTCTATCTCTTAAACCGAAAAAACAATAAATACTGAAACAAAAATTTTTAAATATAATTTTGAATCTCACGACTCTCTACCAACTTAAAACTAGATCAAAGTTTAGCTACTCATAAATTTGAGCTTTTAACAATAATTAATTAAAGTAAAAATTGAAAGAAAATAAATAAATAAAATGGAGCAATAATGCCCTTAGCGAAACGAAATAGAATAGCTAGGAATGATAATTCAAATTGCAACTGAATTCTCAAAAATAAAGGTACCTTCAGCCTGCGAATATGCTGCGCAATAACTAGAAAAAAAAAGTAATAAAAAAACAAAGTCTGATACTACTTGAACTCTTCAATTTAATCTAATATTAAAAGGTTATCTGAAAATACTAAAAGATAAAATAATAGAAAATTAAAATATTCTCCTACTGAAAATTAAAAGAAATATTTTACAAATAAATCCCAAAATTCTCAAAATTTTATCATGGTCCTTCAACTGATTCTTCAACTTAAAATTTTTACGTCAACTTGAATTTCAGCTAACTTTCCAACTTTGTTTGTACACCTTATCAAAAATTAAATAATAAACCCAAAATTAGCATTAGCATTCAAGATTTAATCAAAATTAAGCACAACAAATATATAAAGTGACCCTATTAATCAAATTCCACTACTTAGCCAATGCTTGTCTTCAAGCTTATCGTTCATTCCTACACTAGAATCATTCAACAACTTTCAGAAGTAGGTTTTACTCCACAACTTTATATAATTCAAATAATTGGGTATAACATGAATGGATTTCTCAAGCGACAGTGTTGAAAATTTTTTTCTCAATTCACAAAATCAATAATTCACGACATTAACAATCGACCAAACTTGCAAGGGCAATTGTTCTCAACTTTCACACATAGGTCTCATTTATTTTCTTTTTTTTTAATCGAATTATTTATTTAGGACATAATCTTTTTACATGAAATAAGATGACAACCCAAACACCCCATCTCGGTTACTCAATTAGACACATCTCTAAATGGTTCTTTTTACCCTACTCATGATGGCTTCGGTTTACAGAGTAATTTCAAGATTTGGTACGTTACTTGAACCTTTTTACGCAAAAGGAAATGACAACCCAAACACCCCATTTGGGTTACTCAATTCGGTCACAGTTCCCAAGTTCCAAAGCTGTCAACAAAATAGTTTATTTGTATATTTTTTTCTTTCAAAAGAACAACTAAAACACATATTATGAGAAAAAATTATCCAAGAAAGTTCAAAAAATAATCAATTTCATGAAAGATAAATTTTGGCAAAACATTTAGTTCCAACAATACTTAACACTTACCAAAAAAACTAAGTTATGAAAAATCATTCATCTAATACCCAAAGATTTAAAACGACAAAGTAGTGGTGTTTCAACCCAAAACAAATGATTGAAGAATGACCAAGTAATAGAAATTAAGATATGCAAGATCAGATTAAGCAAAAAAATCAAAGGCAATTCATGATAATTATCTCAAAACTCCCCTTACTTATCCTACATTGGCCTCAATGTGCACAAAAAATAAATATTAGCCAAGGGAAAATAATACTCTTTGTGTAAAGTCCACGATGGGGCAGATGAGGGTGGAAGGAGGCACCTTGAAGAGCCGTTAAGATGTCATTCCTTTGAGTTCTTAATGTGTCAAGTTGAGCCTCGATGTGGTCTAGATGGGCCTCGATGGATGTGGATACATTAGGTTACTGCTTGATCTGTTCTTGAGTTGCCAGTCATTTTCGTCATTCGAAAACACAATTGGCATGTGTTGTCCGTGTATCTAGAGGAATAAAATAAAATAAAATACAGCAGGGGTGCCAACAAATAATCCTATAGAAGCAAGACAATATTTATCAAGGGTATTCATAGTGTGTGCAAAATTCAAAGATTGAAGATCAATGCTTATAGGATTCAACTACATAGTTAAATGAGTAATGAGTAGGCCTAAAATTTAATGGACGATTAGCATGCACA